>NW_027176395.1:3962671-4287671 GCF_023349555.1 Cebidichthys violaceus | reverse complement strand
CGTTTTAAAAACTTAAATGAAAACGTATTAGTGTGGATGGAGCCTAAACTGTGTATGCGGCAAAATAAATTTGTTCAAAAGAGAGCGACGGTGATAGGAAAACATCAACAATGGTACCATTCTTTTTGTGCCAGTCTGGTTTGCTGCTCCTTTGGCACTTTTCTAATTGTAGGTTTCATACTAGTTTACGTCCATGTAAACAACATTTCAGAGGACTTGTCTTTATCAACTGAGAAAGTTTCATGGTGATATCCTTCAAGTAATTTTTATTTCCCCTATTCACATGTAGTGTCTTGCAAAATGTATGAAATTGTACAATCAATATCTTTAAAGGAAGTTTTCTCAAAATCATTTCTTTATCATACTATGAGCAAGAAATATCCACTTGAGTAGCACATACACCAAACTTTCCACTTTCATTCCCATCTATATACTGAAGGTTTTTACAGAGGGGTTTGTTCATATATCACAGCCTGATTTATTCCATTTTCCAAATCGTGGGGGCGCTGGAGCCAATCCCAGCTGACATTGGGCGAAGGCAGGGTACACCCTGGACAGGTCGCCAGTTTATCGCAGGGCACATATAGAGACAGACTAACATTGACGCTCTGTCTTTGGACTGTGGGAGGAAGCCGGAGAACCCGGAGGGAACCCACGCTGCCACGGGAGAACGTGCAAACTTCCACACAGAAGAACCGCCCGTGATCGGGTATCGAAGCTGTGAGTTGAGGTGTTTGTTTTTTTGGCTGTTCACAGTATTTTTTAAGTCATGGAGTGATACAAAGAAATCTCAAAATTCCCTTTGTAAAACCCTTTAACTCCAATATGTCAACAAAATGCAAAACATTTTTTACCTGACTTCATTAAATGTTCCGATTTCTGTTCTGGAAATGTATGCAATTTGCAAAAATTTGTATTTTCAGACATTTTCATAATACTTCACAATATGGAAAATAAGATGCACACAACTGAGTCACAACTATCCTTCTTGGATAACGCTAAGGGGAATATACAGTCCCACAAGAAGAAGACAGCTCAGATGTTGGTTGTTGACACATCAAACTGACTGAAAGCATTTAACTTACCTGCTGTAAATGTGGCACAGAAGCCTATTGATTGAACGGTCCGATTTAAACCTGCGGAAGTCTTCCCAGATATCCTTGACAGCAGTCAGTGACAGCACCAGTGCGATAGGAGCCAGAGCAATCTCTGGCTGGAAGGCCTCCACCACGGGAACAAAGTTCAGAGCAGCCAGGAAGATGAAGTAGATATTGGCAAAGCGATGGAGCTGCTCGAACAGATTCTTGGGCAGGAAGGAGAAGAGAGAATACTTTGTGGTACGGATCTTGTTGCTTTTATACAACTTCAGGAGTTGGCTCAGTTCCTCATTCTCTGTGGAGGAAGGTACTACCGTTCTCTTCTTCCCGAAGTGCTCCTGGGAAGAGTGAAGACCGGACGGACAATCCAAGCTATACATGAGACCACCGCTCGCGTGGATTATCCCTCTGCTGGTCTACGTCTCCACTAAGAAGCCTTACCTACCTGCAACCGTTCTCCAGGTGTAATCTTTCTCCTACATTCATGCAGATCATTCTGATGTGGAATACTTCCCCCTGTCCCTCGGAACTAAACACACAGACGTGGCAGGCGAGGTGAGAATGGGGGAGGGGGATGAATGGATAGTTACTTCCTCCTCTCAAAGCCACTCATACTATAAACAAACTCAAGGTGCAAGTTTTACAGCTGACGGATTGTGAAACCAGATGAAGGAGAAAGAAAAAAAAAGGGTGCGGTCAATGGTTTCCTACCAATCCTTTCAGATCTGAAAAATTGAACATCATGGTTTGATGAATCTTCCTTATGATATAATATTACTGTACATTCAACTACTGACGTAAACACACCGAACAGTTATGCCGAGGTTTCCACTACAAAAATGGTATGGCTAAATGGAAGAAAGTGTCACTTTCTTGTACCACACAGATGTCATAGGGGCGGGGTCAGGGTGGATGGTGGGCGTAAAACACAGGATGCTAACACTCAACACTGGGGTTTTGCAGCTTGTATCCCACGCCTGGTTAGAGTGGGAGGTCTAGATGTCTGTATGGAAGCTGTGCAGGTCATCTGTTTCCGTGTGGATCATCAGGTACTGAGGGCTCCCGAGGGTCTCCTTGTTTAACAGCTTCATTGCCCGGCCTGTGGGGCTGCAGCATTTGAACGGCGCTCTTTTTTACCAGGAGAACACTTGTTTGTGTCCAGGAATTTGCCATCAAGAGTCATCCAGAAGGAGCCCTTGTAGGGCTTGTTCTTCTAGGCTGACTGGAGGCTAGCTGGGATGGGCAGAGCTGGCTGTTGGCAGCTGGCTGTGTGGATGTATCAGAAGGCACCAGGGTGTGGCAGAGACTATGGAGGAGAACATTTCTTACCATCTAAAAAGGCAGATAAGCAGACTCACCCACAGAACACTTGCGCCACGTTGTTGTTGACCTTCCTGTCGAACAAGTAGCGCCTGTAGTCTTCCAGGGCATCTTTGATGGCAATAACGGTGAGGACCACCAGCAGAGGAATCATGGTAATTTCTTTTTGAAAGGCTTCAACAACCGGGACCCAGTTCAGTAACACCAGGAACAGGAAGTAGAGGTTGGCAGCCCTACAAAAGGAAGGCCAGAGCAGCAAGTTAGTATGTAAAAACTACAACGAAACAACAGAAGCAGTGGAAGTACAACCATGTGCTACCACCATTGGTATTCAACACATTAATCCCACGGATCACTTGATTACACACTGATCTGGCTTTGTGACACAGACCCTGTTCAACAAAGCCAGGCAGTGTGTTCAACCCACAAGTACAAAACTGACCTGTGGAACTGCTGGAACAGGTTCATGGGGATGAAAGTCAACAAGCTGTACTTGGTAGTGCAGATGCCATTGCCCTTGTAGCTTTTGGAGACTGCTTCGAACCCTTGTTGGGGGGGGCCATGGCGAGCGAACACAGTTCTCTGCTTCCCACTCGCCCTCCGTGGAGAGCTGTGGGTGTCCAGGGAGGTTTTGCCGGGCAGGCCATCAGGGGCAGAGTACCAGCCTCTCCCGGAGCCTCCTGCCAGCAGCTGGCGACAGCGATGTCGCACCCAGTGGAGCCGCTCCATCTGCAGAGACTCTAGCGGAGCTGTGAGAGTGGCTGGACCCCCTCCTCTGTGCGCCACACTGGACTTTCACAATGTCCTCATCCTGCAAAGAGAGAATATAATAATGTGCTTCTCTAGTTTGTTCCTATAGGCAAGTTTAAAGGATCAGTCAGGTGTTGTTCATCTCATCTCATCTTCAACCGCTTATCCGTGATCGGGTCGCGGGGGCAACAGCTCCAGCAGGGGACCCCAAACTTCCCTTTCCCGGGTCACATCAGCCAGCTCTGACTGGGGGATCCCGAGGCGCTCCCAGGCCAGTTTGGAGATACAGTCCCTCCACCTGGTCCTGGGCCTCCCCCGGGGTCTCCTCCCAGCTGGTCGTGCCTGGAACACCTCCCTATGACAACACCTTTCGGGTCATGACCGAAAGGTGTTGTTCTATATATTTAAAATTCACACCACTAAATTTTACACCGGACCCGTAAGCATGGTTTTGGAGAAGCGCAAGTCAAGTTTGAGATTCAGCAAAATGCATCATTTCTGACGGGACGCTCTGAAAGGTTGATCATGAAAATTGAAAACTACGGTTCTGCAATTCTATTTGATGTTATCTTGGATGAAAGGGCAATCGAGTCTAATATGAATCTATCTGAAACTTGGTTACTCTGGAACTGAACTGCAGCTGAACCCGAGTAGATAATATGCACCGTAAAATGAGAGGCTGTGTCACTCCCCTTCCAATGGACCACCATCGGACCTTTTTGGGAAAAAAATACGTATGGTGGTCAAAGGCGAAGACAAATTATTTGATCCAGTTTGAGGTTGTGCCTTGTATTACATATATGGTGTTTGTCAATTTAAAAGATAATTTGGCACGTCAACAAAGTTGCATTTTGTTTTAAAACTGTTGAAATATAAGACAATAGAAAATAGAAAAGACTACACACCCAAAAGTCTCGTAAGTGACGTGTCTCGCTGAAGCTACGATGCTCGTCTTTTCGTACACAACTGGAATGTTCTCAAACCATGGCAGGACTCTAAAAATGGAACAGTTCCATATATGTATTCAGAAGTTGTAGATATTTAAGATGATCAGATGAGTGATCAAACGCTCTGCCCATCAGTGGGTGTGTAGCTCCTTGTAAGATATTGTTCTAATTGCGTTCCTTAATGACATTTCCCCGATATTAATTATGCTTTCATATTGAATGTAGGCTAACCCAAATTCCACTGCTACAATCATAACACGACAATACAGTGTATGAAAGATGAAATACATAGAGACGCAAGGAGAAAGGAGTCCAAATGCTGTAGCCTTGAGTCCTTTCTCCTTGCAACTTTTCCTAGCCTCCTCCTCTCGCATATAAAAATATTATTTAGTTGTTGCAAATAATTTTCCATTGTTGAGAGTCTGAGCCTGCAATATAGTGCTTAATCCAGCCACACTTAATGTGGCTGGATAAGTAATAAATACTCTTCCATGCCAGTGGGTGGCAGTAGGTAGCGCAATAATGACCTTGTTAATTTAAAAACAGTAGAATTAAATGATGCAGAGAGGTTGTGGTGACAAGACGAACAGCGATGGAGAAATATTTGAAAAGGGAAAAATGCAGACTCTGAACTGGGCCCTGGACAACATTGTAACCCAGATGAAAAGCCTTGTATGAGTGGTGGTCAAAAGAAAGAAAAAGGAACGAGCTCGAGGCAATACAGCGAAAGTTATCTTTTGTTTGGATTTATTTTCACTTTCATCTAAACAGGCCCAGGTTTCACACAGAGTAAGGACGAACAAATTGAGAGACTTGTCATTAATCTGTCAGTATATATATGCTGTATTATGCTACAATGTGTCATTTTGTAACTTTTTTTAGTTGTGGGATCTTTTTAATGTAAAAAAAAATGTACCGTGGCTCAGAACAGGTTGAAAAACACTGCTTTAAATAGTTCCAGCGACTGAGCAGGAAATACTAGCAGAGCCACAGAGTTGCAGCCGGATAGAGCAGACTAGCATTTAAAGAGCTCCACTCAAAGCTTTATCACTTCATGTCATTCACACACTGATGACAGGGCTACCGTGCAAGGTGCCACCTGCCCATCAGAACCATCTCACCATTCAAACAAACGTTCACATGCACACCAATGACACAAAGGACACACCGGCATGGACTGGAGGAGCTGGGGATGGAACTGACTGAAGGACGACCCGCTGGACCTCTGAGCCACAGACGCCCATGTGTGACACATGACACATGCCGTTACCTCGTCTCTTAACACACCAGTGATGTCTTAAAAAGTGGACCCAAATCAGCTGAGGCAGCCTCTATGTTTACCAATGATGGAATAGATCAGTGGTTACCAATAGGCGGACCGCGGTCCGGACCCAGACGCCGTTGTATCTGGACCCTGGACCTAAAACAGATCCATAATTGAGAATTATTTTATTTTGACGGAGTGCTTCAATATTAACCCGTGCAGCTTTTCTAGCCTTTACGGTACTCGTTCAGCGGTCCAGGAAACACACCGATCAATTACATGGCTTGTATATCACATCACGTGATGCAGCTCAGCCAATCAGATATGTGTATTCTGACACGCTTTCCGACTCAAATGTGATTCACACACACGGGAGACGGGCGAGAGACCGAGTAGTCTGCAAATTAGTGTTACGTGAATCAGAGTTATTTCACGTGACGTTCTCCAAAAAGAGGAATGTTGACAGTGAGACCAGAGTCTTTAACCAAGAATGAACAGGCTCTTAAATGTTAATTCTTCCCACCAGCAGTTTAAAACTAGTACATCTCATATGTTCAGAGACCGTGACGATTAATAAAAGCGGTAATGTGAAGCGTCTCTACGAGACAAAGAACAACTCTTTTGAGCAAACATATCAACTCAATATGATCAGAATCCTAACACAGTAATTCACTGTCCAACAATGATGTTAACAGAGAGGAATAGAGCTGAAACAAGTGGTTTCAGCTGCACACAAATGTATCTTTTTTTGAAGATAAAAATCTAATATTGTGTTTTTTTTGGGTGACATCACTTCACACCTGAATTAAATCAATTTAAAGCTGCAAGTCAATTCAGTTCTTTAAAATGAAGTACTTTATTTTAAGACGCACATTTTGTAAAAAGCTTTCTGTTATGTATTGTATTTTTTAATCCAGCCCTTATTTTACTTGAAATGAGAGACGATCATTTATATATTCTTAGAGTATGTATTATAATTCATCCGGTTCAATTTGAAAACTGACCATACATATTGTTGAGGTATTATTAAATTGAACTTTCTATATTTGAAATGACAGTCAGTCGTTGACTACAACTGTTAGGCTACCACTGGAACTAAATCATAATTGTGATGATCTGGACCTTTGCATGAGGGAATTCTCTTTAAATCGGTGAATTGTAATTGAATACCTCTGGGATGGATTGACCATACATGAACCCTTCCTTCACGACTCATCAACAAACCATATCAGTGCAAACTGGATGCAAGATTTGATCAACTCAACTTCATCTGTATGTAGGCGTTTAACCGCGAGACTCAACTCAAACTAACCCTGTTAAGCCCTGCTGTCTCATCAGTGGTTCTCAGTGAAAGAGTCCACTATCACAGCCTGGTCATGGTTCCGCTGCTGTGATGCTGATCTTTGGGAGCACACACACAGAGAGCGGTATGCTGCACGGTGACCTCTCGCCACCTTAAGGATCGGAATCTGGACCATCTGAAGTGAAAGTTGTTGTGACATGCCCACAGCAGCCTCCATTGATGTTCGCCTTTACGCTCATTGTTCACCGTTACCGACATGACTACACACCAGCATGCACGTCTCTTCCTGAAAGGGAGCTGTTTTAGACTCATGAGAGAAGTTTGCCTTCCGGGGGGGGGGGCAGAAGGGTTTCTTCTTACCCCGAAACCCCCGATCCTTTATCAGGAGCAAACGTCTCCTGAGTGGCCATCTCAGTCCACAGCAGAAGTAGTGAAAGTCAGCACTTACCCCCGTTAGTTCCCGTCTTCAAGTGGAGCAACGGCTGCCGTGTGTCCTCGGTCACATCACCGTTTGTACACCGAGAGGCAGCCTGCGGCACAAAGCACCACGGGAAAAACCAGCAGCACTCACTAAGAACATCCTCTAGAAGAACCTCAGCGACAGATACATACGTAAATACATGTATACATATACCGACTGTTATGTACAGCGCAGTATTCCATCTACTGACGTTCTATGCGCGTTCTAAGAAGCCACCGGAGACGCCGAAGTGCATTTTTCCCAGGCATTTTGAACGCAGCCCATTTTTTTTACCACGTGACTGACTGTCAGCTGATCGGCAGGCGGAAGCGAACGGAAACATGGTGGTGTTATTGAACAGGTTGCCTGTCAGCGAGTGTTTAAAAGTAAGTAGCCGGCGCTGTATTCACGAGCAATGTCACCGCTGTGGTTGTTGCCTCTCCGGGCGTGAAGAGAGAACGTGTTGCTGTGTTTCACATCCTCTCACATGTCCGAGCACACAGTGGACGTGGTGCGTGTTACGTATCGTCAGTATCCTCCAACTAAATGCGAGGGGTCATTAGATGATTTATTCTTTATTAGTCTTTTTCAAATCTGGCTAATGCTACCAAAAATAATTACATATGTCCATGTCTGATTACAGTCAATTAATACATTTTTAAAAAGCAACTGTACCTTGATTTCATTGTAATTATGCATTAAAACTAAATATAAATATCCATTAAACTAAGCTTGGTAATACATCTGTTCACCTATTATGTCTTTAAATGCTGAGTTTGGCTGATTATTTAGTTTTAAAGTCACTAAATTATTGGGCAAAATATTGAATTTAACTTTGATAATTACCACTAATGTGTCTGTCTATCATATTCCATCTCACACGTCCCTTTGTCTCCTGCTTTGATGTGTACATTTTCTATTTCATGGTGAAGAATCTGTATTGTAAACAAATCCACTGAGGTGAAACCAGCAGCGGCTCTGTAGCCTCATGGAGGGCAGATAGCCGGCAGTCTACTCCTAGACAAAGTTGATGTAGTAATCGCACAAAATGTATCAAATGTAAACACCCAGGGACTAGGTTTTGTCCTCTCTACCAAACACCGATGTGGGACCCTCACCGTGTTGTGTGGTGTGCAGCTCTGCCACAGGGTGGTGGATGGACTGTGTGGGCGGGAGCCTCCTCGCAGAGCGGATCACGGAGCCTCCTGGAGCCTGGAGGAGTGGCTGGAGGTGCTCGACTCCCTGACGGCCCTCTTCCGCCGGGCGGTGGGGAGCAACAGCTCTGATGAGGAGGTGAGAGCGCAGCGGGATACATGATGGAGTCAAATGGATGATGGTCCGGTTTTATTGAATGTCACAGCTATTCCGGGGATTCAGCATGCACAACACAACGGGGACCCACCTTAATGATTTGATCAATTACACCTGTGTTCATCCTGATCAGAATCGATCACCGGCGAATGGCGCGCAATGCATGCTGGGTAGATTTGTGTCCAACTTGAGCTTATTTATACAACACACACAGCAAAGTGTTTTACTGACAGCCATAAAAAGATAGAATAACCACACATTTCCACACATAAATCTATATTTACAAACACGAATGAATGAATCCGAACGAGGTCTGTAAACTACAAGTAGCCTACAGATCGGATCTAACAGGAAGTCACTGTTTCTTTGACTTCCTGTGTCACCGCCCCCCTGCTGCTGTCGCCTGCTCTCGTCCACTTTCCAGGCTCAGCTCATCTCTAACATGTCACAATGGCTGCTGTGAGTAGGGCCTAAAGCGGGTGGTGTTCTGTGTGGCTGTGGACAGGTGCTGGCCGGGCTGGCAGATGTGGACAGCAGCCACGCTGAGTCTGTGGTGAGCGTGCTGAGAGCCAGACGGGAAGAGATCCGTGACGCTTTGCTGGAAAGAACCAACTCCATCTCCTCGGCTACTCTGCAGGACTTTGACTGGCAGCTTAAGGTGACTTAATGCTTCACTCGTCATTTCTCGTGCGTTCCTGCAAAAATCCCCAGTTCAAGCTTTTTGGTGAAAGCTTGTGGCGCTCTTGAGGAAACGATGCAGGAAGTCGGCACACCTGAGCTGATGTTGTGAAACACAACTAAGACTATTACGAAGCGCTACATGAGGATGAGCTCACTGTTTCTATCTTTGAATCGTTTTATATGTTCATGTTTGACAGAGAGGCCTGACATAGACTCAACACATATTCCTTATACAAACCCAAATAATGACAGGGGCACATGTAGGCACAGAACAGTGACATAAAGAAAAGCTGTCTTTGATACATTTCTTGAATATCAATAATGCCTGCTCATCGACCTGAAGATAGCAATAGATGTAAGATCAGTGGGTTATTCAGATTGAGACACTGACCTTTTTGTCCAAAAGTGAATAAGTTAGGTTTTCAATTTAACGCAAACAACTATACAACAACAGCCGAGTGCTGAAATCACACCCTATTATGACAGCAGCCTTGGGAAGTTCAGTAAAACACACACACACACACACACACACACACACTGTCTGTATTAACGTCGCCTCTTCTCTCTCCTGTCCGGTCTCCAGTTAGCTCTGTCCAGCGATAAGATCTCCTCTCTCCACACTCCTCTGCTCAGTCTCAGTCTGGACGTGAGAGAGAACAGAGCCCTCCGCTCTGTCACCATGGAGATGAACAGAGAGGAGCTAAACACACTCATCAGTTCACTAGAGGCTGCTAATAAGGTACACACACACACACACACACACACACACACACACACAGTGTAAATACTTCATTTGTTTTGGTGAGTTAAAGGTGCTGAATATGAAATAAATGAACTACCAGATGTTCATACGCCGTTCTAATGTAACAGAAGACCACCTGCCCAATGTTCCACATAGATGGAGAATGAACACTAGGTGGTGGCAGTGCTGCAGCATACAGCCACAGCTCAACATGATAAAGAAGTGGAAGGTGTGATCATGTTAGCTTTATCATGACTGTCAGGATGCACTAAAATAACTACAGTATACTTCATATGAATTCATTAGAGCTCTGTTTTCCTGCCTTAAAGAAATGTTCAGGAAATCCCCTTTTTACTTGAGAAAATACATTTTTGAGGTTCAGTAGGAACCAGTCAGAGTATCGTCAACACTGGTTGGTTTCGGTCTTATCACTGACGATATGAAAAATACAGAAGAACTCCATTATTTCCCTTTTTGAAGCTGCAATCATTTCTTTTTTTTGGTCTACGTACCATACCCTTTTATACAGTGGTTTCTGTGTTGGCAAACAGTTACTTATTTCCACATCCAGCAGACACGGAGCAACATTGTCATACATTTAGAGTCATGTTTGTGTTCACCCAATGAATGTTAGTCCAACATTCACTCTCCTTTTGGTCTTCACCAACTCCTGGGAAAACTATAACAAATAATAGTACAGGCGCTAACAACACAGGTCAACTTTTGCAGCATTTTACCAAACTAAGAATGTTTAGCTGTATACTGTTTTATGCACGTAGTAAATATCTGCACTTGGTCCGTCAAATGAATGCTAATGATTGATGTGTATTTGTGTCTTGCAGGTGGTGCTGCAGTTGAAATGATGGAGAGATTTTGGACCACTGATCCCATTCAAACCCATGATTACAGGAGTGGATGGTTGTCATGTTTTCAAAAAGTGTAAAGGAGATTCACCGCCATGATTTTGTGTTGGAGACACAATGTTTTTCAGATATAATGATGACTTCTGTCCTTTGTACTTCAGTCGTGTATATGAGCAAATGAACATTCTACATATACGAGTAGTTTGGCAGCTTTCAGTGTGAACTTTTGTTTTTTATTAAAACAAACTATACTTCCTTTTGTTAGTTTTCTCACTTCCTCTACATACAAGGAACCTATCAAAATGGGTTGTTACACCACTGAACTCTCACGTTGGTGCCATGCCGATAGTATTCTACATGCAACTGATTGAGAATTTCAAATGGCTGGCACACACCGGGAGAAAGCAAACTTCTGATTGTAATGAAGAAGGGTAATTTACACAAAGACGACAAGATTCAGAAAAATCTGTTGAAAACGGCAGATGCTGAAATGGTCAGACAAATTCAAGAGATGGCAAGAGAGTCTGTTGTTTATGACCAAATTACAAATGTGCACTCTGCCCAGGCACCAGCGCTTGCCTAAACCCAACAGAGTGTTTCCAGAAGGTGAGAATGAGTCTGACACGGACAATCTTCTGTTTCTACACGTGTGACTATGCAACTCCGGACAACGTGAGAAAACAGCTTTAGTAACATGAAATGATGCCTAGCGCTTTCGTCTCACAGCAAGAGGGACCTGGGTTTGGTTCCCGGGCTGCACAGCCCATCTGTGAAGTTTGCATGTTCTCCCTGTGTCAGTGTGGGTTCCCCTCCTGGTTCTCCGGCTTCCTCCCACTGTCCAAAGACATGCAATTTAGTTCAGTCGGTGATTCTAAATTGCCCGTAGGTGTGGATGTGAGCTTGAATGACTACGTTTCCCCCCGCAACCTATGAACTTGTTTAGTCTAGTCCAGGGGTCACTAATAGGCGGACCGCGATCCAGACCCAGACGCCGTTGTATCTGGACCCAGGACCTAAAACCGATACATAAATGAGAATTATTACATTTTGACGGAGCGCTTTTATTTTTATCGGCGCATCTTTTCCAGCCTTTACGGAACTTGTTCAGCAGCGTGAATCACATCACGTGATGCAGCTCAGCCAATCAAATATGGGTATTCTGACAAGTTTCCTGACTCGAGTGAGATGTAGACACACGGGGGAGACGAGGAAAGAGAACGAGGAGGAGGAGAATTATTACGTGAGTCAGAGAAGTTATTTCACATGACGTTCTCCAAAGAGAAAGAAGTGGTCAGAGAGACCAGAGTCTTTAACCAACAATGAACAGACTCTTATATGTTAATTCTTCCCACGGACAGTTTAAAACCAGTATGTCTCATATGTTCAGAGACCCTGGTGATTATTAAAAGCGGTAAAGTGAAGCGCCACTACGAGACAAAGCACAACTCTTTTGATCAAACATACCAACTCACATCTGAAATGAAGACACAGAAAATAAACCTAAGAGCCCAATATGATCAGAATCCTAACACGTGAATTCATTGACCAACTATGATGTTAACGATGTTAATGAACCTGAGCCAGCCCTAACTATAAACCTGAACCAGCCCTAACTATAAACCTAAGCCAGCCTTAATTATAAGCATTACCAAAGAGGAAAGCCTTAAGCCTACTCTTAAATGTGGTGAGTGTGTCTGCCCCCCGGACTGAAACTGGAAGCTGGTTCCACAGAAGAGGAGCTTGATAACTGAAGGCTCTGGCTCCCATCTTACTTTTTAAGACTAGGAACCACAAGTAACCCCTCATTAAGGGAGCGCAGCTCTCTACTGGGGTAATATGGTACTATAAGCTCTTTAAGATATGATGGTGCCTGACCAAGTTTTGTACTTTGTAGGTGAGGAGAAGGATTTTAAATTCTATTCCAGATTTTACAGGGATCCAGTTCAGAGACGCTAATACAGGAGTAATATGATCTCTTTTCTTAGTTTTTGTTAGTACACGAGCTGCAGCATTCTGGATCAGCTGGAGAGATTTAAGAGACTTATTAGAGCAGCCTGATAATAATGAATTGCAGTAATCTAGTCTAGAAGTAACAAATGAATGAACTAATTCTTCTGCATCACTTTGAGACAGGCTGTGCCTGATTTTTTAAATATTACGTAGGTGAAAAAAGGCAGTCCTTGAAATTAGTTTTATGTGGGAGTTGAAGGAAATATCCTGATCAAAGGTAACTCTGAGATTCTTTACAGTGCTGCTGGATGTCAGAGCAATGCCATCTAGAGAAACTATATCATTAGATCATTGATTTCGGAGGGGTTCTAGGCCAAATAGAATAACTTCAGTTTTGTCTGAGTTTAACATCAGGAAGTTGCAGGTCATCCAGGTTTTTATGTCCTATAGGCTGCTTGAAGTTTACCGAACTGGTTAGTTTCATCTTGATCGATAGATATAATTGAGTATCATCTGCATAACAACTGGAAAGTAGTGAACTCCTCAATAACACTACAGCAAGCTTTGGAAGCTTGCTGTAGAAAGGTATCGGGGAAATAAGCTGCATGTTACATTTTTTTCACATCAGATCAAATAAACGGCAAACGTGCCACACACAGTTTGTTCTTTTTTTGCAAATTTGATCAGTTTGCAAAAAAATTATTCAATCGTCAAGTTCACCATGCCCAGCTAACGAGACACCTACAAGTGCTTTCTTCAACTATTATCTCAACAGTCGCCTTCAAGATCCACCATCTCATGTGAACTTGTGCAGCAGTCAACTGTGCACATGGATAAATATAGCCTCATTGGGTTAAACTGTTTGGATGCCTCAAAATTGCAGGGCCGGGGGGAATGGACTGACAGTGTACCTTCTGTTTGGTTAAACCGATTCAGCACATATGGAACTACATGCTAACATCTTGAAAAGAAAAAAAGTTCAAATCCAATGATAGACAAAAACACTTGCAGACTAATTTATAAGCCAGCAAAAACACACTTAACATGTAGTTGGTAGAGATGTCAGCAATTTTATTTAAATTGTATCTTTAAGTTGATACAGAGAATTTGTATTTAGTGTTTTCTCCCTCTCACACTCATCCATCCATATGCTTATACCCTCTCACACACACACACACACACACACACACGGACAATGACAAAACCATTCCTGCACAGTGTCCTATGTTTGCCTGTAAACAAGCAGAAAGACGCACACAAGCAAACACACCCACCCCCTATTCCACGTGTGAGCACATATAGAGCATGAGAGAAACATTGTACAGAAATATTACACAATAAGAGTCCAGCACATGTCCTCCCCCTCCACAGCCTGAAGGCAAACCATTTGTTCAGGTCGTCCATTAGCTCGCCCGTTGACAGAAAACGTGTCCATCTGCTCCGATTCCTTTGTTGTGAAGAAAGACAAGTTTTCTTTCACTTCTGTCCGTCCACTCTGCTTAGTCTAAAAACAGCAACGCTGGCGGCATGGAGACCAGCCTCGCACAAGATTCTTTTTCAGCATTGAATTCAAAAGATTCTCTCGTAATGCTGGAATGTCTTAATCCTACAATCTACTCTTAGATAATGGTACCGTACTTTACCTCAGAAAAGATCTTAAAGAGTTCACTCTTGTTTTTGCTTCTCTTTCTTCTTAATCCAAAAAAAGTAAATGATTTGTTTTGAATTCTACTCACTAGATAGAAGTTAGTTAAACCCTGTGAAATATTAAGATTGTTGGTAAAGGCACAATATTCATCAATCAGGAAAGAGCACACTGCGTCCCGTAGAAGTCTATCTGCTTATGCAGGGATTTTTTTGTTTAAAGCCCCGATAAGACCAGCAATCCACAATTTTCCTAACCATCAAGTTGCGGTTGCAGCTGCAACAGTTTGTCCTCAACTGGGGAAATTTTGAGGAAGAAAAAAAACATTTTACCTAACCCACTTCAATTTTGTATCTCATTATGTCTTCTGCTTTTCTGTTTTTATAGTTTTGGCCGTATTTTATGTCAGTAATACTAGATGGAAAAATGGGAACACAGCTAAAGACAGGTTTGAAGGATAGGTTTCCAAAGACAGACTTTGGGAAATACCACTTGACTTTATTTCATCATCACATATTGCCAATATTTCGGGTGCACTCACTTTTATATTTACCTCCAAATATGTAGTTCAGATAATCGGGATAACAGGCAATTGTTTACAACCTGTCTGATTGTCTGACTTTTCAGATTTCTTGACCCGTCTGAGTTTGTTGCTGCGATCTCCGCAATTTAGTTTGTGAGTAAAATGTTTACATTACTGACAGAAAAGATGGCCCAAGTTGTCCTTTAAGAAAACTCAGCTGTTGACCAATCCCACAGTGGACTAACTCACTCAGTGACCAGAAAAATATAAACCCTGCCTGAGCCAAAAAAAGTGAAAAGTTACCATTTGCATTTGTCTCTACAAAAGCCAACAACTCTAATTGCCTGTTTGCTTTGCAAGTGGGCAGATGACAGAGAAAGTCAACAATTGTGTTTCACTAGGACTGTATGGTTTATGGGCTCTAACATGCAGCTTCTTCAAAGTAAAACAATACAAGGACTAGAATAAAGAAATATGAATGTTTGGTCTACCAAGATTGTAAATGCAGGTGACTCTGGCCAGAATAAGGAATTACACAAACACACAATGTGTCTCATTCTACCTGCATGGGGGTGTAACAGCAGACAACTACACAGGGTGCTTCCTCTGTCAATGGCACCCTGTTGAAAGTCTTTAGTGGTTAAGAACAGCTCAGTATCCCAAGGAATTATGCCAATTTTGGACAAATTTCTACACCGCGATCTAAATCTAATATCAACGTTCAGTCATGATGGACACTTTCAATAACGCTTCATGTCTGCCTTCATGTCAAAGAATGTCCAGGAACTGTTCAAGGAACATTCAGATGCAATGACCTGGCCTCTACTGGTCAAGTCGTGTAATACATCGTACTAAGACCTTTGGAATGAACACAAACGCAGCATCCATAGAACGCAGGTCCATCCATTAATCTTGGTAATGTAGAGTGGTGGAGTCGGCATGGTCGGCTGTAACAGCAGCACACTACGGGGCCATGGATAAGACAGGTTGTGGTGGCTGTTATCAGAGCCAACATCGTACTCACACTGGTTCCTAATTTTCTGGTCACTGAGTGTACATGCATAAATCCCACCCAGACACTCTGTGCTTATAACCCTGCTTCAGCTTATACAATAAAAGCTTGTGCCCAACAGATGTATTGAAGCAAAAACCTGAATAAAAGAGAGGGCAAACATTAAGAATGTAATGTTTCTATTCAGATCATCATGGCTCATTGAAAGCTTCAACATGTGAATCATGTCCTATGGCCTTCACAGTCACAAGAGCTAAAACCAAGTTAACACCTTTAGGAGATCCACCACCATCACCAAAACACCAACCAAGGGAATAGACTTTGGAGGAATGCTGTTGTCCAGTAGAGTAGTCAGGCTTGGAGAATCTACGAAATGACAAACGGAGCAGAAGCTGTTCTGGGGAATCCTGGAGGAACACACGGTGTGTAGATGTTTCTTCTCATTTGTTACCCATGTGTAGATGTTAGTTCCTTAGGTAAAAGCAATGTCCACGTCATAAATCATTGGACATTCTGTCCAGCATGGGAAAGTGTTTCTTTAAAGAATGCTTGTACCATTGTGAAGTCAACAGCCATTATATAACCTTTATTTAATCAGGTAATCTCATTATCTCTGTTGCAAGAGAGACCTGAGTACAGCAGAGAAAAAGAAAGGTCCACATCTCCTTTCTCTTCTTTTACAGTTTTCAGCACATACGATCTGCCTCAGCAGGGGACACAGCACACAGAGTTTTGCTTCACTTTGGTTTCCTGTGATTGTAACGCTAGTCCCATCTTTCACGTGACACGATATTGGACATGATGGACAATTCTGCAAAAACCCTTGATGACGTTCAATGATAATGTTTTTTTTTTTTACATTCAATGCCAATGTATTTTCTGTGCATGGCAACCATGTTAAGGTTAGGGCAAGATATTGGGTATGACAAATGAAATTGTGAAGGTGTGGTTGCCAACAGTTACAGTTAGGCAACTAAAACACTTGACAAAGGTTGGGGAAAGATTATTTGAAAGAAAAAAAAAAAAAATCTTAATTACAGGTCTGCAACAGAACACAAACTCCAGTCTGCTGCATGAAACTCAGACTTGCTGCATGCCCATCCATGTCCCTGACCTATACACCCTACCTTTAAGAGCAGACGCTACTTCCTGCATTGGCACTGACCATGATTTGTGAGATGAGAAATGATCTATATCATTATCTATATCATTTCTATGCTTGTAATTACACTTACTACACGTACTACAGTGTGATGCTAATTGGACACACCTACTCTTGCTGTCCTCACCACTAGTTTGTCTTGAAAAATGTTTTTGAACCCGACTGTAGGACTGGAGCAAACTTGAATTTGGGTCTTACAACTAATCCCTAGCCCTGACCACATAAGCCTTGATAATAACCTGAAAGGTAATCCGCTGAAAAATAAAAGTAACTTTGACCTCGTACTTGCTGTTTTAATTATTGAACACATTGAGGTGGATGAACCTCTTTGCAATTCAAACAATTATGGACAGTATATTTTGAGGTTTCGGACTAAAATGTTCAATGAAATTCTGTAATTCTACGTATTTCAAAACCAGCAGCGAGTTTTATCAGGGCTTGAAATTTTGAATGTGATTTTGAGCCTATGGCGACATCATTGCTTATTCTTAACCTGATTTCCTTTAAAGAAAATGACATTGCACATGCCCCTAGACGGTGTGAGGATACAGTAGGTACAAATTTTACAACATTTTTTTGGAGAAATCAGTGGAGTTCGAATTAACATCTGTCCTAAACTTACCTTAAATGCAATGATTGTTCAAAAGCATACAGTATAATGATTATAATACAATACTGAGCTGGAATGGCTCAGTAGAGCCATGTGAAGCTTTTTTACAGAAATGAAAAGAAACTTTTCAGAAAAAACACGTCATTCATGAAAAGCAATCCGACATGTTTGTAAGCTCAAGCATGACTGTCTGAGAAGGATTTCAACACAATGATACATATCCAACTCCTCAAAATGTACCTCAGTCACAGCACTGGGTTTAAACCAAATAAGGACTAACTCATTACAATGTCATTTGTTACTACTACTGGTTTTGCTCTGGTTTTCCTTTTCTTTTTTTACATTTTTTTTTTTAACCTAAGCTAACACAAAGTTGTGTTCCATTCACATGCAAAAAGTGAGATAACAGAAGGTAAGAAAAAGAGATAGAGCAAATTGAAAGATCGTTGCCCGTAATGTTGGAGTCACCAAAGTCTTTTCGGCATGTTTGACCTTAGAAATACCTTTACTGTCTTAAATTCCATTATTTTTATCTATCTATTTTCTATAGATGAGTACAGGAAAAGTGATAGGATTTTTAATAAATTATAACTCTGTTTTATATATATATATATATATATATATATGTATATATTTATATATTCAATTTTATTTACATTGTAAAGACATCCAGTACTACTCATTCCAAAACAGGATTTGTACAAATGGACTGAGCGCTCCTTAATTTTCATTGCTGTACAAGACCTAGGTAGCTTTTCTATCAAATCTTTAGCAGTGGTGCTGCCACATAGGCTCACTACTGCCACCCTAATGGACATAGTAAAGCCAGTAGACCAGGTTGAAGAAGGTGAATGCGATTGGGAAGATGACACGAGACCACTTGTCTATGGCGTTGACATCCGTGAGGTCGGGGATCTTGACTTTGAGCTGTGAGGCCCTCCTCCGCAAGCGGCCCTTCTTGTTGCTCACTGGCCGGTCCATGGGCGGTCGCCCATATAGGTCTCGGCTTGTCATGGGCTTGCGGTACTGTATGCTGGCACTGTCATACGAGAACATGGTGGCCCGAGGGTCGTTGAGAACGCCCATCATGTCTGCTCCACTCATCTCACTGGTTAGGTTGGTCAGGAGGATGTTTCCATGAGCATCAACCTGAAGAAGAAGGTTATCAGATTTCATTAAATTAATTTTGTAACCAAAACAATATAATGCAAAGTCGATTAGCAGCATCCAATTTAGGAGAAATGCATGGGAGTTTGAGCATTGCGTTCCAGACTGGCCCATATAGGTAAAACCTTTTTTAGGCATTCTTTTTTTTCAAACAATTTTTAAAGAAGCATATAGTGTTTTCTTTTAGGAGCTGGAAATAGGTGGAAGTAGCAAAAAATTCCAGATTAATAGCATCAGCATTTGAAACACACTCTTCTAACGCTTGCGTCCAACCATTTTTGCAACTTTCTGAAACCGACAGTCCAACTGTCACGTTCACTTTATGCAGCGATTGGCCAGGTATACGGAGGTGTTACAGTGGGCAGGGTTTGAACTACACTATTTGATTCTCGACACAACTACTTCTGTCAAATTGGGATTTGGAGAGGTAAAACTTCAGCAACACTTGTAGTATGCAAAAGAACATTATTGTTAGACCAACGCATTTGACCGCCATCAGGGTCATCTTCACCGCTTAAGTCTTTTTTCTTCTCCATGTTGTGCCATACATTTCTGCTCTTCTTTTCCATTGGGAGGCAGCCTTGTAATCCCACTTTTGACTGGGAACCAGTATACACTTTTTGCCCATTTACATGGTCAGACAACAGGTCTTAGGACCTAGTTACTTTTAAGAATACTAGAGAAATGTCTCATTAAAGGGAGTTCATATGATCAACAGTGTGAATGATTCTTTGTTTTTATTTTTTATTTCTGGTGCGCAAGAACTTGATCGTAATTGTTCCTTGAAAACTAAGCTACTATTTTCACACCACTGTAAATCTGTTTCATTCATATACTGGAGAACACAATGGAGAGATTATATACCCTGTAAAATGTTGCTAGGCCTGCTAAGCACATATATATATATATATATATGTGTAGAGGTAGTGATGGCCAACTGTTGGCTTGGCGTGTCCAGGCTCTATGATGTCATTAACCAAACAGTTAAGCCTCTTTCCCACCTGCACTTTGTTGCTCTCCAGTCTACTCTTATGCTCGTTGTTGGACTTGGCAGCCTTTTCTGCCACCTTCTTCTGCAGGTGGGGACCTCGACCGAAGAAGATGTAGTTGACAAAGGCATACTCCAGCAAGGCCAGAAATACAAACACAAAACATCCCATGAGGAAAATGTCAATGGCCTTGACGTAGGGGATCTTGGGAAGAGTCTCCCTAAGGTGGGTATTGATGGTGGTCATTGTCAGCACCGTGGTTATACCTGCAGACAAGCAGATGGGGAGGGAGGGGACGGTTAGAAGGAGGTCTTTCGGCAAGGCTGCATGCTGAGGGAACACCATAGCTGCAGAAGAAGAAGGCTTCCATAAGCTCGTATTACAAAACAACTCTCATAAACATTCTGTGGCAGTTAAAAAAAAGATTTGGGATCATATCCAGTGACTCGTTTATGACAAATTTGAGCTTTCAAAACATTCTGAATCACCATGACATTCACAAGCATTCCATTTTCTCTTTAAGTAGTGGTGTGACTCAGGGGTATGCTGGTCAATTGGTTGTTCAGTCCACCACTTTAGTCTAGACTGAAATATCATGACACAAAAATTTACATAGAATTTTGTAGAGACATTCAAGGTCAATGTAGCTTAATGAGTTTGGTGATGCCCTGACTTTTCATCTAGTTCCACCACCAGGTTGAATTTCTTTTTGGTTCAGATTGAAATTAGGGATGCACCGATACATGTACAAACATCGGGTATCGGGTCAGATACCGTGCTTCATGTACTTGTACTGTTAAAACTACCTCGATACAACCTCATCCATCCAGTGCAAGCCTGCCGTAAAATTTGAGAGTGTCAGGTCTATCGAGAGAGAGTCAGTAAAAGATGTGGATGTCGCAATGCAGTTTGTGATCATCTCTTTTTTGGTAAATAAATGCTACAACTGTTCAAGACCCGTGAGGAGACCCGAGCTAAGTTTTCATGTCTTGCTCGTCTACCAGCTGATGATTACAGAGAACTGGGTTAGCCCCGAAGTTTGCAACAACTCAGATGCACTTAAGGTGGGCTGACCTTTGACGTGGCCCAGCTAATCTCCTTGATTTGACTTTTGCTCAGTTTTTTTATTTTAAATATTTCTTTTAACTGTCACTACCCTAACAGCAAAGCACTATGCTCTGTTTAAATCAGGAAAACACAATATTGAATGTTAAAATGTACAGCATCATGTTGCATATTTCATTTGTTACAGTCAGAAAGTGAGAACATCTGATGACAATAAAACATTATTTAATGTTTTTCAAGTCATTGTTAGAACTGTAATGGTATTATCAACTACTCATATCGGTACTCGGTATCGGCAAGTACTCAAATAGAAGTACTTGTACTTGGTCTGAAAAAAGTGGTATTGGTGCATTCCTTTGAGATTACAACTCAGGAGAATTGTACTACTTCGATAATCAACCAACTTTTCATAAAGCGGCATCATCAAAAAGACTATGTTGGTTTATGGTCCAAATACCTGCAAAACGAATCATCTTCCCATCAGCCGCCGACAAAACACAAACAAGTTCAGGACTTTCATCCATGAGACTACTGTTTTTGCCTTGTGCAAAACTAAAAGTAACCATCGACTTTTTGTCATTTCAGTCCTGAGTCGTTAGTCACTTGGTAGATGGGGTCCCTAGAGCGTTTTAGTTTGAAGTTAAGGCCACTGACCAGATGTCGGTATTTGACGAGTTGGTAGTGGGAATGTGTTGGAAACAAGAAGAAGAAGCTGACACTTCTGTTTGAGTTCATTTTTGCTCAAAATAACCATGGATGACCATTTCGACGAAGCTCTAGCTGAACATGTTCACAAGTGTTGGTATATTTATGAAACTTTATGACACATGCTTGGAATGAAATGAACTGCTCTCCCCCCAGATTAAAACATGTCAAAAGAAAGTTAGTTTACTGATGTACATACAGTATGTCCTCAACACTTACCCCATCGAACAAAGCCATTAAGTCTCGGGTTATCGGTGTGTGTGTGTCAGGGTAAAGCACAAAGACAGGCAAAGAGCCATAGGCTACATCCACACTACTACGTTTCTGTTTTAAAACACATATCTTTAGCTACGTTTACGCCTAGTGTTTGAAAATGGTACCGACGCCCTGTTAGTTTGAAAACTCGTAGTGTGGATGAGAGGAAACATGGACCTTTGAAAACGATGACATAGACATCCGCGTCTGCTACTTAATTTAAAACGAAAACATACTGGTGTGGATGTAGCCAGAGAGAGGTTTGCGACGCTGTTATTTTCTGCGGAGTGAGTTACAAAGTTACAAAGTGCTTCACAATAAACACATATGATCCAGAACCCAAGAGGGAAAAGAAGATGGAGCATAATTGTACAAGTGCAACAAATACAATCAGTTACATGTAATAAGCCATATGGTAAAAGTGAGTCTTTAGAAAAGATTTAAAAGAGGATACTGAATTTGCGCCCAGACTAGAAGAGAGATTATTAATGCAGCTTGTAGTGGAGCCAGCAGGGGTAATTCAAATTTGGAGTCATTTAATAGCAGGATGTTTTTGGACATCCAAAAAAAGCCTATTTGGTAAACAGAAGGGGACCCAAAATAGACCCCTGGGGAACCCCACAGAAGAGGACGATCTCCAAGCATTACAGAAAATGACCTGTTTGACAGATAAGACATTAACCAATCCAGCGCCACATCACTGAAGCCACTGTATCAAAGGCTGAGCTGAGGTCAATAAGACTTCAAATGGAATACAGGCCTGTGTCAGCCTCAGGCCTAACACAGTGTTAGTCTCAGTGCTGTGTTGGGAGCAAAAGCTAGACTGACATTTCTCAAATATTGAATTGCTACTCCTTAAAAGAATCAGTTGAGTGGAAACAGTCTTTTCTAAAATATTTGACAAATATTGCAGCTTGGAGATGGGTCTAGAATTACTTAAAACTGAAGGATCTAAGGAGGGCTTCTTTGAAAGTGGATAAACAGTAGCATGTTTAGATTTAGAAGCGAAAATACCAGTTGACAGAGAGCAGTTAATAATGGCTAAAATGTCTCGACCAACCATCTGAAATATAGCTTTTAAAACCAAGTGGCAATGAAGTCTGAAGGGCAAGTGGATGATTTTAAAAGTGCAACAGTGCGTTCCAAGGTTGACAGAGAGATTTGGCTAAAATGGGTTAGTGGTGAAGGTGGGCAGGAGTCAACATCAAGCTCCACAAGTTCAGCATTAAACTGCTTAGGAAACTCCTCACATCTCTCTGGGGTTGAATCAACTGACTGTCTAGGCCAGGGATGAGATTATTCCATTCCAGTTTCGTTCTGCCTTGTCTCTTTAAGTTCCTCACATCTTCATTGTACCATGGCAGAAAATAAGGTTTCAACTTCTTACACCTGAGTGGATCTATGGAATCTAAAATGTTTGTGCAGGAACTGTTAAAATCACTGACAAGCTGCTCTACAGTGAGGTCAAACTCTTCACGGATATTAAAAGGTGTGTGATTCAGTAAAAGCATGGCAGAAGCAAGGAACAGAGAGTGAATTTAGGGGGCGAGGGCAGGTCATTGTGGGGGGTTTGTGATCAGGAGAGAACATTGGAACGTTGAAAAAAGCACTGCCTTCATCATGGCTTGGTTGCTTCACAAATTGGGTAAAATTAAAAGAATGTAAAAGTTTAATAAAATCAGAAGTAAACGAGGAGGAAAAGATGCTGCAAACATGGATATTAAAGTCACCAAGAACAAGAACTGTACCATAATGTAACATAATGAATATTTCCTACAAACCTTCATTTTGCTAGTTAGCTAAGATAACCACTTCCTGCCAGCTTTTATTTTGTAAGTGCCTTTTTATGTTTCGGGTCCTTTATTTTGAGGCCCTTCTGGCGAAACCGGAAGCAGATACAAATCTAGTCTGAGAGTAGTAACTTGACATCATGACTTTGCATGAAAAAAGTACGATAATTGATGGTGTGGAATCATTTTCTTAACCATCTGCAATAAGGGTTGCTTCATTAACGGTTAAACACCTAGCTGGAACGAGAACATGATATTGTGTGTTTATTGTGTTTTATGACCATCTTTAGTGACATTTTATCTTAATTAAACAAATAAAAGGGTGGTCAAATGTTTTACTGTTTCAACTACATGCTAATGTTAGCTTAATAGATATGGCTAAATTGCTATGCTGTAATTTTAAGCTAATGCTAAATTTCAGTCTTTACATGTGCTTTTGATAGGTATATACTGTATATGAGAAAATGTTTTAATTAATGGCCACATGTATAGCTGAATGCAATTTAATGAATGTTTATACTCGTAAGAGCTCAACTATGTTTTATCTGTTCCGTAGCTCCTATGATTATTTATGAAGATTGTTTTTTATGGTGAGAAAAGTAAATTTATGTTCATCAAAATAAGGATGACGGTTGAACAAAAATAAAGGCCTCTAGAAACATTAGTAGGCCATCCATCCATCCATCCATCCATCCATCCATCCATCCATCCATCTAAATAAAGTCTCAAGAGTACTAAGTCAAGTGTCTACAATCGTGGAAGTGCACAGACAGCGTCCCGCCAGTACCCCTGAAGTGCACAAGGGGCGAGGGCCCGTTCATTGCTGCTTGCAGCTTTAATTATTAGGGCTCGGGCCAAATGGTCATATTGTTTTTGTAAAGATTATTATTAGGGCGTGAGCACAACAGTGTCAGTGCCGATGCATGTTTAGCGCCCACTAATGTGTGGAAGGTCTTAGTTGGGACATAGTTGCTCCAATATTGCAAAATTTTAAGACACACATTGCTTTCAAAATTTTGGACATATTTACCATAGGTTTTCATTAGCTCCACATAACCGGAACTCGGGCATTTTGAATTTGAATCTCTAACACTACATGGTGGATTCAAAAGTGGTACAAAATCCGCCTTTAATCATTTCCTGCATTTGGAAGGCCTTAGTTGGGACATAGCAGCTCTGGCATTCACAAAACGGGGTATTCACATTGCTATCATCATTTGGACATAGTTCACATTGGCTTTCATTCGGAAGTCAGCCATTTTAATTTTTTTATGTATTTTATGCAAACTTAGTTTTTTTAGCTCCTCCTTGTGGGTTTATTGGATTTCTTTCAGATTTCGTTGGAATAACCCTCTGGCTAATGTGATGCTATATTGCCAAAGACTAATTGATACCTTATTCAATGATGTCATAGTTCAGGTGACAATACGTTATTTTAGCCACCGTATCGAATGTTTTGGAATTCCTTCAAAAAGGATGTTTACAAAATGTTGTGGGATCATAGCTCTCATCCTTAAAAAAAAAGAGTTTAGTTAATAGAGGCCACATTTCCATTGGACATTTTGACCTGATAACGGCGCAAGATGAAAAGTCAGAGAATCACCAGTTATTTAAATTTATCGCCTGGGGACCATGAATGTCTGTAAAAAAAATGTCATGGCATTACATGTAATAGTTGTTGTGATACAGTCTGGACCAATGTAGTGGACTAACTGACTGGCTAACAGACATACATTGCCTCAAAGAGTCATGCCACTAACATGACTAAAAATCATACCAGCAAACATAATTGCTCATGTAAAGAATTGAAAAGTCACTGACCTAAGGCTACTCTGGCAGCCGACGCGTCATAGTTGATCCAGAAGGAGACCCAGGACAGGATGGTGATCAGGGTGGAGGGCATATAGGTTTGCAGGATGAAATAGCCGATGTTCCTCTTCAGCTTAAAGCTCAGGGACAGACGTGGATAAGAGCCTGTTACACACAGGGTTACAGATATGTATTCAGATTCATACGTACATTGTTAATGTAGTGCTACAAATCAAAGAAATATAAAATATGATGTACAGTCAGAAAGACAACAGTCTCCGGGATCAATCCGTTTAAATACAACACAGCTGTTGATATTAACCTGTACTTAAGTTGATTTTGGAGCAGATAGACGGGCCAGTGCGGCAGCTTGGGGATGATTGCTGGTAACATGCATTTTTATGAGCCATGAACAATCACTATTTCATAACAGAAACAGCTAAATCTACACGTAAATGAAAACTGTGTGAATTCGATGACTGAAAACACGGGATGACAAAGAACAGAAGCAGACTAAAGAGAGGTTTAAGGGGCTGGAATCCACAGAGTAACTGGCTTTGTCTTGACACAGTGTCTCAGCCATCAACATATAAACCTGGATCTCTGTAAAAATACTGAATCTATACATGGTGGAGATACAGTTTTAACAATTCTTTCAATGGATTGGACTTAATTAGTAAATGAAAGCAGTATTAGGTCAAAAAGAAAGAAAAGAAAGTGAGAGCAGCAGAGTAGTGAAAATGATATGACTGTCATTGTACTGATGGAAGTAGTGCTGTGGAAATGTACGTTATGCTGAATTTACCATACAATATCCCACCAATTATTGTACAACAAATTTCATTTGTTTTTACTAAAATGCACAGATGAAAAGAGTAGTTGAGCTGATACCATATGACTCTGTTACCTGTGGCAAACACAGCTTTCTTGGACTGGGTTTGGTAGTCCATGATGGAGAATTGGGGGAGTTCAATGTTCTCCACCCCAGTGACTGAGCCTGCGTTTGCTCCTCCCTGCCAGTAGAATTCAATGTCATCCGTGGTGTATCCATCTATAAAGGGCAGAGGAATACAACAAGTTGAACCTCAATTGAAACACAGGGACAAGCACATTGGGATTCAGGCACAATGCAGTGAACGGAATGCCATCATGAGTTGACACCAGCCGTGTTTAGTTTGGAATTCAGAAGCGTTGTCTCAGTTTGGAACCTGGACACAGCTGTTTACATATCTGCTCTACCTGACAAAACATTAATAGTTATATATATATATATATATATATATATATATATATATATATATATATATATATATATATATATAATATTGGTCTTTACAAAGCACTGTGTGACTGGATACTGGACTTTCTGTCTGTTGGAGGGATCATGGGAGTTTGCATCCATGTTCCAACCCTCACCTATGGTCATGACTGGTGAGTAGTGATCGGAAGAATGAAATTGCTCAGACATCCAGAGTGAGCTCAGAGTAGAGCCGCTGCTCATTCTTCATAAAAGGGGCTAGCTGAGGTGTTTCGGGCATCTGATCAGGACGCCTCCTGGGCACTTCCCTTAAGAGGTTTTAACGAGTCCAACGGGTCAGAGCCGGAACATGCTGGAGGGACTATATCTTGTCTGGCCTAGCAACACCTCAGGGTTCCTCAGGAAAAGCTGGAAAGTGTTGCTGGGTAGAGGGACGTCTGGAACACCCTCCTTGGCCTGCTGCCCCTGTGACACGGGCCCAGCTAAGCGGAAGATGATGGATGGATGGTTTTAATGGATATCAGAATAGTTTTTTTTTATATATTTTAAAATATTTCTTTAGGAATATAATGTTCTAAATATATATTTTTCTGTCATGGAGCCTCCCAGTGAAAGCATTTCACACAATATTACAGTATAACTGTTACAGTATAATTGTTGCTCCATTACTAGAGCAACAATAAACATCTCAAATATTGGACCAATGCAATGTTTCTGTTCTACCTATTCAGTTACCATGATTCTTACCATACAACTAAGTCAACTACAATTTGCTGATGCAACGAAAAAGTGGAGATAGCCCTATGATGGATTGTTTAATTTTCAGTTGAAGTGACACGACTGTCTATCACATTTTTAGGAGCTTACTTACAGTTATACAGAAAAAGTAATAAGCTTTATGTTAGTGAGGCTTAACAACCGTAATGACAGATGCAATATTTGACCAAAATCTCTGTGCACGCTACTTTTTTGTTGAAAATACATTTTAATCTTGAACAAGAAATGATAATAACAGTGAAATGTTCCTGATCCAAGAAAAAACAAATCAGTGAGACTGATGCAGGAATTAGGCCTCTCATTTTCTGTTCAGCTGCTGAACATATTCAAGTTCCCCATAGGCTGAACTGAAACAACAATAAAGTCTCTCTCTAGGCTATGTTTACAGCCTGAAGCAGAGTGAAACAGAACCCCGCTGCCCTTTCAGTAATTAGACCAATTTAATTGGGCTAGCTAGTCCCTCTCTTATGATTCTCCATCTGATCTAAAGGCAGCAGAAGGATTTTAGGGAATTAGCTACATCTCATTACTGGAAGGGCCTCATTATGATTTTATCCTCTGTTTTTTTCTTCTCATCCACTTAATGTAGGCTATGTGAGATTATTTTAAAATGTTGGTATACTTTTAATGGACAAAAATCATTAGACCTAGATATAGTTTAGCTGCAGAAATATGTCATCATTATCAATGCATTACTTTTATTCAAATGCATACACATCGGCAATATTTAAATAGTCAGTTCAGTTCTGCTATAATGTTGGTTTTATAACTTTCTCACAGAAACACAGATGTCTCCTGGATGATTAAACATATTTGTTAAAGGTTCTCTATATGATATTCAGAGCATTAATATAGAAGCAAAACATTATTTTCTAAGTAAAGATATAGTGAAGTAATGGGTACCTGAATACAATAATATAGGAAATATAAAAAATAGTATACAAATAGAACCACAACAAAAGAGAGAGGGTATATCACACGAGACAGGAACATTATAAAACATAAAGACATGAAGTGTCTCAATAGCCTTTTTGTTAGTCAAACAAAACACTAAATGTTTTTAGTGATGAATTTATTTTAATAAACAAAAAAAATTATCTTTAAAAATATGATCAATGAAAATCTGCAAAGATCTTGCCAGAATCTATTGGTGTTGGAAAACAATGCCAAAATAAGTTTTAAACTATTTCTGAATAATCATTCTAGAAAGAGAGTTTGTGTTCATGTTTTGTTTTTTGCACATAGTGAATGGAAAGGTACTATTTATAAATAACTTTAAAGGACAGTTTCATAACCTTATTTAAGATTAAGTATTCATGAGGAAGCGCACAGAGCTTCTTTTAATAGCCTATATATTATTTACAAACAGATTCCAATATGCCATGACATATGGGATAGTGATGACATTCATTTCAAAACAGGGCATGTATGGCTCTATTATTATTTTGGGTATGTAGTGAGAAACAAATTCTTCCTACTGTGGAGTTGGCTGGGTTGGGGTTTGCCCTCTAAGAGCTATAGTCAGCTGGATTGAGCTGTTTGCAGCTTGCAAGTTCTGTTCTCGCTTGCTTACGGAGGAGCTGTGGCTAAGAGAGGAGGACTTTACTGTGCTTTGCGTTGAAGGTGGCGGACAGCAGCTTGGAAGACAATCAGAATACTTTGCACCCACACGGTGGTGATGGCGCTGTCAGCGACGCTAGGTACAATGTCTGCAAGCCATGTCTTTGTGCCCCTGGGACTCTTCCACAAAGAGAACAATCCAAAGGTGGTTTTGAGGCCTCTGTCTCAATCCAGTTTGGCACAAATGCTGACCATCCTTCCCTAACTGCAGTCAGAACTGACATTCTGGAAAAGAAACCCCGTGTCTTCCATTGTCAGGGTTCACCTCTGGAGAGCGAGTTACACATATCAGTGTTCACGGACACATCCCCCTCTGGATGGAATGGGATATGCCAGTTTTAAGTTGTGAGGGAATTGGGGAATCCTCCATCCCCTCACAAAGGCTTTCTGGAGTCATTCAAGGCACTAAAAGTACTGCAACATCTGATAACATGTCATGTGCGGACAAGCAGAAAGGTGTGCGCTCAGACCTGCTGCTTAAAATAGCTGGGAGCCTGCTGCTGTGGTCACAGAGACACCTCCTCTACCATCAGAGTGGTGTAAATCCTTGGACTACAGTACCTCGCTGTAGACGCATTGTCTCGCGGAGGTCCATAGCACAACAACCCACCATTAGGAGTGGATGACTTCTCTCACAGACTGTGACCCAGAGCTCTCCTCTAAGCATTTGTCCCTTCAGTTCCTCTGATTCCTCAGATTTTGTTGGTTTTACTTTATTTGTATACAGATGAATAAAGTTTAAACAACGGGGCATCAATTAGATCAAATAGGGGTGCTATGGAGATTGACTCGCTATTGTTCTGTAAATCAACAGAGCAGATTTTGAAAACTTTTAAATAATGTTTGAATTCATTAATTAATAAATTACAGAACCCTCGTTCTCACCATTCCTCCTCGTCTAGACTGGGTGCTCTGCACATTGCTTTTATGTCCATACGACTTATGAGCTGCTGCGTCGTTATGAATCACCAATATGAATCAACCAGATAACCGGATAAGTAGAGGGCAGAGGAGGGCACCGGCAGCTTGTGATAAGTGACGGTGCGCAAGAAAAAGTCACGGTGCACCAAAGAGTAACAATTAGAAGTGTCGGTACTATGTACTGGTGAGTACCAGCCCATTTTGAGCATTGGGTTGTCATTATTCGAGCTCTGTTCTAACTGAAAAAAAACCCAGGGGAATCTTAGATGCATTGGTGGTGAACTTGCTTGACAACATATAAAAACAACCTTGATGTTACTAGATGTTGCAGTGACCATAATCGTGGTGCAGGCTATGCGTTAACGTCTGTTCAATTCCAACATTTAGGTGCTTTCCCAACAAACCTGTTTAATGCAGTTCAAAATCTTACTTATTAAGTCAAATTAAAAAAAAAAAAAAAGCATTAAAATATACTTAAAGTACAAAAAGTAAGTAGTAATTATTCATTATGGACAATGGCCCATTTTAAAATCATATGATTGCATTATTTAATTATAATTATTGATGCATTTATGTGTTTATCACTTACATGTTGCATCTGGTAAAGGTTAAATAATCGTATACGGCTGGGTGGCTTAACCTATAATAATATAGTATATATTCATACAAAATATAAATAAACTAAGTAACTCCTAACTAAAGCTTTGAAATATGTATGTATTGTTATTTGTAGTGGAAAAAAATTACAATATTTGCCTCTGCGATTTGGTGGAGTAGAAATATAAAGTTACATAAAATGGAGATAAAAAGGACGTCGAAATGCACTTAGTTACATTAAACCACTGAAAATCAGGGTTTATTCTAGTAAAAATATTAAAGGTATAACAATTGATAAACTAAGGGGAGGCAAACTAAATTTACATTCCAGTAACTACTGTAAGTTTAAGAAACATACATGGCCTCAAACAAAGAAGTAAAATCTTTTGTGTACTTCAGTTGGTTTATGTATTTTGTGAAAGAAGCATCATCTCATGGTGACACACTGCAACTGAATAAATGGGCATGTTTATCGTGTTAATCTATACACAAAACTGTAAGTTGGCTAGGAACTGCCTGGGAACTAGCTGGATGGGAGCTGGGAGATGAAAATCTAGGTGGCTGCATCTATACGACCATTCATACACACACAAACACATAAAACAAACTTGCCACTTACAGCTCTCAATCTCCAAGGTGCAATTCTGCTCATCTAGTGGGTATCGGCGCAGGTCCATCATGCAGGCAGCTGTCGTGGTGATCCTAAAAGAAAAAAAAAAGATTTCCAGTCATAAACTGATATCTGAAGAAAAATCCATCATGAGCAATAACACACTGTGCCCTTACACTACATTACTTCCACAACTAGAAATCCTCATTTAGTATAAGCACAAATGGGCAATTCAGTCCACACATTACACATCCAGCATTCAAGTTTCATGAGAGAATAAAGTTTAATTTCCGAAATGCCTGGGGAAAACCCTTGACTTCATAAAAGAACTAGTCCATTGCCTGCTCACTCAAAAAAATGTATCACAGGGGTTGTACACAAGTTTACAAGTTTAACAAGTTATTTTTTTTAATAAAGTCTATGTAATTGTGTCTCTTGTTTTCTGTACAAAATATATATGTGTTGTTTAAACATAAAACATTCACTTTAAGTGAATTAGGATTGAGATACTTCTTACATCCAGATGGTAGCAGTAATGCAACACCAGCTGCCATAGTACCCTTGCACATGCGCAAAGCCGTTTCCCTAGACCATTACGTTTCCCTCCATAACTTGAGTTCATTTTGGCAGACAACTTGCTGTTGGTCTTTGTTATCTGAGTTTTAAGATCTAAGTGGACATTTATTATTTTGTGTTTTGGACACAAGACATGTTCTGTATTTTTACTGTGCTTGTGTATTTTGAGCAGGTGGGTCTTGGTCACATTAGCTAACGTCAAATTAGCTAACATGACGTTAGCTAGCATAACATTAGCAAACATGACCATAACGTAACGTTAGCTAACTTGCATGAGGAAGGTCAGTCTGCATACAGTCTATGGCAGGGGTGGGCAATTATTTTCCCCCCTGGGGCCACATGAGAAACAGGGACTGTTGTGGAGGGCCGGACCAATAGACAGAATTCAATCCTGCTCAATATTATTATACCTCTTTATAAAAAGCAGTAAATTGTATGGTTTTGATAAGCTGCGAGTGGTAAGAGTAAATATTATGATTGATGGTGGAATATAACAAATAAATAAGTATATTTAGCTTAAGTACTGTACTTAAGTACAAATGCATGGTACTTTACTTCAGTATTTCCATTTCATTCAACTTTGTACATCCACTCTACTACATCTCAGAGAGAAATATTGTACTTTTTACTCCACTACATTTGTCTGGCAGTTTTAAGTTACTAGTTACTTTGCACATTACAATGTGTATTTATTCAGGAATAATGATGAAAAATATACACATTTAATATCTATATGAAATAGTGAAACACTGGCAGGGATCATGTTTCTGCAAAATTTGTACTTTTATTACTATTTTTTGTAGTCAAATTACCTAATTTTCTGTTTTTCAGTTCAGTGGGCTTAAATGGTAATCGATGATATATATATATATATATATATATATATATATATATATATATATATATATATATATATTAAACTAAATATCACATAGCAACCCCATTTGATTAATTTATCTCTTCGGAGTTCTGCTCATAGTTTGGTTTTGTCTTTTTTTTCTTCTATGTAAAGGATTCCGTTGCTACAGCTGTTGAGAGAGAGAGAGCTTGGACAACTAATTCTTGGCATCTACAGCATCAATGTTGAGGGAGGTGATGCCACCACTCCTCCAGCCGACAATGGGATAGTGATCAAGATTGTACAAATTCTGCATCATTTGGGAGACATTGCTTCTGCATGTGCACTATTAATGGGTGTAATATATGCACGTTATCGTCGGAAAACTGGAAAGCCTTCTTGGAAGTCCTTCAGAAGCTCTTCCTTCAACTGGATGCTTGACTCTCAACGAAGGTACAGATGCTCATTGATTTGGAAATAGAATGTTCTGTGGACTAGGCAAATTTGAGCTGGAACTAAACAATACGTTAATCTGTTTGAAAATTGTTGAAAATTGAAAACATATTTTTTGCTGACTTTTTAACACCACTGTACACCAAAAACTGCAAGGAAGATGGATTGTCAGATAACAATTTTTATTAAAATGTTTACATCTCAGCTTCCTTTTCTGACATTTTATAGACAAAACAACTAATTGATTAAGCGAGAAAATAATTGATTCATCGCCATGGCTGCGCAGAGCTCAGTGCTGCAGACATTTTGTACATGAATATATTTTGAGCTAAAATTATATTTCTTATCACTTATTGGAAAATATGTTGTAAAGTAAGTGTGCGCAAGAAAACCTTTACTGGTGAGAGAAAAGGGACGACAAGTGTGAAGCCAATCATCTCTCTTCACTCTGTGACTGTCCAGCTATAGCTGTTGAGGGAGTGTATACACGCATATTTTAGCTATTAAAGTTTAAAGATGTAAAAAGCCCCTCAAGACATGAATATTTATTATTTTCTTACCTGGAAACGCATTAGGAAGCACTAGATGAATTATTAAGCAGGTGTAGAGAGTGTGGACGGCCAGTAAAAATAGTGCGTCAGGTCAGGAAGGACTGACGTTGCAGTTCAGCTGTTCCATAATGGAAATCATTCAGTTGGCACTGAACCTATTTTGCTACATGTTTGAATCAACCAAAAATTCAGTCAGTCCCAAAGTCACAAGCGCACATATCCTTAAATTCTCTACAGGCGCTAAGGAGACCACAATGTATCCACATGCTACTTTGTCTTTCCCAAATCGTCTTCTATTCTATGTGAAGTAAAAGCTGCCTGTGAAGCTTTTTTTTTTTTAGGAAGGAAATTATCTAATACAATACTGCATGGTCGATTTATCAAATAATGTCAATTTGAAAATTGAGATGTGAGGGCAAGTGAGTCATGCAAGAATGTCCGGACATGTCTTGAGCCAGAAAGTCAACTCATAACAGTGTGCCAGTAGCAAGGTTCATTTGAAAGCCTTGTTTTTAGTCTCCTCACCCAACCTGAAAGACAATACAGCCAATTACTTTTGTTATAGTTTACTAGGTTTGTATTTTGAATTTCTATCTGAATTTTTTATCAAGTTTAGTCTTTAAAATAGATAATGAAGTTATTGTCGGTTTTTTTAATAGTCATATTGACGTTGATAACGATAGCCTTAGTTCTGAGTTTATCTCAGTATGAGTGAAACAAAGACCCACTCACTGTTTTAACCACACCCTCGACATACTCGGCTTATGGCATTAAAATAGAAAATTCAATAGTCTTTCCACAGAACCCTCTTTTATCGGACCATTATCTAATAACTTTGAACTTTAAAATGTTACTATCAGATTATACGCCATTAGGAAAGAGTTTCTACTCTGCTGCTGTAGCTAAATTTAAAGAAGCGATTTCCACCTGCACTTAACTCAATGCCACGTCTTAATATTACAGAGCACTCCTTTGCTAACTTCAGTTCCTACCAAATTGATCATCTTGTTGATAGTGCTACACACTGAGAATGACACTAAAAAAGAAGACAGTAAAACAAAGGAGGCTCGCTCTATGGTATAACCTTCAAAGCCGTACAGTAAATCAAAGCAAACATCTTGAAAACTTGAAAGGACATGGCGTTCCACCAATTTGGAAGAATCTCGGTTAGTTCGGCGAGACAGTCTTAAAACATAAAAGAAGGCCCTCCATGATGCCAAAGCATTACATTACAGTTCAGTCATTTAGCAGACGCTTTTATCGAACGCAACTTAAGATTCAGATTATATCACATTATGCACCGTAGGCACAGCGACGGGAGCAATTTTTGGGGTTAAGTGTCTTGCTCAAGGACATATCGACATACGAGCGACCATCCTCTTGCAGAGACATTTGATTGGCATTAAAGGAACCACACTAAGCTGGTTTATAATCCTCCTGCTACTGTGACCCTAAATTGCAAAGGAATAATCAATACCTCCGATGATGTCTTAGGTCATGTGACAATACCTCATTTTAGGCACTTTACAGGTATGGAACTTTTCGAAACTCTGCCCAGGAGATTCAACAGATCTTTCTCAAATTTGGGCAGCAGAAACTCAAAACATTCAATATGCTAAATTACGAAGCTTTTAGGATTTTTGTGGAACAGCGTTGCAGTGGCAAGGCAGTACATTTGCATGCTTCACCATGACACAGGAAGCTGTTGACACTTGACTTTACATAGTCCAGCCTGCCCCGTATTTCACATGCTGGATAAAAGTCCAAGCTTGAAGACATCTACACACCCATTTAGATTAATAATTAAAGCACCACCTACTGACACATGATGTCAGCCTAATGTGACAATGATCATCCAATTTGCATAAAATGTACATAATGTGGTTTATAATAGTATGTAGCAACATGATGTAAAATTAGTGTGTGTCCTCTAGTGTCACATAATAGACACAGGAGATGATAAATAATCAGCAAAATTTATTTTACAGGGCCACAGACCTAACTTATACCTGCACTGTCTGGTGGTCACGGAAATGCAGAGCAGTGTCAACCATTGTCCACCATTGTCCAGCCAGTACCCCCGATGTGCACATGGGGCAAGGGCCCTTCATTGCTGCTTGCGGCTTTGATTATTTTTATTTACTCAAATGAATCGTGTTTTAAAGGGCTTATACTATGCTTGTTAAAGTTGTGTAACTTGGCACACTTGTCAGGAATGGCAAAAAATGTATTTGATGTTTCATGGGTCTTTCATGGGTAACTCAACTGTACAAACTTGAAATGCTGGTGTTTAATTAAAAGCAAATTCACACTACTGTTCTCTTTCACCCTATCAAGCACCACAATGGACACAGGAAGTGGTGTAAAATTTGCAATATGTCATTTTAAGTGCCACAGACTCCTCACTGGAAACAATGTCTTATTATGTAATTTCCAATGGTCATGGAAATGCACGGCTGAGTCAATTGGCTTCCATCACCTGACGTGCACAAAGGTGCAAAGGGCCCAATCATTGCTGCTTGCAGCTTTAATATCTTATTATTTTTCACAATAGCCACAAAAGCATAAGAAGTAAAATTAGCAACTGCACATTTTTATGAAGACGTACAAATGATCAAACAAGAAGAAAACTATGTTCAATATCCTGTTTTCAACAAATATTTCAGCCATTCTGTCTGAAGCAAGATCTAAAAAATGAATGCTTGTTAACAATATTACCTATATGGTAATACTATTATGCTACATATAATTCTTATTTATATTCTTTTTATGTATATGTGATGCTATTTCTATATATAATGTCACAATTATATACATTCATATCCTTATAGGAAACAAAAAATTATGAATGAGATCACATGTCATATGAAGTTTTCTTTTATATGAAAATCATAGAATCAAATTTGTTACATAAATAGCTGCATTATTTGTGTGTCATTTTACTTAAAAATACATTTAGTTTCATTAAAAGAGACCTGATGCTTTATGATATTTAATGCTGTTGTTGCATCTTTACCAAAAAGATCACTGCCTTATCATTGATGGATGTTCATTTTAGTTTGTTTTTTTTGAGAATACTATGACTACAGTGGGTTACGGAGTCAAATAGATTTAACATTTTCCAAAAAACCTAGTACAGTAGAGCACTGTCTGCAGATTGCTCTCAGACTGGCTACGGCAACAACAAGCTCCATCAATCAGAGAGGAAGGCCACCTGTATGAAGGCAGAGAAGCAAACAATGTAAAGTGTTGCCAAGATACTCATATCGGTTCTGTTACTGTGCTGGTCAACTGTAAAAGAGGCTTGCTGCTCAACCACCTGCCACACCATGCTGTGTGTCATGATGGTGCTGACAACACAAGCCAAAGCCGTTGATGTGAACCAAACATAAATTCACACAAATGTAGAAGATTATCAGATGACATAACACACCTGGAGCAACCATATTGGAAAACATGAGACATTGTGATTGTCTTTCTAAGTGTACAATAAACCAAAGTGATGAGAGAAATGGGTTAATGGGTAACTTAAGCGGTCAGTGACACTATAAACACTGCAATGTGATGCTGGTCCTGGATGACAGGCCTTGATGTATGCAGTACCTTTTTAAAATGTGTAGCTTTACCTCAAAGCTTAAACAAAGAGTATTTTAGCTGGAGAATCAGAATCAGAACTGTTTCTTTGGATTTGGCTAGGTGAATGGTGCATAACAATAAACAATTGCAATAGTATGAGACATCATTTAAAAATAGAAAAATGTACAATAAAATATGGTAAACAAACAAACAAATAACAGTACATTAAAACAAGTATATTATGAAAGTGGCAAGTGTATGCCAATTGCAGCCAATCACCCACCCTGATATGCTGCAGTCTGCCCTTGTCCTTGGCAGTGGCTGCAGCGTACCAGACGGTGATGGAGGAGCAGAGGATAGACTCAATGATGGCAGTGTAGAAGGGCACCATCATTGTCTTTAGCAGGTTGAATTTCTTCAGCTGCCTCAGGAGGTTTATCCTCCTGAGGCAGCTGATGTTCAGCTCCCACTTGAGGTCTTGGGTCATGATGGAGCCCAGGAACACTCCACAGCGGTGACCAGGTAGTCACACAGGGTGATAAGGGCGGTTGGGGCTGCGTTCTTGCGGAAATCCACAACCATCTCTACTGTCTTTAGAGCGTTGAGCTGTAAGTTGTCTCTGTGATGGGTGTTTGAGAGGCTGGTGGTCTGGATCTTGTGGACAGGGGTCATGGGGGGATGGGGTCAGGACTGTACCATTGTCTTTCAAAGCGACAGTAAAATGTGTTCAGCTTGTTTGCCAGGTAGAGGTCATTCATGGAGTGGGGGGCTTTAGGCTTGTAGTTTGTTATCTGTCTGAGACGTCTCCAGACAGAAGCAGAGTCACTTGCTGAGAGCTGGTGTTGCAGTTTCGCATTTGTTTAGCATCTCTCATCGCCTTGCTAAACCTGTATTTTAACTCTTTAAACATGTCCTTGTCCGCACTCCTAAATGCGTATTCCTTTTGCAACCTCAGCTGTATGAGTTTAGCTGTGAACCAGGGTTTGTCGTCGTCGTAACTCACCCAGGTGCTTGTTGGAACACAGCTGTCTTCACAGAAGCTGATGTATGACGTCACAGCCTCTGTTTACTCATTCAAACTGCGGGCTATTTTCTGCCTGCATGCAGCAGTCAGATGGACCACAACATGGTCAGAGTGTCCCAGCGCAGCACGAGGAACGGCGTGATAGGCCCCGCTTATTGTGGTGATCTAAAGTGTTCTCCTCTCTGGTTGAGCATTTAATAAACTGTCATGATGACTGTCAAGTCATTATTTCTCTCTCTCTCTCTGAAACACAGGATGCCTTTGAACTCAGAGGACTGAATTATTGACAGTGACCGGCCCAGCGTTTCCTCAGTTAACTCCACACAGCTCACTTCATTGTAACTGTGCTCTGCTGCAGAGGGCACGGCCCTGTGTACACTGCACCAGAAGAGGCTTCATAAATGATTTACCCGCTGCTTCTCCCTCAAAGACACTCCAGAGACACAGACAGAGCAATACCAATGGAACGTTGAGGAATGTTTTCCATGCTAATAAGCTGCTAATAACTAAAAGTCGTATTCTAATTAAGAATGGCTCTACTATTGCCACTCTTTGGAAAAGCCAATCAGCCTTAAAAGATGAAGTAACCATTTATGTAATCATTGATCATAAAAAAAATTGTTAGACTTATCACTTGAAAGAAATACTTTTTTTTCCTTATTTACCGATCATTACACAACACTTAGTTCCAACTTTGCGGTGTGACTGGCTGACAGGCACTATAATTAGTGCCAATTTATCACGACAGGACTCCCTTCTGCAGTGGTAACCAAACAGGGTGCCCTGAGGATGGGCCAAGGTTGCCGCAAGATGTGCTTATTATTCGCTATGGCAACAGCGGCGCATGAACATAGCAAAGGTGAAAGCTGATTCACAGAGGGTCCTGATTTCAGTTTGCCGATTGTAGACGCTTAGTATCTGTGGTCCCCGTAGTGTTACAAAGCTAAAAGCTAAAAACAAGCTGGTAGTAGCCCCGGCAGGCTGTCCGGTCTGGGGAACGTTAAATTTAAGAGGTCTAGCACGTGTTGGCTGACATTGTAGTCCTAGTTTAAAAGATATGGATTAAAACAGCCAGGATCCAAAAAGTGTAATGTAAAATGTGGCTAAAACTGGATAAATGTAAATTTGTAAATGTAAATTTGTGAAAATAGGGGAGCGGAGAAACAGACATGCGTATAACCTCTGAAATTGAATATGGAGTTCCTTTGGAATATTGCAAGGAGGAATGTACATTGCAGAAATTGGGATACAACACAGGGTTAAACAGTGCAGGGAAAAAACATAAAAAGATGAAAAAAGATTATGGGAAAATCAAAAAGTCAATCAGTGGAGCAACGCAAAAAGTAGTTTGACGCGCTGAACACTACTTTGGGCCACCAACAGACTTTTGCAGGTCCTAGCAGGGACCTGGATACTCTACAGTTCAATAATACAATAATGTGAACTAAAAGCAAAAGCATCAATGCCACTACTTGCACTGTTGTCCGTTAACAACTGCTTACTTCTCTCAGCTACCAAATAACACGTAAAATAGTCAGACAACAAGGTGACGAGTAAGAACAGCTCTCACCTGAGACCGTAGAGCACAGTTCCATCGGGGTGCAGTCGAATCATCCGGTTCTTGACTGTCACCCCATGTACGAAGGACTTCTTGTCATTAATGAAGTAGGTGTCAGGGACCCAGAGCTGGTCTGCCACCCGGTTATCCAGAGTGAGATTGAGAGGAATGCCTGTGTAGGAGAGGCGCTTGTCTCTCCAGGACTGCTGGAAATACATGGTGATGGTGTAGTCCTGTTGGAAAAACAAAGGGGGGATGTTAGCACATCAACATGAATGGGCCAATGGCTCATGGATCTCTCCTGCCCTGTGCAATTTCCTTTATTGTTTGATTTCTTCTATTGCTGTTCTCACTGCGTCAGATATCGCAGTGTGATCGGTACGCCTCGGCCTCCGACACAGACGCACGGAGCTACCCTTTAGTGTGTGTTTGCGACGCATCAGGCTTTCAGCTAACTCCAATGTAAACACACCTGTGTCCTTTTTAGACAATCAAAGCGCGAGATAGTCCGCATGGGTGAAACAAGGACTTTCACCCGGGAGACCACTGTTTGTGTCCCGTGCAAAAAAAAAAGGATATTTCGTAACGTCAGTTGTGAATCGTTAGTATTGTAAGTGGCATGACTCACTTGAAAAGCTGGTCAGGTGATTTGATGGACAGTGGCCCTGAGAGTCAAAACTCAATGACAGTTCAGAAAACACAACATCATTTCAGAAAACAACACATTTCAGAAATAATGACAACTCAAAAAACATAACCTTTCACAAAACACAAGAGAAAATACAAGACATTAATTCGTAATAGACACTTATTCCTTGTTGCTTATTGGACGCACTGTGTTTCATTATAGGGCCAAAAGAAGTACTTCTTCTTTAACATTTCTGGCAGACTTGATGCCTTGTGGCACATTCCTGCCTCTCGCAGGTTGGGATAAGATACAATAAAACTTTATTTTCCCTGATCGAAATTGCTGCGCAGCAGTTATGCTATGTGAGAAGACTGCAAATACAAAGAGTGCAAATACAAACCTATTATATTGCAGTTCAGAGTATATATCAAACACACTGTTTTCACTGCTTTATTATTTTTGCCACAGAGGTTTAGCGGCAGATCCTTTTTACTGAAGTGAAGCGAGCGCGAGTGTAGTGTAGTGTATTAAAGGGGGGGGGGGGGGGGGCTGGGTGTCATATACATGAGGCAGTCCAGCATAGCTGACAGCTCTCAGGTCTGCTTGGCATACACGTTGGAAGATGATAGGAGCAGGTGGTGCTGTCACAGAATATGCAAAAAACTTGTTATTGTCTGTTATTGTCACTTTATTCAATAACCATTACTGCTGTTATTCAGTGTTACATAATTATGGCACTCTCTTCCCACTTACACTTTGTAACTGTCAAATTTACAACAACTAAACTGTCATTTTTCCAGATACAAGAACATCCTCTCCTCCAGGAGTATGGATTGTGACGGCCTGTTTCTCTTTGAATTACTGGGCGTCCAGTTAGCACACAATGCATTGCAGTCTGCAAGAACTCTAATTCGAAACTGTGTTTACTGTAACAATGTAGCAATCAAACAATTCAAGCGGACAAAGGGTAATGTGGAGGAGAGCATGTAGTCTACAGTTTGGTCTCACAGTTTCACAGGCAGGGAGATTGACATGCTGCTGGATTGCAGATGATATGAGTATAGGAGTATGTTTTTGCTGACACCAGCACATATATACACACACACACACACACACACACACACACACACACACACACACACACACTACTATTACTGTGGGTTCCTCAATGACTGCAAACACACTTATTTGAAGGTTTGCCTATGCTGCCCAGTGTAGATGATGCTTTGATACCTTCAGGTCCCTTAATGGCTCCTGCCACCTACTTCAGTTTGTTGTAGCTTAGACTCTGAAATGCAATAATATCTTTATATAATACTCTTTGTATTTACACTCTTTCCATTTTGTATTGCTACTGCTGCACAGCAATGTCCCTTGGGATAAGTAAACTTCTGTTTTATATATAGTTATGGAGAAGTAATTACAAAATGTAATAATGCCAGAAAAATGGCTCCCATAAATAGTATGAAAGGTTTAGATTGATAGATTGCAGATCTAAAGGAATATATATTCAAATTAGTCTCTCAAGCTGGCAGTGACAGCTTAAATGCCATGGCAGCAACAAAACATGCAGTTCACTAGAGGTGTAATGGAGCAGTTGATCCGTGAACTGTACAGATCCCCCCTCACGGGTTGGTACGCATGTGAACCACACAGTTTAACCATCTTAGAGTTAAATACATTTTTACTGCCGATTGTTATCGGCCCATGTTCAGTAAGAATATACGATCAGGAGATTGCCATTGATGCTTTGTAGTTGCTAGTCCCTGATAATCCTACAGAAGGAACGACAAATCTGTGTTGAAATGAGCACAGAGAAACATTGGCTACGGACAGAGCTACCATTCAGTAACATTATGGTGGTTTCTCTTTGCATTCAAAAAATCGGGATTGTTCCAGATGGTCGTAAAATATGACGGCCGCAAAAAGTGGGGTGTTTGTTATTTCGTGGACCTTCCACCAGGCTGTCAGACATCATGCTATTGTTAATGTTTTGAAATGTGGACGGCGTTTGATAGGCTGAGAAATGGTAAATCTGAATATCATTGCAAAGTGTTTGACCTATAGCTAACCATGTGTTATCGCATTGATTGGGGTGGATCCATTTGGAAATATATTGATTATATTTGATTTGCCTTCAAATGGGATCGTTGTGAAAATGATATATAATAATAATCTAATGTGTGCAATTGTAAAACTGGTTTACATGTGTTCAAATTGGTATTTGTGTGTGGATTGTAACACAAATTTGTGAACACCTTAAATTACACACAAATTATTATGTGATAAATTTCACATAAAATTGCCCTTCATGCCAATTCATGCCAATTCAGCACATTGAATTGAAATTGAGAGAAAAACACAGAGACACAGCAACAACGATAGCAATGATATTAGCAATATACAAGTAATATGACTCATAATAATTATAGTAGCAGTGGGTGTCAAGCAGAACCACGGCAACGAGAGCAGCCACGATCCAGGCGCACCATGATCCATGGCAACCTGCAAGACGAGAAAGCACAACATCTCCACGGTCTTGAGCCCACTCTTACATGTGGAGAGGATGCATGCCTCTGGCACCCAAACTCCAACCTGGTTCCACAGGAAAGAAGCAGGATAGCTGAAGTTCTCTGGCTCCCATCCTACTTTTGGAGACTTTAGAAATCACAAACCCGGCGTTCTGGTAGAACGTTGATCTAGTAATAGGGTAGTTAAGGGAGCCATTGCAGAGAAGCATCAGTGATATGGGAGAAATAGGATCTCTTTTCCTAGTCAGTACACGTGCCGCAGAAATCTGTGGCTCAGTGGTAGAGCAGGGTCGTCCTTCAATCAGAGGATCGGAGGTTTGCTCGCTAGTCCATGTCGATGTGTCCTTGGGCAAGACATCTAACCCCAATTAGCTCCAGCAGGCTGTTCCTGTGGTGTATGAATATTATATAACCATGCCCCTGCCATCAGTGTATGAATGGGTGTGAATGGGTGAATGATGACATGTAGTGTTAAAGCACTTTGAGTGGTCGGAAGACTAGAAAAGAACTATACAAGTACAGACCGTTTACCATTGATCATTCTGGATCAACTGAAGGGTCTGAGAGACTTATTGGGGTAGCTTGATAATATGGAATTATATTTTCCAGCCTAGAAGTAACAAATGCATGGACTAGTTCTCGACATTGTTTTGGATGTGTCTGATTTTTGTAATGTTACGTATTTAATAGAATTAGAATTTAGAATTTAATAGTGTGGGAGCTTAAGGACACATCCTGTTTAAAGATAACTCCAAGATTCCTTACGGTGGTACTGGAGGCCATGGCAATGTGTAACTATATCTAACAATACAACCTTCGACTCAAGTCTATTAATAAACCTTACAATTTGTTTATTGTAAGGTTTATTAATAGACTTGAGTCGAAGATGGCTGCTGCTCCGCCTCCTTTGCCGGTGCATCGAGGAATGTGAGCATTAATATGACTGAGGGGAGAGGATTCATTTAGGCTGACATATTCTTCGTGACAAATCCAGGTTTAAGTAAGACAAAATAAATCGATATGATTATCTGGTATTAAATTATTTACAGCTTTAGATGACAGAAATCTGAGGATTTAAGAGTCCACATTTAATTGTATTTTGTGGTGGCTGTTGAGCAGACACTGCCTCTATAGGGTTTTTTCGAAGGGCAACTGCTCTAATGAAAACTAAGGAAAGTGTGTTGGTCTGTAAATATGCCACCGGCACATAATACCGAAAACAAAGCTGATCATTGGCTAACAGGATGGGTGCTGGTCTTCAAAATATCAAGGTCACTGATAAAATACATGAGCAATCAGAGACAAGCAAATAAACGGCTTCATTTATGTAATTTATCTAAGCTCCTAAAAGCCTCGACCGCTTCAGGTGACTGTAGTTAACCTTGGGGGCGGCCGGCAGGAGAACGTTGCATCGCTCCTCTTCTATCAAGCTAATCTGAGGTGCAAAGCTGCAGTTAAGATTCCACTCACAGCTCTCTGGCTTTCCAGCATTCGTTGCATTTTGTAAAGATGCTTATGCATGCATTTCCCAACAAGCTGGAAGGAAATGCTAACTTTCTGAAAAAAAGGCAAAGCACGCTTATTACAAGGACCTTAAAATGAAAGAAGTTACAGCTTTTTGTCATGACTGCCCCGACAACATAGGCTAAGCTTCCTTGCTGGGTTAAAGACTGCATGATTGCAGTATTCCAATATTCCAGGTTCTGGAAAAAAAAACAATCAAGTCAATCAAACTGTTTTTCAGATATGAAACTGTGACTCAAACAGTCCAGTACCAGGTCATTTTTCAGTGGCACTTTATTCAAATAAGCTCATATTTTTCTGTAATCTTAATAAATACCCAACAAACAACAAATTGCAGTGACCCTGACAGTAATTTGCAATATGCATAGTACATATCCACCACGTCTTGTTTAATTCACCTGGGAATCTCTATAATATTGAGAATTGAGACTTCCTTTCACAAAAGCAGTGTCAGGCCTCAAGATCCAATACCTGTGTACAGTAACAGAAGAAAAGAAACAAGTGTCATGCTCTGTGTTGCACAGCAGCAAAGCACCGAGTAATAAAACCGACGGATTAGTCATTTAGCCCGCCAATGGAACCGTTAGTGGCAAATAATAAACTGAAGATGACATCACTGCTCATGAGGCGGCAGTGAGAAACTGCTACCTCATGGAGTTGGGAGGCGGCAGGGGAGGCGGAGCTCCACCACTGCTGCAGCATCGCACTGCACCGCACCGCACTGAGCTCCAGGCGGACAGGAGAACAGGGCCAGCAAATGCCCTTGGTTTTTCTTTTCTTTTTTTTCTCCTCTCTAATATTCTGTGCTGACGTACGAAAGGCGATCTCTTCTGTTCTGCTGTATTTTCCTTGTGCTCTTTCTTTCTCTACACATGTCTACATATATATATATATATATATACCTCTCTGTCCATTTTTCTTTTTCTGCAGCACACAAACAAGCAGAGCAGCAGAACATGGACTCCTATGGCATGCAAACCACTGCAGTATGCTCCTGTCTGACCTACTTCTTCTTCTACCCGCAGCCAGCTCTCGGTGCAGCCTGCAGACATCATAAGAAAGGGGGTGGGTCCGGCGGTGGGGTGGCCTGTGGGTCTGCAAAGGATCAAATGACTGTGTGTAATGGGAAAGGCCTCACTCGTGACAAACCCACCAACTGTGCAGTTCCCTCTCAGCTCCAGAGAGCTTTTGAGCCCCTTTTAGCTTTTTCGTTTTGGTTTTATGGTGAATAGCGTTACAGCGTTGGTTCTTCAGCCTCGTGGCTCTCATCGACCTCATTTCCAGCGGCAGCAGGCAGCTGTTTTCATTAAGAAGGCTCCATTAAATCCATCATACACTTCCTGCCTAGCATCAAACTGCAGACAGACAAAGAGACGGAATCGTCTTTTTTCAGGAGTTGGTGGAGACCAACCCAGAGCTAAAAGAACAGTGTAGACGCAAACACGACTCCAGATGAATGCTAATGTTGATCTGTGTCTGCTGGATGTGATAAAGTGTTACTATTGTATTTTACAGCTTGTTGTGCTGTCCCCAAGTGGCCAAAAACACTCTCAATATACCTACACATAATTTACATGAATATACAAATAGACAGCAAAAAGAAGTAAAACAGGTGAAAAAAAACATAAATATAGTACTTTTATGTACACACAAATAATTGGAAAAATAGGTTTGTATATGTAAATACATATAAAATGTAACAACGACCAACAAAATTGCTAAACAATTGCTAAATACAAGTTAAGTGTTTCTGTAAATTGTTAAGAGCACAAATAGTGCAATGGAAAAAAATCTGATGACACGGTCTACCATGCAAGGTGCCACCTGCCCATCAGGACTATCTAACATTCACACCCAATCACACAACGATGGCACAGCCTTCAGGAGCAGTTGATAGGGTGGAACAAGCCTTTTGGTTGAAGCACAGTACAATTCACAAACCCAAAATAGTCATTAGAATCCAGATCCCTGTGGATCATTTTTTTTTGTCTAAGAAGAAGTCTTCGTGAAGATGCCCAGCGAAGTCTTAGTATCTGATTTTTTCATCATTTTCAACCTTGTGATAAAACGTCATGGCGTTGGTATGACCACCAAAGAGACCCTGAGGTCGAGGCTGTCCATTGTTTTGGTGTCCATTCACACTCCCACATCGCCACAACCTGACGCCCACGTTGGGTCTATTATTTTAATATAGCTTCCCGTAAGAAACTTAAATAAGACTGAACATGACACTTAATAACACAGGTGTTTGTAGCTGCATCACACCCGTCCACATAGTGTGCTGTGAACAGCTGCTCACCATGATGATTGAATACATGTTTGATGTCAATGTTTTCTGTATGAGCTCCATGTCCATCTGAATATGTCCTATTCTGTGTGGTGTGTGTGCCTCCACACGTGAGAGCCACAAGTGTGTTGAAGTGTTTTGAATACCCCCATAAAGCTAGATGCCGATCGCGCTGTGTGCGCTCTAGAAGAGTCTCGCGATAAATCAATCAAGCCATGCGCAACACTTCCACATCATTATGCAGCATAGCGCCGAATCTCTGATTGGAAATCAAAGGATTTTCCTCGGACTGCATCATACCGCTTCATAAAAGCCTTTTTCTTGCTGTCACTCATCTCGTCATACTCGTAGTAGGAAGGATTTGGGCAATTGCCTGTGTAGTACTCATTCTCTCTAGTGTTGAACTTGATGGGAAAATAACCTTTCTCCATATCCTCAGACCCTCAGGCAGCCGGTGTTTTTGACAGACGCATGGCTAGAAAACTGAATGAATCCATCCAACACTGTCAGATGCTTTGTCATACATTAGAATGACCCTGCTGCCGCTCATCGTCACCAGCGGCGTGATCCCATCCATCGCAAGTTATTTCAACACTATATAGTTGTCAAATCTGGATGCATTATGCACTTTGAATGTATAACTGAGGTATTTTGGCAGTCTGTAGCATTTCACAAAAAGTGTCCACACATTTTAGATTTATTGAAGCGCACACAAATTTTGCCTCATGCGCTCCATTATGATGCAGAATCTCCAATTCAAACATATATGAAGTTTCTCCGCGTTTTTTTTTCTTCTTTTTTCCCTTGACGGAATCAAATATTCATGTAGCACTTTGTTTTCCAATCTTTGCTCTCCACTGTGCGAGTGGGTGCACACTTATGCAGATTTTTTTTCAAAGCTCATACTTTTTTTTTTTTCACATGCCTCACAGTATTTCAGTGTGTTGCGAGGTATGACGTCTTGTGGTTTGGGTTTGCTTAAAACAGAATTTAGGTTTTGCAAATGTGTTTACATTCCGCGCATTTTAGACTTCTGCTGAGGTGGCTATGACACACTGTCAAACAAAACGTTGCATTGTCGCTTAAAATTTTGGTATAACAGAGTTTCACAAGTGCGGTAGAAAAAATAACGTATTTTGCACTGAAAAAAATACTTTTTGGTTTTCAATCAACTAATACCGCTCAATAACCAAATTTCATTTAATTTCCAATTTATTTTATAGAGGGTTGAAAAGAGAGAGAGGGACATAGGGAAAGAGAGAGAGAGAGACAGCAACAACAATAATAGCACAACAGCTATAATATTAATAATAGAAAAAGGACTAATAATAATAGTAGCTGTAAATATGATAGAATGCTAATAACAATGCTATGAGTAATAACATAGAGAATAAAAGAAATATGATTTCTACTGCTACTAATAGCAGCTGAGGATATGCTGCTGTGGGGCATCATGTCTTTAGAAACACTGCAGGCGTTTACGATTAGCTACGATGAAAGACAAATAGTACATTGTGCATCCAAGTATTTCTCATATTTAGTGAATACTTCGTGCATGTGTTCGAAACTAACCGCTCTGGGCAATTGTTTTGCATATTGCATATTTTCATGTTGCAATTTTTCATAAACTGCCGGTACATTGCAAGCTATAGGCAGACTCTTCTCAACACGACATTCAAAACACTACCTGATGGTGAATCCTCCAAAGCCTGCTCAGTTACACCAGACGGCCTATCGCTGATGCTTGAGATGAAAAGATTATTTTCTGTAAAATCAAGACGCTGACACAGTTCAGGAGCATTAAAATCGGCCAAGTCTCTTACACGTCGAGGATGAATCAGAGCCCCTTACGGATTCACTCACCACACCGACCGTGGCCGAGATTATTGCCTACCGTGGCGTTCCGATTGCAGGTCAATACATCATCCCCAACAGCTACAGACTCAACAGCACACGCAGAAGCAGCAGGGACAACGCGATTAGCCATGTTCGTTACAGCAGACGGCCTGTTCAACATGATCGAGATTGTTGTCTCTTTAAATCAAGACACAAAGAGAGGCATCAACAGCTGGCATGTCTCTGATATGTATATGACTTCTATCACCTCTGCCAAAGGATGAATCTGCCCCCTATTGATTTAACCGCCCCATCTCGTCCATGGTCGACATTATTGTCTACCGCAGCGTTCTGATTGCGGGTCGATACATCATCATCAACACCTACAGACTCCGCACCACATGGCTAGCTTATCACGCCACCCTCCTTTCCAGTGAACGGAGTAATGTATCGTTTTTTTAGTGCGCCGCCTCATGTTAATAGAATTATATTTTATATTAGACCCGTACGGCATATTGTCTTACAACACACAGACCTTCAACAGCTAAGGAGTATCATTATCATCATTATCACTAGCATCACTGTACCGTATAGTGATTCCAGTAGGCGACATGTTACCGACTAATAGATGTTCACCATAAGAGACCAATTATGACGACCAGATCAATGCCAAAGTTATTATATGATAATCACCACTTTCTTTGTACAATGACACTATTCTTACACGATGGGTAAGAGCACTGATATCAACATCCTGGACCCCATTCAGATCCCCTGTGGTTTTATTTTGCACATTTGTGAGAGTCGGTAGCCTGAACACATTTAGCAGCAGATTTTATTGGTGCATCCTTTATGTTAGATAACACATTATTTACATCACTGTAATTCAGCAATTTCTTTTCACTCAGACAACTCACCAACTGTTACTATGCAATGAACAGAGCCAATCTGCTCTTTATCAAGTTACACAGACCATCTAGTCTCCCAACCTCATTACTTACAACAAATCGGCCCTCTACTTTGCGCATATAGTATCTGCACTGTCTCGTCCTCTTCTCTGCAGTGCACCTCAATCTCCCAGACTAACTCGTCTTCTTCTCACACGAATGCATCGGGTAACTCTAGCTGCAGGCGTATTGTCTGTAGCTTGGTATTCACAGGCTTGTTGTAATACATTAGAAAAACACAAATACAGAGAGACTACATGGATTTAATAGGAATCCTGTACCCTGTTTGGATTTTTGGTAATGGTTTTGGTAATCTTGCCCACGGACACTTCCACATACATGATGGACTGGAGGAGGAGCTAGGGATTGAGCCGCCAATCTTCTGATTAGAGGATGACACGCTCTATCTCTACCGTTCTGTCCTTTTTTGAGGACGTTTTTGAGAATTATTATGAACTGAAAACTCACTGTTAAATGGTTAAAGTTCTGAGACAAAAACACGGACAACTCCCAGACCGAAAAATAACACTGTGGTAGCTACCTGTCAATCACTGTGTAGCCCCGCCCTGAAGCATACCCTGCTTTATGGTCTATTTGACTGTAAAGGGACCATGATTTACAAAATGAACATCATGCTGTATTGAAGAAGAACTAGAGGTTGAGACCATAAACTCATGTTTACAATGTTTACTGGGGGAATAAATCAAGTGAGAAGTCATTTTCTCATAGATTTCTATACAATCAGACTTATTTTTGCAACCAGAAGAGTTTCTCCCTGCTTCCCATTAGAAAGAGTGCAGGTTTAAGGCTCTTCTGCATTGGCTTCACTTTTCAGACCCAGAGGTTGCTGCCTGGGTTGATAAACAGGCCCTCAAGTCAGGCCATGAGTGAGTGACGGGATGTCTCCACAGGTAGACTGTGATGAGAACATCCAGTTGTCTGGAAACTTCTCCCAGAAGAGCCGACACATACTTCATTCTACCAAGATCATATGCTTTCAAATGAGAGGAACCGAGAGTCAATTTCGCACACATGCAAGGGTGTGTGCACATGCACATTTTCACATGAAAACACGCGAGATCATGGATTATTTGGACAGTGAAATTTCAAACTACATCTACTGTCATTGTTTGCTTTCTCTGCCCCGTTTTCCTTTGCCGTGGTCTCACTGTCGACAGAGCTGCTGGGTTCTGCTGCGGCTCACTGTGGCGTTTCTTCTACCCTGTGACCTAAATGTTGCTGAGGCTGCCGGGCTCTATTGGAGGGCTCCGAGCGGCTTTTCTTCTGCCTTGTGGCTGTCATCGGTGCTATCGTGCTTGCCCTCCTTGCGCTGTTCTGTCTGCCTACCATCCATGAACATGATGTAAATAGACAATGAAAGACTGCAGCATGTTTTTGCACACAGTGCATTTGTCGTTCCTAACAGAGGAGACCGGTGCTGCTTTCATGGGTACCAGGTATCTTGTGTGTGCCTTATCTCACAACTTTAACCTGAACATCTTCCAAACCTTCTCCCCTGATTGTTTTGTTACATCTGAGCACTCTTAGAATGTTTTCATTTAAATAACTGACTCTAAGAAAAGCACACATATTTCTCATTACACTTGTGTTATTGTGAACTGGAAATGTGCAGCCTAATCCAGGGACTTTCACGAACACAGAATGTTTGGAACCTCCAGCAGACTTCAACAATAGATCTTGTGTTTGAGCATATGAGTGTGAGAAGTGTTCTGCCTAAATAAGATATGGTTAGAATATGGGCAAGAATATGAGAAATGGCTGAGTAGATCTTTTCCAGTCATATTCGTATGGATGGATATAAATGAAGCTGAAGCCTAAATTCAGTCAGGAAGACTATCTTTACTCTTCTTTTCATTCATAATCTCTCTCTCTCTCTCCCTGTGATTACTCTATCAGCTGATTGTGGGCGTTCACTTTACGTTAACCAACCCGATTCTGCACAGTTCCCTTGAAGCCAATCACATCGTAGCTGTCAAACTTTAAAAAGTGTTCTCCTCTCTGTTGCTGTCATTGTCAATTCAGCTCTAAGCAGATGCGACCAGTCACCTCCAGTCAGCATCGCAGTCATGCTCCTCATCATCATCTTCATCACCACCACCACCAGTGTCTGGACTCCAGGGGGGGTTAGGCCTTATCGGACCACAGTATCCCTACCCCTCGGTTATATTACTTCAGGAGGGAGTCCAATAGCCAAAGACTTTGAACTATTCATATTTTATGCATGTATAATAAATCATTGTTCAATTCTAATCAAGTCTCTCCTGATTGAACTAAGGTTGTGATATTTTAACCCTAGGATAAAGACAGTGTTGGGATCTGGCAGGAGATCAGGGACCAATAACAAAACTGAAGTCTCAAAAGTGGTGTTCACTAAAAATAGTTAAAGTACTATTCCACATTAATAGAGTGAACAGTGAAGGTTTGAATCTGAGCACTGACTATAACAACCAGCTATTAACAAAACAAAGTGCACAAATTGATCACAGAAACTGCTCTTGAAACTATAAGATAGTTTATTTATCTTAACAATACTGATGGTAAATGTACTTATGCTAGTCTCGACCACTCAAAGCTCTTCAACACTACATGTCATCATTCACCCATTCACACCCAAGGTCACATCGACATGGACGAGCAGAGCTGGGGATCGGACCGTCTATCATCTGATTGAAGAACAAACTTCTCTACCACTGAGCCACAGTCGCCCCAATGTATGTACTACATATACTGCAGCAAAGTTCAAAGGTTGGAATGCAGTTGGAGGAGTAGAACTGCCCAGAAGAAAGTGTAGCCTGGCAACTGGTAGATGAAGACTCTCTCCTTTTGCTTTCACGTCAGCAGACCTGATCTGCCCGTCAGGGCTGGGACGAGTCTTGACCACACTTCCAAGGATCCATAGGGCCTTGGAAAGATGTGGATCAGTGATCATCACCGCACAGTTCTCTGTCATGTCATCTGGTGTGGCCTGCCACTTCAAGTGAGCTTGCAGACTTGGCACGTAGAGACGGATGAAAGGAGCCAGGATGTGATCAAAATGGTGAGTGCTTCCAACGGCGGCGACTGATGAGCTCGTTCTCAGGGTTAACTACCTGAGGTAGCGAACCATCAGGCCACCCCATCAGAAGAACACAGGGAGTCACTGGATCTGGAGGTCTCTCAGAATTTGCACTCTCCTTCTTAAAAATGTGTCCCCTGGTTGGTGAGCCGCTCTGAAGGCGGACGTTTGTGGGCAATAAACAGACGAAAGGCCATTAGGAAAAACATCTGTATAGATAGCAATAAAGAAGATCAAGTATATTGCCTGGTGGTGAGGCACTTCAATATGATCCACTATCTCTTTTCCAGGTTCCATCTTGACCTGGAAAAGCCTGAAGCAGTCCATCCCCGTGGAATGAAAATCAGGTTTGAATAGGCGCAGATGGGCTGCTGGTAGGTCTGCCATCTTTGGTCTGGCCCCCTATCGACAACAGTCAGCCCAGCTGTACTGGTAGCGCCGACCAGCATCATGCCCTCTCAGGATCCAGAAGGAGCGTCGAAGCACAGTGAACACTCACTCTGGGCCTGGGTGGTGGAGGCAGCTGTCGAAGCCTAGTCACTCTGGGTCTAGGATGACTGGATGAAGGGCTGTCAATTCTAGGTCTTCTGCTCGACGAAGTCTTCTTCCACCATGGATGAGATCTCCACTCTTATCTAGCTCTGGAGACAGAGTGAGAAGTCGACTGCTTCTAGAAACTGGCTTACCAGCTTTTAGCAGGCTGTAGTCCAGCAGGAAACTATCCATCTGAGCCCTTTGGAGTTAGATTTAACCCTGGGAAACAGGATTCCCGGGAATACACATCCAAACAAAGAGAAACCGGAAAAAAAAGAATTGCATTCAAGGCATGAACCAAAAAAGACAGATACAAACAAAATATAGGTATTACTACAAAAATAGGCAACATACATACATATGTGTACATGACCGCCATCAGCTGTGGTAGCCGTGGTTTAGCTGCGCCCGGTGGAATGCAGTTAGGCACGCACAAGCAGTCTCTGAACAGAATATAGAATTTAATAGAATGACTTTGAAATCACCAACTTACTTTCTTTAACGAACTACGTTTGTGTGTACATTAGAAAATAGTCATATATCACTTCCATGAGGCTGTTCTCAGCAGTCAGGTCACAGGGAATTTCATGTTCCTTCTTTATATATTTGGCTCAACAAGCTCCTTCAGCTTTTTCCTACGTGTCACGTCATCAGCAGGGTTTCCCGTATCTCCAGGCATGCCTGTCGGTCAGCTTCTAATCTGATAAAGGTGCTGATGAAGACCTTAAATTGGCAGGATTCAGATGTGAGCCATTTAAGCAGAGTTTTAGAATTAGACCACAAGATTGTCTGATCAATATTGATGGTAAGCTCTTGCACTTAAGATAGCTGTGCACCAGTAGGTGTTCCAGTCAGGGCATTGAGTGGAATCTCTTGAAAGGGACTGTGGAGCAGGCCATCAGGAACGACAGATATTCTCCACCATGTCTCTCAGTGGTCCGGAAGTACGCCTACAGAGTAGTAAGCTTCTTCGGAGGCTTTGCAAAATACATGCGCCTCTCTGTGAAGACTGGAAATGTCAGAATGATCTGAGATAGGACTTGTAGCTATTTCTCCCAGACTTTCCATTGCTGCAGAAGCTCCTGTGTTAGAAGTGGGTCATCCCATCCCCTGTATTTGTCCCAAACATACGTTAACTCTGGCTTGCCGATGTGATAAGAAGGTGGGCTCTCAAGGTTCACGACAGCATCCACTAACTGTCTCATGTCTGTTCCCAGTGCTCTAAACTCAACTAGGTCTGATGGCATGCGCTGCTGTGCCTGCTGAATAAACATCTCTTGAAGAATAGCATCCTGCCTGTTTGGGCGCCTTGGTGGGGCAGAGTCACAAGGTGAGGGGAGGGAGGTCATCCTGGCATTATTGTGCTGGTGAGTAGTCTTTACTTCCTCACTGTATCTCTTAATTATGTTGCTTAATTGATCTACCTCATAATCTGCCTTGCGCTTTGGGGGCGAAAATGCTTTCTCGGGCGTGCACCACATGCCTCATACGCTGGTAATGGTTCCATCTCTAAGGTAACCCCATGAGCGATCCGGCTCAAAGGACCATCCATGATGCCGAGCTTTGGAGGGATATGCTCAGTCTGGGCACTACCTCTGTCTTTGTCATTAGGTTCACACTGGTGTGTCGGCCAAAACACCAGTTAAGGCCAAAACACCAGAGTATGAAATAAAGAGCTGAGAGATGGTGGATATGATGTTTAATTCTTTGCAGTAACTCATACAGGTATAGTAGTCATACAACAACAGCTTGGCCTTTATGTCTGGCAGTGATTTCTAAAAAAATAAATAATAAAAACATAACATCCATTCATTAATTTCAACATATTTGCAATAAAATTAATATTATTTCCAAACTTATTATAGAAAAAAATGTATATGATGGATATGGACTCTCTTAAACTCCGATAATTGTAGACAGAGAAAGTATTCAAATGGATACAATTGCATTTCTCTCCCCTTTACATTAGCACAACATTTAGAAACACTACTACATGAGCAGTACGGGTAACAGTTTGACACTAGCAACATTGTATTACAGCTCAACAATGACCATTTACCAATAATCATTTTTATTACTGACAAGTTTTTACTGTATTGACTCAACATTACATATAATTGTTGTGAGGTGCTGAGTCAGGTGAGGCCGTAAACTAGTGCATGACCGGGTATAATTAGAGTAGAAATCACATAGCGAGCATCTGAGATCAGTATTCTCATCCATATTGGCTCAGAGAAGTTATCTTTAGTTGAATCAACACAAATAAATACAATACATCAAGTAATGCAGTGGATACATAGATTGATTTAATTCTATTGAGGTTTTCGAATGCAGCTTCATTAACTTAAAAATTGTTTTTATTTGACTTGTGAAAATGTTTTCTTTGAAAGGCTAAACATCAGCAACTATGGATTTAAACCGAATATTTCTGTACATAAAAACACCTTGTAAATTTTGAAAAAGATAAACTTTTTTTCAACCACATTTTGTCTTGTGGACTGACAACTGAGACAATTACCGGGTCAAGGACCAGTGGTGGGCCGTCAGGGCCAGCAAAGCCTTCTCTGCTGGCCTAAACAGAATCACAAAGTTATAGCTATTATATAATTTAATTATTTTTTATAAATACACTACATGTATTCTAAATATTTGTTCCCATTAGCTTTTAATCTCATTACATATACTGTCGTCTTTAGTTGCCCTGCTTCCAGCGATGCTTGTTTTAAGTAGAGCTTTTATCCAATCAGATTTCGCCCCTATGCTGTCTCTAGGTAAAAAAATCTGAATCTGAAAAAGTGAATCCCTTTGCAGTTTAAGTAAATGGGGACGATATTGTTGATTGTCATAGTCTTCAACCAATCAGGTTTTGCTCCTTACTGGAACAACCGTGGTATTAAACTCTTTGTAATCAAAGAAAGGATGGACTTTGTCTTTAAATAGTGAACAGCAGCTTTGCTAAGTGAAGTGCTTTTGTGTTTTTACATCTGCAGTAGCGTTACTGAGTTCATTTTACTATTGTGTTGTTTTTATGATATGGTTAATATTGTTCCCTCTGTTGTGAATAACATTTGAATGGCCCGTGTCCTTGAGTGTGGAAGGAGTGTGAATGCGTGTTTTAGCGCCGCAGTTTTGCTGGAATGTGCAGAGGCCTGTTGAATCATGTTATCTGGGTTTTATGTTATTCTACCTGCTTTGTTGTCATATAAATATATGTGACTGGTTCTTGTGAGTTTGTTCTTGTCATTGTGTTAATTACATTGATTTTGACTATGCATTGTCCGTTAATGACACGGCATCTCGTTCTTTATAGTTTTGCGCGTATTCATGTATCTGTACTCTGCAGTTAGTGTATTTGTAGCCCTCATAGGTGTTGAGCTTCATGTACCATTTTATTTCACTTGTCAAATGTTGCAATGTTATGTGAATATGTGATTTTACATGCGGTTTACAAATTGCACTTACATTTGTAAACTGCACTGTAACACATTCAGCCCAGAATCCCCAGAGACGCAACATGTGTTTGACAACTCAAAATCAAAACAAGATCTTATTCTTATTCTTCTGTGGCTTTTGGCAGGCTACTAAGGCTAGACACTACTCTTACTGCCTCTGAGATTTATACTGAATTGCATCTATAAACAAAAGTTTGGTTTAATTGTCAGACAGACAAACCCTTAAACCAAGTCCCGCCTCAGACTGGACAGATAGTCAATCATAATGGGGTGGTCACAATGACCAATGAAATTCAAGGGGCGGTACGTGCCGCCCCAGGCTACTGGACACACCCCTGAGGACAAACACAGACAACCCATAACGCTCTCTAAAAAAAACAGTCCTGTGGGAGAGTCAGCAATCAAGTCAGCAGAATCTGTAAATTAGGTTATCAACCTTGAGAAGTATACTGCAGGATTATACGTTTTCAGTCTTGGTCACATATCAGCCAGTATGAAATAAATCTGAATTAGAGAGCAGTAATACCAGGTTGTTTGAGTTAAAAACACTCCAAATCATTCACTGGCTAGACACTGGCTGGTATTAAGATGGATTAAATGACTACTAATAGACAAAACTATCAGATCCATTACTACTATGTAATCTTATTAGTTGGATGTCAGTTTAATGTAGATAGATGTTGATGGGACTGAAGGCAAGCATTTTCATTAACGGCCGATAAGCTGCTTATTGCTTGTGTGCTGATGCTATTGATTGATTTTGGCAGCAGCAAGCTTTCTACAGCCTCTGGGCGGTGTTCTCTATCAGAAGATGTGTCATTAAAACACACCACACTTATAGAGTTCATGCAAAGACATGCTCAAACATCTCAACAAAATACATTGTGACACTTAGTCAGACCAATTTACTGTGGTTATGGTAACAAATCTACTTTTCCTCATCAGAAACAAAACAAACTGTTCTGGTAGAGTTCAGCTACAAACCGTCCAAAGTCTGGATTCGAGCATTGTGGAGCTGCAGAAAGGAAGATACTACTATCCAGTACACCGAGATCATTCTGTTGTGGAGAATGCCAAAGTCACAAGGGTGGAGTGACATTTCTCTCTCTAGCACCATCATTAAAAAGCTAGTGTACTTGACCTGTGTTTTGTGTTTTTATTCAAAAAGAGTTCTAATGGTTGGGATTAGGGGTTAGTGTGTAGGATTTGGCAGCATCTAGAGGTAAAGTTGCAGATTGCCACAATCGGAAACTTCTCCTGTGTGCCAAGTGTGAAGGAGGTAGTTCTCCTACACACTTGGCATATAGTTGGCCTAAAGCCAGTTTTTTGGTTTATCCATTCTGGTCTACTGTAGAAACACGGTGGCTGTTTTACACGAAGAGGACCAGCTTCTTTCTTATGTAAAAATATTGGCTCATTCTAAAGTAACACAGCTCTTATTTTAAGGTTATTATACACAAAAGAAAACATTGTAATTAATACTATATTCTAATGCTGCCAATAGATCCTCCTAAATGTTACACACTGTACCTTTAATTTATTCAATTAGGACAGCTACTTACAGTGAGATAGCCAAGAATTAGTCAGCTTTGTGCAGCTGATGAACCACAAATTGCAACAGGAAAGAAAACCCAAACTTTACTGGTCAATAACATGGATGTCATAGAATACTATTCAAAGCAAACAATTTGTAATGATCCACTGTGAAATATGTCTATCTCCAGATGTTACAAAAACCAAAATCTTCCTGCATGCACATATTCTTTGTACTTTATAAACTGGAAACTGGAACCCATGGGTAAAACTGGAACCCATGGGTAAAACTGGAACCCATGGGTAAAACTGGAACCCATGGGTAATACACTCCTCAAATCATGAGCTTGCTTTTCACTGAAAAGTGGTATATAAGCGTAGCATAGAAAATAGAAAAGCTGCCGAACCCCACAGTATATAAGGTAGCACACACCTATGTCTGCCATCCCTCCTCAGCGAGCGGAGTAAGAGCATCAGGACCCCCTTGGTGGAGGGCTCCGCCTGTGCTTATAGAACTAGGGTTGCAATATCGTAACCTTTGTTCAAACTCACACGGGCTCCGCTCTCTTCTGGACTCTATGGGTTCAGTGGGTGAAGTTCAATGAATGCTCACGCCGCGACATAACATAGACTCGACCACAGTAATCCTAACCAACTATACGTTAGTCACCGCAGCCCACCTACTTCTTTCAAACCTAGGCCGCCAAAGCAGAGAAGTAGGGGGCCCCTGCAAACCCAGGTAGTATCTAGAACTACCATTCTTGTAGGGGTCAAAAGACAAGCAGTAGTAGCCCTGCACACCACATTGCCCAGTTCAACAAGGAACACAAAATGCCTAGAAGGGGGTCAAGTGCCATACAATCGACTCACACCCTGCCTTTTCACCAGTCCTGTCTCTTTCCAGTGAGCACAGACCATTGACCACGATGCCGCTATACATGTCCTCCACGCTTACCCCACCGAACGGGGACGCATACATACATCAGGTAGAGTGTGCGCGGACCACAGTGGGAGGGTCTTTTCCTGCCTGCCTATTGGCTTGGGAGATGCACTCACAACGCAACCCTGCCAAGTGTTTCTTGAAAAGGGCTTTATGGACCATGTCATCCAAGAGGCACAACAGCTCTACAGTGGGCCTGTTGGGGGTTGGCGTTAAATAGAACATGCCAACGATGAACTTGGCAAAGCAGATGTAACTATCCCAACAGGTGTTTTGGGGATTCCAAGAAGCGTAGGTAATTCTCCACCGATGCGGGAATGGTAATCAAGCACCGGTTGTGCTTCATGGCATCCAAGCGGAGGCTGGCAGACCACCTGTACAGTAACCACATATGCAGCAGCCTGTGGTGGAAAAATGATTTTACCCGCTGTTGAGTCTTTTTAAGCTGAAATGAAGAATATTGTCCAACAGAACTTGTCTTTTAAAAGTATTTATTCTCTGGCCAGAGAAGAGGCACAGTTATACAAGAGTCACTCAGAGTCTGCAGAAGTGTGCACTACAGATTAAAATGCGTACAGAGTTATAAAGAGAGTGATCCAGGGTAGGGGCCCGTGTACTGGAACATCCTGTTTCATCCTGGCTGAACCAGCTCCAGTAACTGCCTGATGGTCAGCATACATAACGACTTGCGGGCAATGCGCGAGGATCCAAAATGGGTCTGAAGTCTCCCGTCTTTTTGGGAACTAGGAAGTACACGTAGTAAAACCATCCCTTTCTGTCGAGAGTGGGGGCGACAGACATAGTTGACTCAGCAGTTACAGTTTCCATAACAGGGCCTGGAGCTCTGCTGCTCTCTCCTCCTGGGAAAAATGTATCCACCTCCTCCAACACTAGTCGAGGTGTCCTTGGGCAAGACACTTAACCCCAAATTGCTCCTATATGAATGTTAGTTAGTTCTGATGGGCAGGTGTTACCTTGCATGGTAGCCTCTGCCATCAGAGCATGAATGGGTGTGAATGATGACATGTGGCTGTCATGCTTTGAGTGGTCGGAAGACTAGAAATGCACTATACTATAAGTACAAGTCAATTTACCATTTACCATCAATTGGATCAGCAGAAAATACAGGGCAACAAATATAATCAGAAATGTCTCCATCACGTTTTTTTTTCCCACCAATTGCCAATTGTCGCTAAGCTATATTGGCGTCCAGTAGAGGGCGGAGCCATTATGCTGCATATTGTTGTGCACCACAACAAATGTATAGTATGTGCAAATTGACTTGGCAATAACACTCTCTTTGATTCTGTTGAGAAGCCCTTGTATTTGCCTGTGACGCTGTGACATCCACAAGACAAATACCATGTTTATCTAGACATGACTGCATGCTGTGTCCTTTTTGCATCAAGAGCTGTGCGTCACTTGGGCAGAAACGGTGCCACAGCCAATCAGTCTACATGCTGAGAGAAGGAGCCGGACCTCGGCAACGTACAGCAAAACCTTGTGTCGCGTCACCGTCGCATTAACTCACCAGCTGCCCTTGCATCTGACAGCACAGCATGTCTGATGACTAAGGCTGGATGGCTAAGTTGGTCCATCCTTTGATGTAACGCTTTGGTCCAGAGCAAGAAAGATAAACTACTGGACAGGTGGCCATGAAAACTGGTATGAATACTTCCCCAGAGAAGGAATCCTCATCATTCTAATGGTCCCTCGAGCTTTGATCTCGTGCTACTGTGTACTATCTTCCCCCATTGAATGACATGAAATGAATGGCTGCATTTGAATGAAATTCTTTCAGTGATCCTTCGCTTTTTCCCGTTAAGCCACTATAAAACTATTTCTACTTGGAATCAAGAATTATCAGTGTGGCTTGCAGTGAAACAGACTGAAACAGACATCACTCATGCTCCCAGATGATGAACCTTTTCCATTTTAAACTCTCCACAAGCATTCCTCTAATTCCACTCTATTGCCAAACTGTCCAGCCTCATATCATAATCTCACAGGTGGGTAGAGCAGCCATAAATTGTACTCAAATAAAAGTACAGAAGCAAAAAAAAAAAAGTACTCAATTAGAATCTACTGCTGGCTTTTGATAAAAGGGTCCAGGGGACAGATGAACAACAGAAAAATGTGGCGATCAGCGACTGTAAGGACGCAACCACTAGTCAAACACACCTCTTGTGAAAATAGGTGTAGTGTAATGACCGTTATAGCTGGCTTAGACAATTCTGGTATCATTACGTCAAATTACGAGTTTTAATTGATATGGGATTTGGGATGATGTAGATGGGTATCAACTACCCAAACATATGGGCTGTTATTGTCTGCTTTTGAAACCTTTTTAAAATATTTGCGTATAGATTGTCACCTATTGTTTACACTTCATAATGCATTAAATACTTAACTTTTTATTTACAGGGATTGTATAAAGGCAATTCAGTAGTCCATGAATATGAGATATTAGTTTACAGTTAATCACAATTCCTCCTCGGCATTGTGGAGGTTGGTTTAAGGCTTTTTCCAAGTAAAACTCGTTGTCTTCTTGCTTCTTCAGCAATGAAAATCTTTGTTTGTGCTCATAGCTCTACGGCGCCCCGCCCTACGGCATCACGCCCTACGGCGCCCTGCCCTACGGCGCCCCGCCCTACGGCATCACTATAGGAACATGAAACATACATTGAGTAACATGAGAAACACACAGGAAATTGTTATAAAACGGCAGTATTAGAATATATGTTATTTTACATAAAGAAAGGAAACATAACATATTACTATAAATGAAAAGAAAGCGCAAATAATTAAGAATTTGTTATTGACAGTCTTTCACAACGTGTATTAAGTTCCCCCAACACAACAAATCACTAAAACTGCACGATGAATTACGCACAAAGCACAGCAGAATTAACTTCATTTATTATTTATTAATATCTATCCTGACACTTCAAAATCATCTGTCGAGATCTAATGGTAACTGAGTTTTTCAAATAAGTAGAGCTTTTTTGGGACAACCGGTTCTGAAGCGGGCCGTTTATACATTACTTAATTTAATTACAATCTAATCTAAGTTGATTGACCATTTACAAAATAATGCTAATGATAGTTGCCCTCAACAGTAACATAGTGTGATATCCAATGGAGGATATATATATTATTAACACTGGTAACAAATGAGCGATAAAAAAAGGATAAAAATCAATAAAGTAGAACCAGAGGCATTGTTTTTTGTATAGAGTTCTGGAGGAATAATAATTTCTGTAGTCCAACCCACAAGTTGAAAGCCGAAGATTTGTGACTTAGAGGTAGAGTGACTGTCTTCCAATCGGAATAACAAGATACATTGTTCATAAAGGAACACCACTGCCATAGGTCAAAAGGTCAAAAGCTATCGTTATGGGCTATGAACAGCCTCTAGTCTCATTTCGACATTTTCTAGCAACCGCCTTTTTCAAGAGGCGTACAATCTTCATTTTACGCCTCTTGTTTACTGTCATAGAACAAAACACGAACATCTCTTCAGCTTGTGTTAACCGCAGCCTTTTTTCAGGCATCTATCTAAAGCTATCTATAGCTTTTACTTTTCATAATACTTTATAACATGTTTCAGTGACAGTCTATAAGTCTATTGGTGAACCAATGATCACTGGTTCAATTGCTGTCTTTGGCTACTACTTATCATACTACTACAGCTTCTCATACTACTACAGCTTCTAATACTACTACTGCTAAAGTCAAAACATGAAACCTGACATTTCTGCAATTCTGTCGTCTTAAAAAGATAAAAGATTTTTAAAAACTTACATCACCTTCCTTATTATGAACTGGCATATCCTTTTGTGTTACTATTAATAATATAATATTCCATGGTAACCAAATTCAGCAAAGTTGTACGCATGCTAATGCTGAACAAGTCTGAAGCACTCTCACCTAGGTGACACAAAAATAATTGAAAAAAGTTCCACTTCAGTGGTGCTTCTGAATTATCGCCGCTTCTAAGTAACATTTCAAACAAATCTCTTTCTCCTCAACCCGAATGTGAGTTTGTTCTCTGTCTTCCAGGGCCCCCCTGCTGGCTCTGGGGTCACGCCCCGGTAACGTTCATCTCTCCTTGTTAGATTACATGGTTCATGCGTTTTGATATTGGCTCGTGGCAATGCTCCTCACAACACGGCTCATATAAACAAAGTTAATCTAGATGTTTGCCATCATTCAATGCAACTCCAGCGCTCTCTAATATAATCGCCCGTGTTTGCGATGCAGTTAAAAGTCTCAATATGAAAATCTTATTCTGCTTGCTGATCACATCATGACATGCTGGCTCAGTCCATAGCACGGCTGTCTCATAGTCATATTCATAGTCATGTTTCAGTTTCACTTTATTATTCTTGGTAGATTCTCAATTCTGCTGAGCTAGCAGCTGGCGCCAAAACGACATCAAAACCGGATATTTTTCCCCAATTCTGTTGTCTTTTAGATAAAAAAAAAAGACTTGCCTTACTTATTATTAACTTCCACGTGTCTTTAATGTAATATTCCATGGTAACCAAATTCAGCAAAGTTGTACACGTGGGGCTGCTCATCAAGTCGGTAGCAGTTGATACAATTTCACCTGTAGGCGGCACTAAAATATTTGAGAAGCTGTCGTTGTAGATAGATAGATAGTTACTTTATTAATCCCGCAAGGGGACATTAGCAGCATTTATGGTACAGTACAGGTAAAGCCATGACAATAACCAGCAGCTTGCAGACAAAATGACACATTGCAGTCTCAGACTTTGAAACACAATGGAATGACTCCAACACCACAACAGTTCTTCAAAAGCTCAATGTGAATGCACTTTAACCTTGAATGTGAGTTGTAAGAAAGCAAAAAAAAAACACCCCGCAAGTCAATGACGTGTAAGCTGTCTGCTAACACAGGTCTCTGCTCCCACTTTCAGGATGAGTCCCTGAACCTTATTTTACCTTCTACCTTTCAAACTCTGCAAAACTAGACTTGGTGGTATCAATACCTCAGCAACTGAAAAGCAACTGCCCAGCTGTTTGAGTAAAATAATGAGACTTTAGGCTACGTGTCAATGTCTTGATCCCCGCAGCGCACACACAGTCTCATGGACCTCTCACTTGGTTCTGCTGTATAACACTGGGCGCTGCAGTGTACCCTGTATTAAGGGGTCAAGTCATATTTTGCCGACACTGCATTTCTGTGCCTCCTGTTGACTCACTGACAGCCGTTATATAATCACTGCACTGAGGCCAAGAAACGGACAGAATGTGCACATAGACGGCTTACTTGTTTCAAGTTTAAAGCCTCGTGTCCGTTTCCCCGCCGATAGGAGGTCTGCTCACCGGACACTCATGGATGTGGTATACACCACTGAACAGTCTGTCTCTCTCTCTCTGTCTGTATGTCTCTCTCTCTTTCACTGTCTCTCTCTCTCCCTCTGTCTCTCTCTATCTCTGTTTCTCTCTCTCTGTCTGTCTCTCTCCCTCTGTGTTTCTCTCTCTCTGTCTGTCTCTCTCCCTCTCTTTCTATCTCTCTCCCTCTTTCTCTCACACTATCTTTCTCTCTCTCTCTCTTTATCTCACACTATCTTTCTCTCTCCCTCTTTCTCTCACACTATCTTTCTCTCTCCCTCTTTCTCTCACACTATCTCTCTCTCTCTCTTTATCTCACACTATCTCTCTCTCTTTATCTCACACTATCTCTCTCTCTCTCTTTATCTCACACTATCTCTCGCTCTCTCTCTCTCTCTCACACTATCTCTCTCTCTTTATCTCACACTATCTCTCTCTCTCTCTTTATCTCACACTATCTCTCGCTCTCTCTCTCTCTCACACTATCTCTCTCTCTTTATCTCACACTATCTCTCTCTCTCTCTCTCTCTCTCTTTATGTCACACTATCTCTCTCTCTATCTCACACTATCTCTCTCTCTCTCTCTCTTTATCTCACACTATCTCTCTCTCTCTCTCTCTCTCTCTCACACTATCTCTCTCTCTTTATCTCACACTATCTCTCTCTCTGTTTATCTCACACTATCTCTCTCTCTCTCTTTATCTCTCTCTCTCTCTCTTTATCTCACACTATCTCTCTCTCTCTCTTTATCTCTCTCTCTCTCTTTATCTCACACTATCTCTCTCTCTCTCTCTTTATCTCACACTATCTCTCTCTCTCTCTCTCTTTATCTCACACTATCTCTCTCTCTCTCTCTTTATCTCACACTATCTCTCTCTCTCTCTCTCTTTATCTCACACTATCTCTCTCTCTCTTTATCTCACACTATCTCTCTCTCTCTTTATCTCACTATCTCTCTCTCTCTCTCTCTCTCTCTCTTTCTCTCTTTATGTCACACTATCTCTCTCTCTATCTCACACTATCTCTCTCTCTCTCTGTCTATCTCACACTATCTCTCTCTCTCGGTTGTGACACCGCGGGGAAGTACTTGATGCATACGAATTGGCTTTGACACATTGCGGAAAAGAGTGTGTGTGTGTGTGTGTGTGTGTGTGTGTGTGTGTGTGTGAGTGTGTGTGGTGGTGCTGCTGCTGCTGCACTGAGCACAGAGGCGAACCGGACTCGAGCGTCTCCGTCTCCGTCTCTATCTGTTTGCGGCAGATAGAAAGCCGGCCGACATGTGTCACGTGGCACCGGTCTCATACTGCGGGGAGAACGTGGAGGGGAACTCACCATGTTGACTTCGGACACCATGTCGATGCTGGCGATGTCTATGCTCATGCCAACATCCACAGGGGCGCCTATTGAGAACATGACAGCAGAGTGTAAGCACGGGGCTCCACAGCTGAACGTTAGTCACATGAACGCAGAGGACACGAGGGGGGGGGGGGGGGCTGTTACCTCCAAAATCAGGCCGCAGACGGATGTCATAGCCCTTCAGCAGCTTGTCCACCGTGGCTTTCACAAATGACATGTTGCTAGGTTCGTTGGCTCTGCTGACAGAAATAAGGCAATGTTACGGGGGCCCTGTCTGGAATAATAAGCCTACACATGACAGTATAATCAGGTCTCACCTTTGCGCCCCACGGACTACAGACGCCCACAGGGACAGGCAGAAGAGCCCCCAGCATCCGCGCTCCAGAGTAGTCCACATCACTAACTCTGATCCTGCCAACGACTTTGACACAAGGTCTCCGGGATGCAACTTAGGCTGCAAAATTATTCCAAGTGCAAACGCATGCGCGTCGTTTTTTAATAAACGTCCAAGCGTCACTGGCAAGGTGAGACAAAACGAAAATGTGGATGAAAATGTAGCGCTGCGGTGAAAAAAAAAAAAAAGAAGAAGAAGAAGAAGCAGCAGCCTATAGGTGCGGGGAGCTCACTGTGAGAGGGGATGCCGGTGTGTGCGGCGGCACATACATCCTGAGAGCATCCTAGATGTCGATACACAGACCAGCCTCCTCCAGAAGACGCGGAAGGGTCCGGAGCAGATCTGCGGCAAAGCTTTCCATCCGCCTCCCGCTGCCGCGTAATGTGAACACATTAAATAATGAGCAGTGAGCGCGCGGCTCCCCGGTCACCTTTAGCACGCCGGTAGCGAGGGAGGGAGGGAGGGAAGAGAGGGAGAGAGAGAGAGAGAGAGAGAGAGAGAGAGAGAGAGAGAGAGAGAGAGAGAGAGAGAGAGAGAGAGAGAGAGCCGTCATGCAACAACCAGCACGTCTGAGGAGCTGCGCATTTTCGGGGCTCCACCGGTCATTTCGCGTCAAGAGCTGCACAGCAACTTCATTATTTATTTATTTTTAAATCCCAAGCAATGCATACAAAAAAAAAAAAAAAAAAATGCAACGCACGACTAACTGAAGAGACGAGATAAGATATGCTGCATGGGACCCAAGATGGCTTCTCTCTGGACCGCAGGGCGTGATGGGAATGGATAACTACTTTGCATTTAACCTGTCATACATTGGCAGCAGAATTAGAGAATTGGTCAAGGATTATTTTTATAATTTTTTTTTTTTTTTTCATTTTTTACATTGGTCACAATTACAATACAATCAATGCTTCTTCACAGCCCTCTGCCACTCCTGGGCAACATATTGTTTAAAGAGCTAAGGAGACGTGTGAAGGACACTGCAGCTTCTACCTGGACCCTGACAATAAACACGCCTGCACTACCAGAGCTTCCCAAGGAACTCTTCCAGTCGGCTAAACCTGTCTAGGCTATATGTTTCTAATCATAATGATCAATTTGGTGTATGAAACACTTTTCGATGAGCACAAAGTGCTTTGCAGAGGAACACAAACAGAAAGCAGTGACAGGACGGCTGTAACTGATACTTTAGTGTATAGAAAATCATTGTAATCTAAGGAATTGCATTTTTTTTTCATAAACCTTTCATTGCAGTTGACTCAGTAGTCTCTGTTTCTGCCTCACACTAACGCCACACTATAGCATCCAATCCAAACATTGCCCTCTTACTTGCTTCGTTTGTGTTTCAAAGTTAGAGTTTTGAATTTGTTCTGATATAGATTTTAATATCTCTTGCGTAAAAGTGATGAATGTTTTACATTTTTTCTCATCAAATTATTTTATATTAGGCTTTTTATTACAAAAATTCAACTTCATGTTATGACTTTACTTTATGTTGCACAACTCTTTCCAAAAAAATATTATATATATATATATATCTACCTAAACAACTATACACACAAAGTATGTGCAGTATGTGTAATGTCAGTGTATTATGAGTTGTATAGTTAGAGATTTCAATTAGACATCATTTGGAGTGAACAAATATTTTTAATTGACATGTTTACAGCAGGATGAGAAATGTTTCTTGGCCAGTCCCCATCATAACATCACATATTTTAAAGGGCTGATGAAGCCATAAGTAGAATAGGCCATCTGGTGGTATGGCAGCGCGGTGAACAGGCTGGTGGGTGGGTAGTGTCTGTGCAGCACCGCATCTCATCACTGAGGCTCGGTAGATGGGTACCAACCATGTTCAGGGCGGTTTGTATTCATCCTCCACTGTAGAGCCCTCCTTTCCTGGGCAATGCACACACACCATACCAGTTAGTAATGGTTCTTTTGCTCCTCTGTAAAAGTTTTCAAGAACTTGGCTCAGGGATTATGCCTTCTAAAGGTTCCTTAAGAAATACAGTTGTGTCTGAGCTTTTTTTAACCATTCATGTAATGTTTACAATAGTCCCCGCAACTGATTGACTAGAGTGCAGGAGGATGAATAATCTTACGATTTAATAATTATTCAAGTGTCAGGTGAATCAAACTGCAAAACAATTTGCAAAAGCCATTATTGTGACTTTTTTGTTTTGTATTTAAAATCTAATCTACACAGCATGAACAGTTTCCTATCCTAAGTGAAGAAACTGGCAACATTAACAATCACACAGTGCCACCTAGTGGCCGTGTGGAGTAGCATTTGATAAACATTCCTCCCCCTGCTGGAAGCCTTTAAAGTAACTGAGCAACTTAGCTTCCCTATTTGACCGTCTCCTCACTGGACTTGTATTTGCCACTGCTCCTTGATATGTCTCCGATATGTCCTCAGCTTCTGTGGCTGCTGGCTCCTCCAACTTATCTCCAGCACCAGAGACTCCAGGCCCAGCCACGTCCCGGCCTGTGTGGAGGCCTGACTTAGCCGAGTTAAATCAGCCTGTAGTCTCTCATTTCCTTCTTCTGTTCTCTGGTGGTGAGCATGAATCTGGTCCACATGTCTCCAAACTACTCTCCCATCACCGTACATCACTTTGTATGACACGGGTCCCGTCACTGACTCCACTTGGGTCCAAGACTAAAGTTCAGGGTCAGTACCGTGTCTCCTGTTTTGAACCAGAATCCCTTTAGCTTTTTGTCATGATCTCTTATTTGTCTTCCTGGTTTTTCCTGCACCTTCATGTTTAGGTATGGGTGGATCAAATCCACTTCCTCCCAAGAAGCGGCCCAGCTGGGGATAGACCTGTTGTAGTCTGAGGAGTCTAGCTAAATAACACTCTGGCTACTTTGGCTGACAGCGTACCTTCTGGAGATTGTTCTATCACACTTTTAAAGGTTTGTAGCATTCTCTCTGCTAACCTGTTGCTGGAGGCACGGTAAGGTGCAGAGGTATGGTTCCTCACTACATAGGGGGCAAATTCCATCACTTTTAGTTCTGATAACCAGCCTCTGTGTACCAATTACCTTACCTGAGAAAGTACTGGGTCCTTGTCTGTCCATAGACTCACTTGATCGAGGGTTAGGCTGGGCTGGAGACGTGGCTTTCTTGTGAAAGTCACGAGGGGCTCGGGGACAAGGGGAGCATTCGTCAAAAAGTTTCTTTCTTGGAAAGCAGAGCTTGTTAAAATACCCCTATAAAAGTACAATAAAGTTTTAAAAGACAAAGTTTAAACCAAGGGGGTAAAAAAAAAGAATAATAAGAAAATGAAGAAATAAAAATATAATAAAACAATAAAATAATAAAAGCGGTTTAAAAAGAACATCGGAGCAGGCCGGGCAGCGGAGTAGCTGCTGGATTAAAAGAGTTTACAAGATCTCCACGGTCAGTCTCCCGGGTGGTGGTTGTTAAAAAAAAAAAAAAATCTGGTTTTTAGATCAGTTTAATTAAAAGACTGTCCAAGATGAACTTAAAATAAAGGGTTTTATGGGAGGGCTATTATGGATAAACTATGTGTAATGTCTCTTACAAGTTGTTGTATTTCTAGTTGTATAGAACGTGTCAGTGGTTGATAATATGTGACTATGACTATGTGTTTGCTGTTACCTAGTGTTCTAATGATGCGTTTATGTTCCTGGGTGGAGTGTGTTCTAGGGACCCAGGTGGTCCCGCCGAGCCCCTGCTGGAGGTTGAGGTGGATAACTCAGGTGTTGGGAGTGAAGTCAGCGTATCGCTCTTCATTTCTCCCTTCATCATCATGGTTTCATCATCCACCTCAGCGATCGTTTCAAGCTCACCGGCACACAGCTCTGGCTCCCTCTGCTGTTGGTTTGATGTAACTGTAGACAGAGAGGATGACATGGTGTTACTACGAGCAACATTACTGAGTGAGCGAGTGTGTGCCCCCTGTATGTGCTCCATCTGTGTGTGAGGAGAGGGGGGGGGCACGGGGGAGCCGACGGAGGAACCAGCATGTGCAGCCAGCAGATGGTCCACTTGTTTCTGTGGGAGTGCATGCATTTTCACTTTTACCCTCCGTCTGGGCTTTCGCTTGGGTAACTGGGCCGGAGGCAAAGTCACCACGTCGGCCTCCCCCGCGCCATTTCCGGAGGTACAGAGGTCTGGGTGGGTAGGTTGTGTGGTAGGGGGTAGAGGGGGCACAAGGGGAAAGTGACAGGTGGAGGTGAGCTGGAGGGAGGAGGAAGGAGAAGATCTAGGAGGGTGAGACTGTTGGAAGAATGGGTCAGCTGGTTCTGGAAGTGGGGGAAAGTCCAGGGGGGAGAGCGGATGAAGGGAAGCAGCCTCCTCTGTTAGCAGGACCTTGGATGTGATGTCCCGCAGTGTGTTGGTGGTGAGCGTCCTCCTATAGGCTGTCGATTCTGCCCCGTGGCATTTCCTCCCCACGGGGAGAAGTCAGTGGTGAGAATCTGCTTTTGAGGGTTATCGTCATGTTTGGATTGCTGTGGAACTACTGCAGTCAGACACAATGGGTCTACCTGGAGGGATTTTGTGTGGTTTGCTCCACTTAATTGGGTCCTTGTGGATTGTTAGGCAGCATATAAAATAGTCTGGTTCTGGGTTCCCCCGTGTCATTTCCAAAAGGTACAGAGGTCTAGGTGGGTAGGTTGTGTGGTAGGGGGCACGAGGGGAAAGAGGTGGGGAATTGAGCTGGTGTGAGGAGGAGGAGGGGAGGGAGAAGATCTAGGAGGGTGAGACTGTTGGAAGGATGGGTCAGCTGGTTCTGGAAGTGGGGGAAAGTCCAGGGGGGAGAGCGGACAAAGGGAAGCAGCCTCCTCTGTTAGCAGGACCTTGGATGTGATGTGTTGGTGGAGGAGGTGGTGAGCGTCCTCCTATAGGCTGTCGATTCTGCCCCGTGGCATTTCCTCCCCAGGGGGAAAAGTCAGTGGTGAGAATCTGTTTTTGAGGGTTATCGTCATGTTTGGATTGCTGTGGAACTGGAGAAGCTATAGGGACGAAGGAAAATAGGAGTTTTAGTCCTGGCTGAATTATAGATGCTTTCCACAGGGAAGTTTGAGTCTTTTTCTGCCTCCAACACGGCGCCGGGGTGAAACCTCCAGCAACAAAATTAAAAAGGTGTGTTAAGCCACTGGAGAGATATAAAATAAAACAAAACTATTTAAGAAACATAAGAACTGTAGAGCAAGTACATTTTTTTTAGAGAAGTTAATAATTACACATCTGAACACATCTCTCAAGTGTTCCCTTTATTATAACACCAAAACTATAAAAATATAGCTCTTAGTTGCAAAACTATACTTATTTTAGTATGACTATGCAATTTTCGAGCAGAGGCCTAAAAATAGGCCCAGGGTCCAAGAGGTTAAGAAAAGTAATACTGTCAAGATATAATATACAGTATAAGCACATACAATGTCTAAGAGATAAATAATAGGAGACTGAATAAAGGAAACCAAGATAAGAAAAGTAAAACTCGCCACATTAATTTCATGTAATCAAATATATAGTTTTTAGATTCAGGACTGCCACAGGTCATGTCTGGAAGACCTCCTTCGTGTACGGATTACTAAACCAGTTGAAAATATTCACCCTGTCCTCTGAATTTAAGGTCGGTAAGTTTAATTTAGCTCTCACCATTATATCTTGTACATTTTTATTTCTCCTGTACGCTGCAATGATACCACGGTCCTGTAGTGTGATTGAGGAGGTTCCTTCTAATCACTCTGACAGTAGATGGGGAAAGTGGGTACATCTCAAGTCTCTTAATTGTCATTTCCTCGCTTGAACCGGAAGTTGTTCTGCGGCGCCATATTGACGGCCGTCCCAAAGCTCTTATTTAGCTCGGAGGAGCGAGAATCGAGGAGAGAGGTGGGATCGAGGAGGAGCCATGAACGAGGACCTATGTAGTTACAAAGGGGAGGTCAGAGGTCACCACTATAGGTTTGGTCTGTTGAAATGTCCTGTGACATTTTCTAAAAAGGAAGGTCCTAGAGTAACCTCTGCTGGCCAAAGCTAGGAATAGCACCTTGACAGCAGAATTAAAATCATCCCGTTTGGTGCAGATTCTCTGGAACAGTTGTGACTTGACTAAGCCTCCATAAGTGTGCTTCGGATGGAAGCTCGTCTTATAGAAGAGCGTGAGTGTCTGTCTCACTTTTACATCCAGTGTGTGACTTTCATGGAAGTGGTGGTCAGACTGCTGGTGGATTTGAGTTTAAGTGAGGCCTTGAGATTGTTCAGCGGGCTTAGAAAGATGTCAGAATCCTCTCCCTCAATTGTGGCCACACCCCCCAGATGTCATCTAGAAACCCATAATAATATAAGGGTTTCTTTGGACATGTTGTTAGGGCTGAGCTTTCCAATTAAGCCATACAGATATTAGCATATGCAGGAGCGAATTTCTTCCCCATAGCTGTGCCTAATTTGTAGGAAAAATTCTCCATTAAATTGAAAGTCAGTTTTGGTCTAATTGCTCTCCAGTAGTAACTCTTTGTCTGGTCTTTTTTTGTTTGGATGTTTCTTTTTTTACGTCTTTTATGCCCTCTTTGATATTCGTGTAGAGACTGTCTATATCAATAGTAAATTGGATTGAGTTGTCAGGAATGTATTTTCACTATGTTGACAAAATGATAGGTGTCCTTGATGTAGCTGGGGTGTGTGGTCGAGAGAGGGTTGAGAAAGAAGTCCAGGTATTCTGCAGTGTAATATGTTTCACTACTGCAGTCAGACACAATGGGTCTACCTCGAGGGAAGACCCTTAATAGGGTCCTTGTGGAATTTTAGGCAGCATATAAAATAGTCTGGCTCTGGGTTCCGAGCTGCTCAATAAATAATTTTTATTTTGTATTCATGAATTTTTTTCTCACAGAGAGTTTGGATAATTTTATTCACAATTGGAATGGTTTCCGTGTAAATAGGTTTAGTCAATTTGGGATTGTTGAGTTGTCTGTAACCCTCCCATAAATATTGTTCTCTGTCCATAATGACAACTGGTTAAGTTGACTTAACCAGCCAGGGGGAACTTGTGTTTAGCTATTTTCAAAGTTCTCTGTAGCTGTTTAAATGTCTCTTTTGGACATGGTTGTTGAGGCCAAAAGGACAAGTTGAATTTTTTCCACTGTGACCGTGGATGTGGCTTTTTTCAGCGTTCCTGAAGTTGGCCCCCTGGAAAACCATCAATCTGTAGGTCTGGGATGGTGTGATTCTGGTTATGTTAGAATCTCCTATAATCAACCATTTTCTGCCCACACTCACATCTTGTGATTTTCGGGAGGTGGTGAGTCGGCGAGTCTATTTTACCCTAAAATGGACCATAATTTACTAAATGAACATCACGCTTGTGACGTATTTTCCAAAATAAATTATACATTCAAGCTACTTTATGTATTTTCAATGGCTGTAGTTGGATTTTGCACAGCTGTTTCATCATCTCTTAAAAAGAATAAAAAGGAGTAGTCCACGGTGTAAACAATGGATGTATTGGTGTTACTACTTCTGCCAGACCGTTGTACTTTTGTTGTAACCGGCTTCGCGTCTCTCTTAGTGCATTTGTGTTATCAGGGTGTGCCAGGTCATGTGTGCCAACATGCTGGTAGTGGACTGACTAGGCTCTACTGATGGTCTTTGAGCCCACCCACACTATGATTTCTGGCCACTACTAGAGGGAAGGTGTTACCACATTAATCAGCGGAACATATTCCAAATTACTACTTAGTTGTATCCCACGAAACGGATCACTGGGCACAATTTTTATGTTCTCAAGCCCAAGTGTAGTAAATGTTTTTGGTAGTATCCGCCAGAAAAACAAATAGCTTTTGACCCCTTACCATTCAGCTGCCTGGCCAACTTGCTTGTCATTGAAGCCGGCTTTCAGCGAGCTCTCTTGGATGTGTGTGCAGATCTGCGAGTGCAGCTGTCAAAGACTTGCTAGTCATGCCAGCTGTGCTATGCGAGTGCCATGTCCGACAGTACCCTGCTGTGCTTCAATACCTCCTGCATCAGTCAGGGCGTCTACGTGCCAAAAAACTTGCGTCTGTAACTGACAGTCTGGACACGTCTCTCCAGGCAGTTGAACTCAACATAAAGCAAAAACTGATATTGGTACAAAGCTCTCAGGACAAAAAAGGACCATATGACAAGCAAATCAGATCCTTTCGACATGTGTACAAACAAAGGTAATAGAGGGATTTCATTTTTTTCACTACTTTGATATGTCTCTGGAAACGCAACCTCTGCTATATCGTTTTCCTTTGTACATCAATTGTATTCAGAGAGAATTAAAGGATGCCTCTGACACTTTGATAACTCAGGACACTTCAATGAACAGTTTCAAGTAACCAACAGGATTCACCATTTGTTATTCTTTGTGTTTTATTCCTGTTGCGTTTTTTTTTCAAATTCAATACTGTAAAGCACTTTGAGATGCATTAAAAAAGGTGCTATACAAATAAAGTTATTGTTAATAAGTTGAATTATTTTAGAAAAATTCCCCTAACTTGCTCGATATCACTATGCTAAATATAAGGCTGGAGCCAGCTTACCGTAGTTGGCTTGTCTCATTCCAAAGATTAGCACCACTAAAACATTTTGTTTGTTTGATCTGTGCACAAATGTAAAAACGACAAGTTGTGCTTTTTACAAGTTAATGAGTTACGTAGCTTAGCAATATAGCAGTAGCTCCTAATTGCCTGCTGTCTGTAGCTTTGTATTATTTACAGACATGAGAGTGACATCAATCTTCTCATCCAACTCTTGGCAAGAAAGTGAATACATATTCTTCTGAAAATGTTGAATCCGAGGTGGATTGGGTAAAAAAAAAAAAATAATAATTAAAAAAGGAGGCATAGCAATTTACATCTTCCAGTAAAGACTGGATCTAATTATGGAAAATTATTAACGCCTGAAAACTCTGAACTAACACACACACACACACGAAAGACTTATATTTAATTCGTTTTTAAGATCCTTTTGACTGTGTTTGGCAAGAGCAGTTTTATTTCACAGTTCTCCTGAGCGTTATATGTAGGCTGCCATAAAATTTACAGCCCAATAAAATCAATCTACATGAGAAGTGGTAGTGGCAAAAAATTGGCACTAAAAGAACAGATGTTTTCACTCAATGGAGAAAAGACACATGTGTGTGTGTGCGTGGGAGGGTGTCTTTCACAAGAGCAGCTTCTCGTCAGTTAACGTTAACGTTTATGTGAATGAATTAGTGCTGGATGCAGTCCATGAGCCATGAAAAAAGGTCAGGTAACCTTGTGTTGCTGTCACAGTACATGTAATGTACATGGCATTGCGACCTGACACACTGCACAACATATATATTCTTTCTAATATGAAATATTCAATCCATTTAATTGTTCTTGCAATAAAAAATAAATTTAAAAAATGCATCAGCCAATGTTGATCAGTGGTGGAAGAAGTGCTCAGACCCTTTACTTAAGCAGTACAAGTATGATGAAGGATTCTATAGCAAGTAAAAGTTCTGCATTCAAAACCTACTTAAGTAAAAGTACGGAAGTATTAACAGCTAAATGTACTTAAAATATCAAAAGTAAAACTGTGCAGTATATGTAACGGATTGTATAAGGACTCAATTGTAGCTCACAGGATTTTAATGTAAACTCAACAGGTACAGTGATACAGCAAAGTCTCTGGCAGAACCGCAGTTCCTGACTTGATTCCAAGTCAGGAACAAAAGGCTGGTGGGTTTACTGGGAGTCAGGCGAGATGGGTGGATCAGGGGCAGGAAGGGTCGACAACAGAAAATCAGTCCGTGATAAAGCGCTGGAAAGTCTGGCATCGAGTAACAAAGAACAATCTGGCAAAGTGTGTTTGAGAGGCAGGAGTCTATACGGTGGCTTGATTAGTGATCAGAGGCAGGTGAGTGAACAGGTGAAGGGAGTTAGACTGATGAGGAGGGAGTGGCGCTGAACTGTGACAGTATATGTTCCTTTTGACTGATGTATTATTATAAATGAAATGATTGGATTAGAATAATGATGTGTTTCATGAAATAATCGTATGTTTCTTGTGTGAAATCTTAATCTGAAAAGTAACACCAGTCAAAGAAATGTAGGTGAATAAAATGCAATATTTGCTTCTGAATTGAGTAGAAGTATCATAAAATGTAAATACACAAAAAATACAAGTACCTCAAAATTTTACTTACAGTACTTGAGTAAATGTACTTACTTTCAACTAGTGACATTGATGTGATTCCATCACCACTCATGTCTGCCTCGTTGCTTCAGGATGTCAGCAAAGTGTCATATGAGTCCTTTTTAACAGTCATTTGGAAACCATTGACAAATGATGTCCTCAACAAGTATACTGTAACCCATATGAACATTTTCTAAGTACATTATACTAAACACAGTACGGCGGTAATGTGGGTTGGCGGTCCTTTCTCAAAGGCACATGGAGTGACATCAACAGTGCATGTAAGCGATGTAAATATGCTCTTAAGATGAGCATACCTTGTAAAAACACATGTAAAAAAAGTTCTTGAATCTAACATAGCACCATACAATCTCTCTTGTTTTAATAAGATCCACACTTTGTGGATAATTAGGTTACTGCTTGTGTTTCCACACTCTGAGGAGCATGTGAACCCGCTGTACTCGTGATATTTTCTGCTACTACTGGGAAATCCAGACGCAGTATAATGATGGATTACATGGCAACGAACAACAGCTCGCATCTCACACAACAAATAGAAAGTCGGAAGAGAGCACGAGACGGGGGGAAAAGACGGAGAAAAAGTACTCCAGTACTCTCGACCTGTGAGCAGTGTTCCATGCTAACATCACAACTGAGCGCAGAACAAATGAACCAGTAAGTCCGCAAGGGAACAAGTTCAGCACCACTGCATACAACACCAAAAAACATGTTTTAAATAAGCCACCAGATTAATTCAACATTAAAACACAAGTGAAGTGACTTCCAGTGATCAGTCCAGGGCAGAAACCTAATAAAGCATGGACGATGCACTTAACAGAGAGGCAGGATGACAAAATGACACTTTAACTCACCGATGCTGAAGGTTAGATGAAGAGGAAGTACAGAACTGTTCTTCCTGTGGGAGAACCTTTTAGAAACCTCACTTTTTGGCAGCCCAGCAGATGCTGAACCAGCTGTTTTGCGGTGGAGAGCAGGCCCAGTGCATTCAATCAGTGTTGAAGGCCCAAGTTTTGATCCTCTTTAAGGTGGAATTTCTCTGCTGCCGCCAGTACAGGATTTGTGATGATTTTCAGCAGACTGTGTGAGTGTCAGCTAAAGTCTTGTCTAAGAGGCTCTTGAGGATGAATGATAACAGGCACCCTGAGGCCCAGAGTGGAGGCACAGAGCACCCTATTCAGACCTCAACTTTCTCCTGATTCCAAAAATGGCTGTGGTTTCACATCAAACTCAGGCTCAGGGGAAGGAGTCAGCCCAACAAAAAGTGAGGGAAAAAAAAACGTCAATTCTGTGAAAACTGCTATTCTACCTGAGAGATGATGGTGTTGCAAGTCTCCTTCATCACCGGTGCTGAGTAGGTGACTCATCTGCTCTGTTGTGAGCCGTGGAGTCCAATCTATGAAGTTGCTATCATACAGTACATTTTCAACATTGACCTGGAACGGGACTAAAGGCTGTATGTAAGAAGTGGACAAAGGCAGCGTGACGTCCCCCATTGGCTTGTGGACTACGCTATTGAAGCCTCGAGTTTGGCATTTTGGTCGTCGCCATCTTGTTTTTTCTCAACTAGAAGTGACACGAGAAGGTAAACCCTAAGTACAACTGAAGAGTGAGTAAGACATTTTTAGGCGACCCAAATCAACCATTATAAGCTGAAAGGGTTGAAGTTTTAAGACGAAAAACATGGACAATTCCCAGACCGGGCAACGGCGTGGTAGCGACCTGTCAATCACACGGTAGCCACGCCCAAAAGCTTTATGGTGTATTTGACTCTAAATGTGACCATCATTTAATAAATGAACATCATGCTGTTTTGAAGAAGACTTGAAACTAGAGATTGAGACCATAAACTCATGTTTACAGTGTTTACTGAGGTAATAAATCAAGTGACTTCAATACAATCAGACTTCTTTTTGCAACCAGAAGAGTCGCCCTCTGATGGCCATTAGTTAGAATGCAAGTTTAAGGCACTTCCACATTGGCTTCACTTTTCAGACCCACAGGTTGCCGCCTGAACAGGTCAAGCTTTGACAGGACATGCATTATGCTCAACTGATGCAATCTTCATCTGTCCTCGTGTTCTCAATACAATAGATCAGATTAACATTTCACTGCACATTCCGCAAATGTTTTTGTACAGTGTAATATTTCTATACATACAACAACAGAAAAAGCTACGGTTGAAAGTTTATTCTTGACCTTGAAGTCGTTGACACTCTATCCTCAATGCAGCACCTGTTCTGGAGCTTTTGTTTGTGCCACCTCAGCTGATTAGGGAATTATAGACATTCAAATTAAATCTTTTATGGGCACTTTAAGGACTTCTCACTCATGCTGGCCCTACAAGTTGAGAATGAAAAGCTATAGTTGGAAGCACTAGTTGGAAAACAGACAAATCAATCCAACCATCAGATAAGATCAAATGTGGCAACCTCATCTGCTGAAGAAAGGTGCAATTGTCTTTTTGTCAAGGGAACCAGGGCGATGTTAACTTCCAGGGTTGGCCTACAACGATAACTCATGAAAAGAGTATACAGAATAAGAAAGTGACAGAAATTAGTGATTGAATTGAATTAAAAACCAAACAATTGGAAATAGAAAAATCCCTGCGTGGATCAGGGAACATGGGTAGACGAACACATAAATGACAACACCTCATTCCATGATGGCTGCTGGAATGTGTTGACATAAAAAGGTTGGTGAGATTGCAATGTACGGATATATAATTCACAAATATTGATTTGGTTGCTTTGATCAAATTCGGCCTATCCTTTGATTTAGCTAACCTGCTTTGATTTCACTATATATCAGTGATCTGGATCAGTATTGTTTCCCTTAAGCACATTGCTATGAACCAGGAAATTGACTTTTTTGTACTCCAGGAGAAAAACACTGAGCTGATTCATTTGTATTTTATTTTCCAATGACCCAATTTCCCGTGTGTTTAATAAATAAAATAGATAATCAGCTGGCTTGGCTTTGTATTATTGCTCCCGGGTGCTTCAATGGTTAGAAAGCTATGGGAATTTTTGCAAATCCAAAACAAAGCATTACTACATTAAAAGCCTGGTTGTCCCCAGGCAGGAAGCAGAGAGACACCAGGGAAACTCTTGTTTGCAATGATGACTCTGCAAATCCTTTTAACAATATGATAATTCTAAACTGTTGTAATACACAGTGTAAAACCTGCCTGACTTTCCTTGTTTCACACCAATGAGGTCAGCTGAATTTTAGAAGCTTTTTACATGATTTCTGCAGCAATTACCTTGAACTTGGTGTTTCTTTCTGTGCTGCAACCGTCCTCATCCTTCCATGTCACGCCCACAGAAGACTGACGGCAGGCAGCACTAACACAAGGCATCTGACACATCTAGTGTTTGGTATGTTTTGGTGGTAACCAGCAGAAGGTTCATACATGCAGATGTTACTACTATCCAGGGGGGTTTCAGTCCTCAACAAAAACAACATGCATACATGCATTGGTACCTGTCAGTGCATTTGGTTCTTCATAATGTGAACAGCATGCTGTGATGCTGAGTCAGTCTAACGCTTCTTTTGAAGATCTGAGAGTTTCATCGCTTTGATCCAGTCTAAAAGTGCAACATCTATCCCCCGTGTCCCTGCATCCCCCCATCCGTCTGTCCATCACAGCTTTTCCATCGAAAATTGTTTATAAAAATGGGTTTCCCAGCAGTTGCCAACCCCTGATGGAGCATTTCAGCTGGAGGCCCACAGAGTCAAGCCTCCCTCTCCAGAGATCTGTTTCTGTCCTCTCGTCTCCCTCTCTTTCTCTCCCCCTCCATCTGTCTCTTTTTTTTTTTGTCCTCTGTGTTTCACTCTGCCATTTTCCTTGTTGTGAGGTGGAGCAAAGGTTACAAATACCTGGAGAATGGTTGGAGAGCAATAATGACTCTGTGTGTGTGTGTGTGTGTGTGTGTGTGTGTTCCTGTTCTCCAGAGACAAACTGTAGAAACCTATTAGAAGCAGCTGCAACTGCCCTCTGCTCCCATGTTCCCCATGGAACACACACACACACACACACGCACACACACACACACACACACACACACACACACACACACACACACACACACACACACATTGTTTCTCTCCTTGAAAGGTACAAGATCAGCGTCTGATTCCTGTGATATTTCTTAGTTGGAGGAAAGTGGACAAAATGACTTTCATCCCTTGTTGGGTAAAACAGAGGTTGAAATGTGTTCCCAAAGGTTTACTATTGACTTCAATTCTGAATTCAGCTGATGGACCAGGGAGGCATAAGGAAAAGGACTCAACTGTATTTAATGTGTATAATATGATATACATAGCTTATACGAGCAGCTTGAGTCCCTTCAAGGTACAGGATATGTAGGCTAACAGAATTAGCAGAATTATTTTTTTGCTAAGGAATATGAAATAAACAAAGAGTAGTGAGCCTCATGGGACACCACACATCATCGTGGTAGGAATCAAATATTTCCCCACGGTTATGGTGGTGTGGATAATATTTTACACTGATCTACATTTTGATTAATCTGTAGAACACTAAACATTTCTTTTGAAATAAACTTGTTACAACAAAGGAACTCCATCATTGTCGGTGGGGTCTCCACACTCCTGTATGCAGCCCCATTTTTCAGTGTGCAGTGCATCATGGGAGATCCTCGTCTGATTTGAGGGTTGCGCTTCAAGGAACCTTCCTTTACGTTTCCGATATGTCTTTCTTATGATCATCTTTGACAAAACACCAAGGAATATAGAAAGCAATTGTTTAGATGACATCTGTTGCAGTTGTAAACAAGCTGAAGCTGTAACTTAAAACTGAATAATTTCTCCTTTTCTTTAGATTTTAAAGATGATTATTTCATACTTGTCTGTCTTTTCAATTCAAAATTTCACATTTTAGGTCTAACGAAATAGTTGGTAAAAAAACCCTTGTAAAGCTCAATATACCTGCAGTCCACAAAACCTGCAGCAGATCTTCCTTGGCCCATGTTACACCCTTCCACCAAGTTTCAAGAAAATCGGGTCAGTAGCTTTTCCACAATCCTGACAGAACAAATAAACCGCCCCGAAAAATACAACATTACCTCCGTGGCGGAGGTATTGATAAAGAGCTGTATGTAGCGGCAGCACGGGAAGTCCACTGCAATTGTGTTGGGACATTTAGCTGCAGGGACCTGGAATGAAAACGTATCAATATTGACTCAGTTAAGTGCCTCCTGCAGCGACAATGTAACTTTCCACCAAGTTCAATCAGTAACTTGCCTCGAGTCTCAGAAAGTAGATCGATATAATTGTCCAGTCAAATAAATGTTCATAACAATTAAAGCCAAAGTGATTCATACATAATTAAGTATCCAATTTGTGAGGTTAACTAAGAACTTTTAGACACTATTGCTTCAAGTGATAGCTGCTAAGAGAAAAACACACTTGGGCATAGCGCACTTGAAATGTCTATTGTATTCTGTGGAATGAGACAAAAGAAACAGGGTCATCTATTGTGATTATTTTCTCTGCCTCACTTTGAAACAAGCTGACAGTACAATGCTTTTCATACAAATTCAATCTTCTTTTTCCTTTCAGTGGAAAAATGAAATCCCTTGTCTTTTTTTTTTAAGTCAGGGAGCAGCGCTGTCAGGTCTTGTGTTGTTTAGTAAGGCAAAATGGCATTAATGTAGCGGTACGTTGGACTTGGTAAATTCCTGGAAACAATGAGGGAACAATGCGTTGATTTGGGCTGCTCTGATTTATACAATTTGTATCTGCTTTTCCACTCACTTTATGAATGTTTCCTTTGTAAGTAGAAGCTTGCAATGAAAAATCATTCAAGTTTAGCTGAAAAAAAAATTGTTTCTCAGGCAAAAAAAAACCTGTCTGTGTTTGATGACACACGATCGCGATGTAGTTTCAACAAATTTCGTGCCCACCAAAACATAATGCGTTGTCAACAGGTTGGGGCCATTTTGAGTATTTCTGACACCGGGCTGGTTCCTGCTAACAGACACACTAGCGTGTCTGTAGACTCTTTAACTATAAAGCTGAAGCTGTGAAGATGCATTTCCGTCGCATGCTGTTGGCGTCATTTGACTCTGCTATTCATAGTGACTTGAAATAAGTGCAGCAGCTGAATAATGCTCAATTTAAACCTGACTTTGATCGCCTACTACTGTGGTGATGCGACATTCATGGACAAAGAAGCAGCGTAAGCAACTTCTAGTACATCATTTGTTACTGTTAGGTAATACATTTGACTATTGACCTGAGAACAGTGTGGAAAAAAATAGAACTAAAGCATTGGAAGCTGCTTCAGTGTGCGGGGTGAACATTGATTAATTGCTTGGTTTGTGCAAATCAATAGGGTGTATATAATTAGAACACAGTGATTCACTCGTGTACAACATGCAAAGAAAACCAACTCATTTCAAGCTGGCAATGCTGCCTCAGGAAAACCTTGAAGTGTGTTAATTATCCTGCATTGGTGTCAAAGCCTATCACTGTGCTCTGTAATAGCTTCATACGTGGCTTATTGATTTGTTCCAACCAAGCACTCAATTTTCACCACTTGCATTTGAAGTGATTCTCAACATTTTCATTAGAAACAAAATGAATGAACAAAATCTATGACACGATGCAGATTTTCTCCTCTTTTTTTTCTGCAGCAAAGAGCACAAAGTAGCTCTTTGATACGTAATCAAACCAGTCGTTTTCTCATTCATTCTGAACAAAGGTACGTTATTGTGAGACAAAACATGGAAAAAAGTAACTTGTGGTTTGTTTCACAGTACATGTAGCATGATGAACAAGTCCCCAGAAGTCTATTTATTTCCTGCAGAACTGAGAGAACAGGAAAACTTTTATTTCGTGGGGATTTTTAGGTTCCGAGTTTGCTTGTGTTCCCTGCGGACACGAGTTTGTTTCAGCAGCAGTAGTTTCATAAACTCAGATCTAACAAGCTGTCTGCAGCCATCCAAGAACCACCCTAGTCCCTACGGGTTTCATTTGAAACACATCGCCGTCGAAAACCAATGCTCAGACGAGAGCGTGTTTGTGTTGGCAATGGCGTTAGTCGTGTATGTCTAATCAGCTGACACCAAACAATACAAAGTAGCACAGTCAAACTACGACTCACTTAAGAGCAAAAACTTTGTGCACTCAGTAAGCCAGATTTATAAACTAAAACCAAGGATTGATAGTCATCACTTTAGATCAAAAAGCACACAAACATACAAAAATGTACAGAATTAAGCGAAACAGGCAGACTGCTACAACTATAATAATGAAGCAAAAGCTGAACTGCTGCAAACAAACAATTTAGTGATACATACTTTGTTTTCTCTCCAAACTTCACTTACAAAGCCTGTACCTCACGCTGAGGTAGACATTGTCTGTAATTTGTCAAGTTAAATTAGGAAGCAACGCCGCATCAACACGGGAGGCGTAGTGTGTGTGTGTGTGAGCAGCACCGGCTCCAGTGCTCCGTCTGTGGCTACAGACGATGCATTCAGGTACAGCGCTGTGTTTTCTCGATATTCAGAAATATTGATTTCTAAAAGAGATTCTGAAACTCTAATTTGTCTGTAGTTAGCACACAGAAGTTGAATTAATTCCAGGAAAGGGTACGAAGACTGTTGCTGTAACCACACCCAGCAGTGATGTCACGGTGCACTGACACCCCTTTTGAGTACACTTCTACATCACTGCAACAAGGAGAGAGGTTAAACCACTTTAGGTCAGTCAAAACAAGATTTTATTGAATTGCCCTATATAGTGTAATATCTGTTTACATCTAAATCGTGTATTGGATTACATCCCAAGAGTACACGTTTCAATTTCACCGACCAAGGTTATGAAAATATCTCATTCAGACGCAATATGGACAACATTTCTTTCAGCGCTTTAAAACCAGAGGGACTCATTTCACTACACGAAAACTCTACGCATTAACTGCTCCCTCCTCCCACTTCCTCACTTGTAAAGGTCACAACAGTTTCAACACTCTCTCATTGACAAATCACTGGGTCTCTTTGTAAGACGGGTTTGGTTTAACCGCCACAGACACACACACACACACACACACACACACACACACAGAGAGAACACACACTGAACTCACTGAGTGAAGAGTGACTCAGAGGCAGTTATCCATAGAAATGTTGCCATAAAATATTTACACGATTAGTCTCACTTCACTGATGGATTTAACTATAGACTGACCTCTGCATTAAACAAAGCCGCTAGCAGCTTGGACGGAAAGTTTGGATTAGGGCTTTGGTAATTAATTTAGTCCAAATACAAGAGCACTATGAAGACAGTGTGTGTGTGTGTGTGTGTGTGTGCGTGCGTGTGTGTGTGTGTGTGCGTGTGTGTGTGTCTGTGTGTGTGTGTGCGTGCGTGCATGCTTGTGTGTAATTGTGAGAAAGAGAGTTCCACAGAATGGAGACTTACAGTATATCAGTCATGGATTAACTACTAAATAAGCTAAATTGACTTTACACACACACACAAACACACACACACACACACACACACACACACACACACACACACACACACACACACACACACACACAAGGAGGTCAATGCACTATTCAATCCGAGGTGTGAAGCCAATCATGTGAATATTTAATGGTGCCATTTCTCTGAGAGACAACATCTCTTATGACTTATATACTGTATATCTGTGTGTGTGTGTGTGTGTGTGTGTGTATACGTGCGCTACAGACGCACAGATGCAGCTCGCGTCCGTTCCGTTTTAGCCCCTTAGAAACTTGAGCAGGCGACATGTAGTGTTCTGGTGGCATTACAAGTCTGGGCTCAGCTGCAGTTGAACCTCCCAGGGAGGTGTCCAGGAGACACTCTGATGCTCAAACTACCTCAACTGGCACCCTTCCAAGAAACAACCACCTTACTGTGGTGTCGGCTTTGCGTGTCCATTTAAAGGGGACATATCACGAGGAACGTTTTCAGTGCTTGTGCACAGACATCTGGGTAACTGGAGTGCCTAACCCCCCCCCCCCCAAACTGTGAAATAAGACGACCCTGCCCGGATCAGAGAACATGTGATCCAACAAACCATTCAGATGTGGCTCCCCTCGCTGTATCACATATGCGGGCTCATGAGAATATCTATAACACTGTAAAGTGAAGAGCATTCACTTGTGCGTTCTCCGCCGGTGTCTCTTGGAATGCCGCTGCTCGGGGTTCACATGCGATATCAAACTGCCCTCAGAGGACAGACTGATGTCTTCATCAGTGTGGTGATGAAACTCGTCTCCCCGTGTGTCTCCGCTTGTATTCTTTCCCTTCGCTCCCCCTGCACATGTCCTGTGGGGCTGCTGAGTGCTTTCACAAACAGTTAACGACAGCTTCATTAGCAGACTGCAGACTGTGCAGGTAGAATACCAACCAGAAAAATAGATAGATAGATGGATAGATATATTAAGTACAGTAGGAATATGTTTTGGAAGAGAAGATACAATTCTGTGATTGAGACACAGGGGGCACTGCTGTTCTGCACAAAGCCATTTGTGTGTGTGTGTGTGTGTGTAACCCCCTCTCTCTCTCTCTCTCTCTCTCTCTCTCTCTCTCTCTCTCTCTCTCTCTCTCTCTCTTCACATTGGCCAAGCTTCCCTTCTTCAATGCCAGGAATTAATGATTTCACCCTCTCTACCTCTTCTCACACACAAAAACACACTCTGCCCCTCTCTTTCTTTCTGATGCACATACACACACACACACACACACACACACACACACACACACACACACGCACACACACACACACAGTCTCTCACTCTCTCTTATTCTCCTCCACACTCGCACACTGAAATGGGAGTGCCTCCAGTGCCGACGTCTTCTTCACCCAGTTGATAACGCCGTCTGGCGACTGGAGAAAGAGAGGAGTGTGTGTGTGTGTGTGTGTGTCGTCGCCATCAGCTTTGTGTCGGCTCTCGTGGCATCAGTCAAGTTCTTACCTACGTCATACGGCGTCAACGTTTTCAAGGTGCACCCTAAAATATGACCTGTTGCTTCTGCGATCATGTCCTTTAAATGTCAGCCAGAAATGGGATTTCATCCAGTAACTATATACCTCCCTGATTCGTGTTCGTAAAAGGTTAGTTGACATCACGCTGCTTATGTTTAATACAGACGATAAACGACTGGAGCACGGCTATTGCTTACCCGATCGGTCACATAAGACGGTAGAGCATTGCTGCCAATAAGCTCTTATGGACCAGTTCCAATGTCCCCGCTGGGCCATGAGCACTGAACCCTCACAGACGTTATTCGATCGGCCGTGACATCACCGTGAAGTGTGCAGGAGGGCTGTCTGATAAATGCCACAGCACTTTGTGACATCACGCTCCCTGGAGAAAAACACATTTCTGTGCACAGGAAGGTCCGAGGCTGTTCTATCAGATAGTCTGTCGGATTCTTCAGACAAATAACAGCGACCCATGCCTTTAAAATTAGAGGTCCCGCGATAATGTCTGTTTCTATTATGAAGCAGATAGGTGCTGTATAAATACTGTGAAAGTATCAAAACGCTCACTCGACGGTGAAATGCACACCGGCTGTATCCGGATACTGGACCTTTTTAAACGAGACGTCAGGGCTTCCCTTCAGGTTGTGATGTCACAACTTCACTGTAACCGGTAAGTAAGCGACGCTGTGAAGATGACGACACCGCCGATGAGGAAGAGCGGAAAACGCTGACCAATCAGTGCAGACTGGGCTTCCTTTGTGGAGAGGGGCCAGGGGGGAGGGGCTTAAAGAGACAGGTTTCAGACAGAGGGTGAATACAGGTATATTCGGACAGTGTTTTTTGAACATTAAATGTTCTGGTAGAAACCCCAAACACACGTATTGACCTGAAAATGAGCGTGCCAGATAACTTTACAAATTACTACGTGTGGAAGTAGCAGATAGTGCTTTAACAAAACCACTTGAATAAATAAAGTCTAGAGCTCACAGGGGACTGTTGGTAGAGCCTTGGGCGACAGGGCGGTGCTCCCAAGACTTTCCAAAGACATCAAATAGCATGTCATCTTTCAGTTCTCTCCCCCTGTCTTGCCAGAGAAGATGCCGACACTGATTTTTTTCTGGATTGAAGCCGGTAATTTGTTTGGCACTCACACTCAGTAGTTTTTGAATTTGACAAAACATGAGCTTTTAGAGCACACCAGGGCCACATATAAGTGGCTGACAAGCTGAATCTCAAATGAATGTTTACCTTCACAATTCCCCTTAAAATCCAGCTTTATACGGGCTTTTTCATTGCAGTGCATTTCCCACTGTACTGCGGGTCGATTGATCTGCAGTTAGAGCACATTTACAGCAATTGCCTTTCCGCTGTCTTCATCAGTGGATGCATCAGTGTCTGTGTGGAGGGAAATATGAGAGTTTGAGAGCATCTGCCAATGTCCGTTTGTTCTTTTGTTCTATTTTGGGCAACACAGTTATACCTGTGTTAGATACAGTGAGACAGATGGAGCACTTAGTCAAAGCACTTTAGCGCCGTAGTCCAGGTCCATTACAGCCCATCGCTACCGTGCTTTTGAGCAGCGGCTCCGAAATAGCAGATCTTTTGTTTTAATAATGATTCGAGCATTTACTACTCAAGACGACCATTTTTCCATAGGTGACAGCCAGGGACCAAACAGTAACAACAACAGTAGCATAAAGTCCTGCAGGGTTCTCAACAACAGCAACAATAACTCATTAATACAAAATACTGGAAATATTGATCAGACTCACACGCGGCAAAATGTACATGGTCATGCTTTGCTCATATTGTCGTCATTATTGCATGAAAATTGTATTTCTTTTGGAGACATGAACAGAAGTTAACCCTCATGGGAAAAGTGAGATGTCAATTTTATTACAACGTGGATGCTTTCATTGTGGCTTATATGAATAGTCTAAAAAAAAAAGAAGCAATGAAACCGCTAAAGACTTATTCGCCGTATTGCCAAGAGTTACATGAGAATCTTGACGCCACTCTTTACTCCGTATATATGGTGAGCCAGTGAGCATCCTGGTATTTAGCACAAACTAGAAAAGGGTAGAAACAGCTAGCCTGGCCAAAATTCACCTCTAAATCTTACTAATGAACATTTTATGACCTGTTTGTTGAACCCGTGGGTGCAGTAACTTTCTGGAGTCCCTGCTGATTGCTTGGCAAACTCCCGGTGACGACAAAACACCCAGACTAACCAGCTGCCGGTGGTAGCGTCACACTTACCATACAGACGCGAGAGTGGTGAGCGGTTTTGATCCGATCATCTATATCTAAGCTACCGTATTTTTCGGACTATAAGGCGCACCGGATTATAAGGCGCACTGTGAATTAACGTGTCTATGTTCACACATAAACCGCACCGGATTATAAGGCACATTAAGCAAAACAACACAGTCCGGTAAATCAAACTTTATTCAACTCAGTTGTAACAACAAATACCGGTACAGAAAAATACACTCACTTATCGATTCATTCCTCTTCCACAAATCCATCGAATTCTTCATCTTCAGTGTCTGAGTGAAACAGCTGTGCGATTTTGGCATCAAGAATGCCCGAATCCCTCTCGTCATTTTCCGAGTCAGTCTTGTTGCCGTTATCGGTACTTGGCTGTTCAGTGATGATTCCAGCTTTTGTGAAAGCTCGGACGACGGTTGCGACCGATGGTTACTTGTTGTGCTTATTGATCGATTTTGACTTTTAGTTTAGACATTACATTCCTGTTACGGGGCCGATCAGGTAGTGACACAGCGTACCGTAATGCTCCGAATATCCATTGAGCAGAGCGGCTTCGTTGCTTACCAAAGTCGTACTTACACATTTCGGCAGATTTTTGAGCGCATTGTACCACATAAAATCGATCAATAAGCACAACAAGTAACCATAAATAAGGCGCGCTGGATTATAAGGCGCACTGTCAATTTTGGAGAAAATTTAAGGATTTTAAGTGCGCCTTATAGTCCGAAAAATACGGTAATCATTTTGAACTGTACCTTTAAAGACATTCAACTGAACAGGGAAATATGGTCATTCCCCTGATTTAAAGTCAAGAATTAACAGCCAAGCTCAATTTTGAAATCAACATGGATAAGATGTCCTAATAATGAAACGTTTTGATGAAGCCCGTGCGGTATGGTGGATAGCTCCAGGACATGAGATTAATAGCTCCTTGAGCGGAGACTTTTTTTTTTGTCTGAGCCAGATACACATGTAGCTATTTTCTACCATGCCTTTCACACTCACAATCTGCAGGAAAACGTACAGACGGTGGCTAATTGCAAATTATTTGGGGCGGTAATTTCTCCTAAAATGAGTGTGATAGGAGTCATTAATCAACCTCTGAGGACATGAAGTACCGCAGGCCACCACAGCAGGAGCAGCAACTGGTCCAGCAGATGCGCGTACCAGAGGAGGGTGGAGGGTGGCTCTAATGCGTCTGCATCTTCACAGGTGATACTTGACCTACTCTGACCGCGTGAACTCAACACAATGAATGACACCCACAAAATCTTTGCCGCTGACTTTCGTTATTTCATTCGTAAAAAAAGAGAAAAGCGCACTTCAGCGATGACACAGTAAAGCGCTGTTTGATGGATAACACGCATGCCTCCAGGCTCAAAAATGTGTCCCGAAAACAAGGAGCAAAAGTCCCAGTGATTGTGACCCCTCTGTGTCTACGTGGAGGCCATGTGTCATACCCAATCCTAGCCACACCGTGATGGACAGGCAGGAAGTGGGCAGCGGGGAGACAGGAAACAGACCCGAGAGACGCAAACTCAAACCTCGCCTGAGGCCTCTGCTCATGCTGTGTGTCTGCTCCGCCGCCCTATACTCTGCTGCTTCTCCGTCTTCCCAGTGACAGCAATACACACTCTGACTAAGTGTGCCGTATTGATTTTCACAGCAGGTGCAAAGTCGGGGCAACTGACGGCATTATTGGCAACCAAAGTAGAAAATTAAAGAATTATAGCATAGAGCAACAATGAAAAAACACAATAACATGAATTTAGACAAATGATATAATAATAAAACACAAATAGACAAAAAATTATAGACTTTTGTATAATCCAATACACCACAGATGTCCTCATGAGTTGGAACTCATGAGGAACTAAATACATGGAATATTCAGTTGCATTGCTGCAAGCCTACGTCTCCATTAAAAAGCATGTATAGATGCAGGGAATCACTTCCATGCAAGTATCTGCACCACCCAAAATATGTGTAAATTAAAATCTGGCCTAAATGAAACACACACAACAAATATTATATAATCAGACATGAACAAATTGAATCACGTCTCTCCTCTCACTGTAAATGTGTAGCCCTCTAATTATGTTGACCTCAATGATGTCTCACTTGGATTGAGATTATTTGAGCTTCAGTAAAGACATTTATTAAATTAAAGGGCACAAATATGTCATTCGCTGCACACCAAATGTTAATGTTAATAGGCCTAGTGTAGGCTTTGCATAGAAGACACTTATTTATACACGCTCCCACACACAGATGCGTAACGCCATTCAGCATGTTGATACTGAAAAATCATTCTTTCAGGTTTCATGGATTTAGAAAATGATGCCCCTGAAAGTCGATTATATGTCAGTATTTTTCGACGTAGCATGTAGTAGTGTATGTAGGACGGCCATACTCATAGTAAGAAGCTGATTGAGGAAATACACTTTCGGGGGCCTTTTAAATTACATCCAAACCGAAAACAGCATTGCAGCAAAAAAAACAAAACAAAAGTGCAATCTCTTCATTTCATTGTGTTGGAGCAGCGTAGTTGCCACTGCAGAGGGCTCTGGCAAAAAAAGAGAAAAAAAGTTCAACTTGGCTCACATTTCGCTGCAGTGTAGTCATCGTTGCTGGCAGTGAACTGCACTGCCCAATCGAATGTGTGTAAGAACAGGTACCTTGTGGCATTGTGCTAATCTTCTTCTTACCACTCGATATGGAGGAGAATGTAACTGCTGACGGTATTCACCAAGACGCGTCCTCCTTCGATTTGTGTTGTGTGCCCATATTTGACGACCTTATGATCCTGTCCATTGTTTCAAGAAAAAAAACCAAAACGTTCAGTTATGGATCCGGGGCGACCCTGGTTCACTCTTTAGTCACACCGACACAGCCCTTTGTATAAACCACAATTAGACCATCGTTTGTACAGGATTTGATGCATTCATGGTTGCATGTGCATCTAAATGTGGTGTGTGTGTGTGTGTGTGTGTGTGTGTGTGTGTGTGTGTGTGTGTGTGAGCAGGAGGCCTATTTTCCTTAGGCTATCACATCAGCTCATTGCGCCCCTTTTGATTTATTCACAAGTAAAAACCCGGCAGGGAGCAACTACAGTTAACCTACATTAAGAGAATGTGTGTATTCCGATGCATTAACACACACAGCAAGAGCTACATCATTACACTCACAGCTCTGTAGCTCAGCGGTATGCAGCTTGACATTTGATTCCCGGTGCACTGGGCCGTTTGTACTGAAAGCATACACTAGACGGCATAAACGCCACACACACACACACACACACACACACACACACACACACACACACACACACACGGGGCTTATAAACATGAGGTTTGACAGTGTGGGACGGTGAGTAGGACACTTAACTGATACAGTTTGGTCTCTTGACTGGCAAAATGCAGAACACACATCTCTGGTCTCTTTCACAGTGCAGTTGAGCTGAGACACTTTGAGATTCTTGTGTGTGAGATTGCTGTTGACATTGCCTCTAATACGGTCCTCAGCATCGACAACATCAATATCAACAGTGGGACAGTGGGGAGAAGAACAGAGGAAAGGAGATAGATGATAACACAGCCGATACAATATTGAGGCGCTCGGCAGAGAACTCTACTCTATTTTTTATTGCTGCGGAGAAGTCGAGTCACACACACACACACACACGCGCGCTTAAAGTTTAATACCAGTGTGGCGGAGATCGAGTACAGCTCTATATTACAGCTATAGCTGTTTGTAGAAGGCACTGCAAGGACAGAAAATAGACACTAACTCTATCTTTATGTCTTTCTAGCTCTAAAAACTCTCCTCGTACACCGGCGGACTCCAGATCAGCCGCGTTCATTCGGGTCATCGGACAGTGACACATGGCCTCGTCTAGCATGCGGGCTGCACCCAGGTCACGATAGATTTAATCTGTTGGGCAGCGCATCAGTTATGTGACCCGGGATTGTCTCCTCCAGCGGGCAAAACGCGGCAGATCAGGTCAGATAGCCCCGGGAATTAGGCTGCTAGCAATCTACACATGATCTCCAAAGATACAACCAGAGCAACGTAAAACGGGTCTAATTAACAATCTGCCGGGATGCTGAACCCATGGAACAATACAGATTCACTTGTGTGTGTGTGTGTGTGTGTGTGTGTGTGTGTGTGTGTGTGTGTGTGTGTGTGTGTGTGTTATCTGGTTTCCCTGGCGCTCAGAGATAAAGAATGGGACATGTGGAGGTATCAATAGCAGGGGGTATTTGCGAGACGCCGCGCTAACGTTGTGGTCTAGATGGAGTTCGGACAATTGTGGTTTGCATTTATTCAATCAAACATTATTGGTCGTTGCAGACACACCCGGTGGAGATCTACCTTCAACGTTTTTTTTTCCCTCTTATCCGAATGTCGGCCTATGAGATGACATCTACACCATGTGAAACAACTTAAACTAATTTAATTTAGAGGCACCTGACTGACACATAACTGTGTCAGTCAATTTAATACTTGGAATTCTGGTAACTTTGGTTACCTTGTAGTGTGGCTGGGGGTAATTCTGCTGTTACTTGTAACAACAGTGGATTAAATGATTGTTGATGTGAATTGTAAAATTCTTCCAAACGGTAGTATAAAGCATTGCTCATTGATTTGTCGCCTTCAAACTCAAGGATGTATATATTATTCAAACTGGCCTGTGTTTTTTATTGCAGTGCTGGCTAGCACCGGCTCGCCCATTTCAATTGCGTATCTGGTGAACACTTTAATCATCTCAATGGTATCCCAGAGTGTAGCTGTCATAAACCATACACCACTGTAACTGGCTGCATTGTGTTGAGTTGTGTGAATGGCTGATGGATGGAAGGCTTGCTTCTATTTCTGTGCTGCCATTCATTGTCTGGATAGGAACAGAATATATATATATAATGGTCAGTCATACAGTTGGCTGTATGGTCCGCTCAGCCCCAGCACACATATAAAATATTAACAAGACACACTAGCTTGCTCTCCAAGTGCACTATTCCCTGCTATATACAGCAATCTCCACTTCTGAAAAGTGAAGTCAATGTGTAGTTTTCTTAAAGTTAATGGCCGTCAGGGGGAGACTCCTCTGGTTGCAAAAATAAGTCTAATTGAATAAAAGTCTATGAGAAAATGACCCTACTTCTCAATTGTTAGTGTCAAAGTCTTCTTCAATACAGCATGATGCTCATTTAGTACATTATGGTCCCATTTAGAGTGAAGCAGGGGATGCTTCAGTGCGCGGCTACCTTGTAATTGATAGGTCGCTACCGTGGCTTTGTCCGGTCTGGGAGTTCTCTGTGTTTTCGTCTTGGAACTAGAAACTAGAACTAGCTTAGTAGCAAAAAGCCACGATGGCGACGGCCAAAAACAAAGACGGTGACGGACAAAAACCGAGACGCGACAGCCAAAATGACGAACTCGAGGCTACCAACCAATGGGTCGCCACAGTGACTACGACTATTTAATTCATACATTCTATGTTAATAATCAGTGAAGCTGTTTAAAATGTTTTGTTTCCTTTGGTAAGTTGACATAGTCAACTATAAGCTCAATGCTGCACATTTTCAGACGCATATAATCCTGCAGCAGGCATTGCATTGCTCATATCATGAGAGGCTGCAGGGACCACTGAGGTGAGTGGCCTTGTCAGTGTTTGGAGTACATGGGCACACGCCCAATATCAACCACTACTGGATTTGTAATGAACTGCAATGAACTTGATGGTAACTCTTCCTGCTTGGTTGGAAAGCCAAGAGGACACATCACTGGTTTGGTCTCCAGGATCCGAGTCGATAACGCTCAGGAGTCCACGTCCCGGAAAACAAGACACGGGAAAAACCAATGATGGTCTCGAGGAGCTGCGGCATTTATTTCTGCCCAAACTGCAACTTCAGCCGTACATGGACTTGAAATCCTTACCGCCAAACGTACTCTTCTGCCGCGCTGCCAACTTGTTCGCTCAAACACACCGCTCTCTCTCTCTCTCTTGCTTCACCGCTCGCTTCCCACACACAAGTACAAACACGCTACGCACCGGTTTCGCTCTTCTCCAAATGACCAAACGCTGCTCTTACAACATTGTTCTTCTGTGCTTTGATTAAACGCCACGAAACAACACAACCCGCTTCCGTTTACTAAAGCCTGGCCGTACTTCTTTGGTTATTTTAGTCAAAGTAACGGACAAGACGTGCAATCGGATACGCAACAATCTACGCATGCAGTAATAATGTGAAGTAACTGTCAAATGAAAGTAACGAGTAATATGTAACATCTTGCCTTTCGAAAGTCGCTTGGCAGACACGGTTCCTTGTTATTGCACAAGGGATCCGATTCTGTGCACGGTGTCTAGATAGGCCTCGAGAGAGAGAAAGGATTGGCCCCGACCTTGCGTGAACCGTCTGAGAAGTTCCCTGTTATCAGACACGCTTCCGTAAACTTCAAGCGTCACGAATGCCCCCCCCCCCCCCCCCATAGTAAATTCACCATCAAGCCCAAAGCGGCACAGCACAGCTTGCGTGTCCCTTTTTTTGTGTGCAGCTCTGTGTTTCCTCCTGCGTCGTTCTCTCCCTCTCCTCTCGCCTTCTCCCCGCTTTCCTCTCCTCCTTTTTCTAACACACACCCCCCCCCACTCCTCCTCTCCTCTCCTCCGTCTGGGTCACTAAATCCCTCTCCTGCCACTCCCACCCTCCATCTCTCTCTCTCTCTCTTTCTCTCCCTCTCTCCGGTGAATGCCTCTGTAATTCCTATTCTTATCTACTCGTCGGCGCGAGGATAAGAGCTCCTTTACTTACTTATGTGCTCTTGCTCTCCACAGGGAAGAGGAGACAGAGAAAACATTTTAAAAAACTAAAATTACATGCAGGGAAGCAGGACAGAGGGTGTGTGGGGGGGGGGGGGGGGGGGGGGGTTGAGAGAAGGAGAAGAAAACATTTTAGACGAGAGCTGCATGATAAGCAGAGGAGTGGGAAGAGAGGGAAGAAGTCACATTGTAATTATTCTGGGCTTGTTCACTTGAAGTTGAGCTAATCCTGTCTCGGGCGTGTTGCGTTCTCCCGGCACTGACTTCTAGGTCTCGGTGACAGTTTTAGAAAAAACTGGATGCCCATATAACGACACACACACACACACACACACACACACACACACACACACACACGCACACACACACACACACACACACACTCAGAGGTACATATATGCACACATATGCTCTCAGCTGCCCATAACTTCAGTGCTTGCAGCATGCCCAAACAAGCATATTGACAACACACACACACACACACACACACACACACACACACACACACACACACACACACACACACACACACACACACACAGAGTTCAGCATCGCCCTCCAGAGGGTGCTCATTAAAAGATTTCATTAGGTTTCAATCAGGCCATAAGTAGGCCAGCTTCACTATTACAGAGTGAACATTTGACTGAAACATGACTGCGGGATACGTGATATAATCAATGAATCAGCGTGCGTGCGAATGATTTAAATGAAATACGACCGAGAGAGCGAGCAGAACAACATTAAATTGAATCACTGGTGAAGTATTTTCTCCCCTCCGTTGAAGGTTTAACGCCGGGTTTGTCCTCAGTGGCTCTTTCTCAGCAGCTTCAGAGATAACATCAGGGCCACCCACAACTGGCAAGAACGTGATCGCGAGCTGGAACCGCCGGAGAGGCAATCACGGGATCCGCCAGTGGAGCTCGGAAGACGACGACAACAAGTGGGCGGCGAACATAGTCCACAGGCAGATGAATAATCCGGAGTGGGAATTGGGCTGCTCGCCGATGTGAAATGGGGAGACGGCGGTAAATGATTGATTTTGATCAAATTTGTTGAAAAGGGAGAAGTCGGATGCTCGTCTGGGGAGGGACGGAGCCGCAAATAGTTCTTTCTTTGTTTCTTTGTCTTCCTCTCTCAGGGATGCGACATCATTATCCGTCTTGCCCCTCCTGCCTTTGGAATCCCTACGCTGGTTTTGCACATGGTTGTGTTGTGTATCACGCACCATGCCGTGAAACATTACACGTTGCCAAACATAACAAAAAAGAGAACAGTCGGGGCTTGACACTAAATACACTTAGCTCTGAAACTTCATAATTTCCTCACATACAGACGAAGAAAAATGATCGATGGCAGATATCAATGAATACAAACACTAATTTCTCCACCGAGCAAAATCACAAAGCCCAGCTTTACAGATGCCAAACCCCACAAAGAAAACTACATCATTTTGAGGAGCGATAAGAGAATTACCATACAGGCTCCCACACACAGACACAAGTATAATCAAAATCGATGAGACACTGTGAGGAAAAAAGAACAGTACTTTATTTCAAACTGTCTCGCTTCTCTGGCAACAAGAGTAAAGTCTAGGGATCTCATTTCTCACTTTCATTGCCCCCATAGCCAAACTTCCTATGACGTTAGTGTCCTGATCATTTTTGCCGTGTTTTGACTCTTTAAAGTGTTAGTGCCTAAAGAAAACAGACTGTGTCTGCTTTGGTGTTTTTAAGATTCAAATATAGCCATTCAGTCGCCGAGCAAGAGTGAAGAAACTACCGTTTTGTTCCAGGAGAGGCCACAAAGAAGCTCACAGATCAAACAAAAGCAGCTGAAAAACTTTTTTTTCTTTTCGCTCAACTCTAGACAGAGCCATTGTGCGTTTCCGCGAGCGTGATGCAAGGCTGGAATGAAACGCATTCATATGAAATGTATTTTTGGTTCAGAAGCGTTCAGCGTATCCTGTGGTTTGCAGAAAAGTAAACGTGTTTCTGGGTTGGCGATGGTGCACTCCACGGTAGATCGGTGCACGGCATTATTTGGTCTGTATTCTGTCGGAAATGTGTTTCGCAAGTCGTCCCCCTTTACCACATGGTTGGCGGTTCGATCCCCAGCTCCTCCTGTCCGTGTCTCAAAACGTCCTGGAGCGAGAAACCAAAACCCAAGTTGCTCTTTACTCTAATTCGAAGGATGGGTTAAATGCAGACATCAGATTTGATGTAAATGTACATGACAGTTGTAAGTGTCTGTGAACTTACTCGGTTATACCTGTGCAAAATGAACAATAAAAAAAGCCTGGGTCATGCTCATTGGCTTTCATTGTAGGTGTTTCAAACTTCACTCCCACTCGACATATCAGAGGTGGGTGACACTGAGTGGGTAATATGTGTCTGAAAAGTATAACTGCATAATGACAGCAGCGAAATCAACGACACAAACCCAAGTTGTGTAAAACATAAGAGCATACATAAACACATGTATCTGGAAGTGAAGCAGCAGCAACTGCCTACAAGATGGGCTGTATTTGCTATCACCCGTTATTTGATTATACAAGGGCCAGAGGGCAGGATGCCAGATGAGCACGGTCCCAAACAAAGAAAAAAGAGCATAATATCCCACCAATATCTGGACTTAAAAACGCCTCGGGTCGTAAATATTACCGCTGGATGAATTTCTGTTCAATCCTATCACCGAAAGAATAAACAAATACAGATAGAAAAGAAATTTCAAAAACAATACTCTACCAAATATCTCCGGCACCAAATGGCTGGAGGGCCCGAATATTAATGCCCGAGTTCTTTGCTGCTGCTTGAGCATGTGGTAGCAGGAGGAAAGAGCAAACACATAGAGAGACGAGTGCACATAAATAACCCACAGGGAGGCCCGGTAGAAACTCTGAGGTAAATGCGAGGTGACAGTATTTGGAATGGGGAAAACTCTGGGTAAATGCTGGTATACCGAGAGGAGAGGAGGAAGAGAGGAGGAAGAGGAAGGAGGGGAGGACGGGGGAAACAAAAGGATGAGGTGCGGGGGAGAGGAAGATGATAATTACAAGGGGGACAAACAAGGGGGCGAAAGAAGATGAGTAGAAGTAGAGGATAAGGAAATGAGAAGGGGAGGAAGAAAAGAAGATGAGAGAAAAGGAGGGCGACCCGAAGAATTAATAAGATGATAAAGAAGAAAGCAGGAGTCGGAGATTAAAGAAGATGATACGAGAGATGAAAGGGAATGACAATGAATGAGGTAGAAGGAGAGGAGGAAAGGCGATAACCTTTATATATGAATTATCACCCGTCTGTTGCCACAGCAACCGGGAGACACCTATTGTCTCTGTGTGTCAACGCGATGGAGATGGGATGATTGTGTGCGTGTGTCGGCGGTGAGGGTCTAATCAGCAGCTTAAGCTGTGGTTTTTTTTTTTTTATCAGCCAGATCAATCTGCAGGTGAACCTTTGTGTGTGAACATGTGGATTAGCATGGAAATCAGTGAGACTTTATCGATGGATACGTCAAGGAACGAATCAACACGGAGAGATTAGCACCAGACGTTCCACAAATGCTTCAATACAAGCCCCCCCCCCACACACACACACACACACACACACACACACACACACACACACACACACACACACACAAACGTACGTTTAACATCCCACGTTCGGTGGCATTTCACTGGCATTTACGGCCACAGCAAGCGACGGAAGGCCTCCCCACCTCAGGTGACTGCCGCATTTTGATGCAGCACCTCTGAACCGCTCCGTCTCAGATGTGACAAGAAACATCGAGTCAAACGGTAACACTTGTCAGTCCGATGTCGTCCGAGCATTCAGAGCCCTCTGATGTGATGGGAAAGCAGACTGCAGGGTCCCGGCGGTCCTTGGTGTAAAGGATTATTCACACTCGCTTACTACGATCCGCCGATCAAGAGGCCACGCGGATTCAGCGGCAGCGTCTTCGGGCCGCTGAAAGGTTCAGTAACGCAATATTCTTCAAAGGGTTTCTTTAAGGAGGAAGGGAAGGACCGACCAAGAGGAAAAGCATTGCTGAGCAGAGCGTGTTGCTGGCAATTAGATGGCGTGGAAATGTGACATTGAAATAAAAGGCACACATATACCTCAGTTAAACTTGTTCCACCTCTTTTGCTCTCCACACAGACAACCAAAGCCCGCTCAAACGTGATCGGTCAAGACTACTTGGACTAAAAAATGGAAACTAGAGGGCTTCCGATACCAAAATCTTGTCTCGTAGCAACACAGGAAGCCAACGATGTAGAGAGGCTGTGAGGTCAGTGCCTATTTCTAAGAAGGTCTTGAGGGATGTAAGAAAAAGAAGGACATGCACAATAATGTAAAAAGTAATGTGATCAAAGGCAACGCGGATATATGAGGTAGTTATTTGAAATATCATAACCTTTTCAGAAGCGCTTATGTCCATGATAGGGATAGCAGGAAGTGTATGACTCAGTTACTAAATAAGGCCATTGTGTGGGAAGGTGCAATTATTCTCCTGTAAGTCTTTTACAGGTCTACTTGCCCCTCAGTGTGTCATATTTGATGCAATTGAACAATGCTCTAATAAACCCAGCATTTGTTCATAATGGTGCGCATCCACAGGATCCACCATTTATATGCTTCCAATGCATTGTCTATGTAAGCAGCCGTGCAATGCATTCTGGCAGCTCAGCGCGGCATCTGAAAAGTTTCCAAACGAGCCGCCATGTTGTTCCAGGTTCCTTCTGGTAACCAGTCGAGCGTCCAACGCTGGGAAGCGCTACACAACCCCTCAAGTCATTTTACCGTGATATAAGGCAAGAGAGGAGCGTTAGAATGAGTGTTTGCCAAAAAGCTGAAGTCAACCTCAAAGAAATTCAGCATTAGATCAATAAGAGCCATCACATACTTGCGGAGACTTTTTTTCGAAAAAGCTCAAATCCTAAATGTCACCAGATTGACTGTAAATGCCATAAAGGATATACGTGGAACTGTGCAGCGCCACAGAATGTCACTTTGTGAGTTATGGGTTCATCAAATAAGTCCGGAGCAGCTTCTTTTTTTTTTTTCTGAGAGGGACAATTGACATTTTGCATTTCACTTTGCTTGAATTCTTCACCGGCCACTTGTCACATTGTTTGGAAAAAAAGTTTCTACGCAGGTTTGCAGTGGTTAGCATGTCCTCACTCAAAAACAATGGGGGCTGATAGCCACATGTTCCATGATTAATGAGACGATGAAATGATCATAAAGTAACATTCCCCTAAAGGGATACCTTGACATTTGGAGTTTATTCTGTTGTTTTTCTACTTCACACACTTCAAGTTGCTGTATTTGTCCTCCACTCACCAGCGTCTCTGTTTTATCACCCGTGGTGTTTGTGAACACTTCTTGACATTTTGGCATTATGCTCTTAGTTGCTGTCTTGGCAAGAGTTAAATGAAAAATATCGACACCACTCTCATGTCGAGTTAACTACGGAGCTATAGAGCCAGCGGGCGTTTAGCTTAGCTTAGCATAAAGACCAGAAGCAAGGTAGTCTGGCTGTTTCCCAAAGCTCAAGAATCTGCATACCAGCACCTCTAAATAATGTGTTTTTCCTTGTTAATTATGAAGAAACTGTGGGCCTCATGCAAGAACAACTCGTACTGACGCAGTGGTTCTTAAGTGGCTTGTACGAGGGATTTGGGAGAATGTGTCGCATTCATCAACTTTCTCAAATTTTGAATTTTCTCTTCGGTATAAACACTATTTACGAGTGATCTAGACTTGTAGGAGATATTAGTCTGCTGTTACCCAAGCCTAATTTTTACTTTTTCACTAATGGATTGTATATTTCATTACTTTGAAGCAATTTTGAGTTTTAAAAAAACCCAATATAAATTTCACTTCATAATCAGCTATTCGAATCGTAATATAATTCTGAATTCATTCATATAGCCTAGATATAATATTATCACCATTCATTTAAATTGACTATTGATGTTATTGTATAACGCTACAATATTAATATGAACATTTCAAACTGCAAAATGACTAAATTATTTAACCCTCATTCCGTAGTCGTCATCAACTGCCTTGATGTGGCGAGACATTTTTCATATCGAACCATTTCTTCTTTATTTCAGTTACATTATGTAATATTATGACATTATTATTTACCCCCATTCCTCCGGCTGGAGCTTAATTCTGCTGCTGACTATGTTAAAAGTTGTACGTACATCTATGTACTGTGAGTTGAGCATGTGCATTATGTTTATGTTCTCTGTGTCGTCCCTTCCTTGGTAGCAAACTGTTGCTGTGACTTTTTTTGTTTGTCGTTTGTTGCTTTCGACTGTCGATCCAGAACTTCTGCCCTTTTTGTCTGTGACATTATTCAATGCAAAAAAACAACAAAAAACAAACATGGGAGGTCGATTAAAGACTGGAAGTGAATACCCCTGTTTCTCCGTTTAATGAACGGGGAGCCGTGACTGCAGCTTCGGAGGGAGGTCCAATCAGCCAAAGTAATTAAAATCACCTGTGCGGGTTTATCATGGGTGAGCAGGGCATTTACCACAGACCTTTTTCCACACACTCGTTTCCACGTTGGGAAAAGCTCAGGTGTAAATAATACAATCAATGATGGTTGAACACCGTGAAAAGGCCTTTTTCGGTTAAGGATTATAGAATCAAGGAAATGGACACATGCAATGAGAACGCTCACAAAACCACTGTTGTAAACAAGGATAGAACAAGGATTGTCTGGACTTCTAACAAGGCGATGAAAACAGCGCACACATTCTAATACTTACCAGCCTCTGCTGATAAATGGCGACTTTTTGTGCTGCACCGTGTTCATTATGTCACGGAGACCACAGCGGAGCTGCTCATGTAATCTCATTACTCTCATTAATTTTTCATGTGGCAATTTCTCTAATACACTCGAGCAAGACAGAGGTTTGCAAATGGGCCTGTAATCACGGAAAATATAATTAAGAGCACCTGCTGTTAACATAATGTGCAGAGCGCAGCAAGGGGACATCGGGGATTAGAGTTTAGCCGTGCACAGGAGAACACACAAAGTCTCTGAATATGAACAGACACGCCGCACACTGCTGGGTGGCATCAGTCAGGAGTTTACCTCAGCTGTGGAGGTCAGGGAGGGATTACAGGGCCTCACCTTACAAATTGCCCAGGTTAGAATGAGAAATCCTAGTTGGACTTTTTTTTGTTTCTTCTTAAGAGACACTAAGAAACCTCTAAATTTCACTTTCAAGATACGCATCACCACAAAATCTGCCAAAAATTGCCACAAGAAGTTACGATAAACAAAAGACAAATACTTTTTAAATGTCCATCTCAAGAAAACACACTTTCACGCACACGTTGTACATGCCCCAAAACAAACAACATTCACACACGTCAATTTTAGGCGAAAGCAAATGGCGGCAACCCTCTAAGATTTGGGGGGGGGGGGGGTTTCATTCGATTTTGGCTGTGCGTCGTGCTGTTTAGTCCAAAGTGGTAATCCGCCTTCAGAGGGATTAAGAAAGGGCAGACGACACCTGAGGTGACAAACTCGAGGGGTTTAGCAGGAAGGGGTTACAAAGCTACCTGGAATGAAGTTATGCCACATCGCCCCATATTTCAGTGTCTTCGAAAAAAAATAAAAATGGATGCATTATATCCACGCTTACATTACATTACATTACCGTCATTTAGCAGACACTTTTATCCAAAGCGACTTACAATAAGTGTATTCAACATTGTGTGTGTGTGTGTGTGTGTGTGTGTGTGTGTGTGTGTCTTAGACGTCTTAGACGATCAGGTCCAAGTTGTTTGATGGAAGCTCTTTGAGAACTCCAGTAATTTGAGACACCGTTTTTTTTTACATTGTTTTCGAAACACCTGAAGAAAAGCTTACTCATCATTAACTCATCATCTTTAGTGGCTCTTCTTCACTCGTCTATGTACTGATACTGATCTATGTGTCCCTTCCTCTCTTTATCTGCCCCGCTCCATCCCTCCACCCATCATCCATTCATCCGCTCCCCTCTTTGTAGCCGCTCCCTCTGTGGATATTCTGACCTTTCAAACAGCTGCTTGAACTCTTAAACAAACACACAGACACACACACACACACACACACACACACACACACACACACAGACACACACACACACACACACACACACACACACACACACACACACACACACGCTCGCTCAGCGTGTGGCTTTGCACCATCTCGCTGGCATTAGAGAAACAGCTTTCAGTGTCTGTGCCCTCATGCCATGCTTTTGACATTTTGAGCTCTGCACGTGCTCACACACACACACACACACACACACACACACACACACACACACACACACTGCGTCCGTCTCTCTTTCTCTTTTGCACTCACCAGATACAATGTCACAGGGATGACTTTCTACTTTTTGCCTAAAACTAATCCTTATCTTAATCTAACCCTTAACCTAACCCTTAAACTAACCCTTAACCTAACCCTTAACCTAAACCTAACCAGCCTGTGACCTTAAACCAAGTCTTCACTGTTAAATGTAATGAATTACGTTGTGGACTTGCATCTTGTCCCCAAAAAGAAGGTGAGTCCCCACAATGTGAGACCGCTTTGATATTGTGAGCACATTTATACACGTGCAATACACACTCATCCACAACACAAACACACACAGATTTACGCATGGATGCCATCAACCCAGTCTCACATCAGAATGTGTATTAGCTACGTTGTTCCACAGACCAAAACGTATTATTTTCACAATATCGGCTCTAAAATTGTGAGTTGACGCCTACATTTATTTTCATTCTTCTCTGTGGCAATGTGCCTAGCCTGTGGAGGGAAAAAGAAATACGTCTTCCCTAGTGTCCTTTTTAAAATCTGTTTTTTTATTAAAAGAACATCGTCAAACAGTTCCATAAAATAAAACGAATGGCACAACAGCTCACATGACTGCTACGCAACTTCAGCGATGGCAACATCCACAGCAACGCCCGTAGCAATGCCAACGATGCTTTGCAACGATTTTCTGGCAAGACCTGAAAAAAAACTTAACTAAGAAACTTTTTAATGCTGAAACTATTTTAAAACAAGTAATGTTCACAGAGGGGAAATTCATAGTGGACGCAGGCCAACAGAAAACAATCGGCTAAAAACACCGATCGGCATCTCACTACTTCAGGGCCGTTATAGTGAACCTCCTACGCTTGGCGCTGTGCCATGCTGATATTCATCTTCCTTTTTTTTCTCTTGGTCTTTCCTTCCCCATCCTCCAATCCTTCTTTTCCACCTTTTACCTCCTTTACCTCTGCTTCAGTCTCAACATTAGGCCGTCTTTGAATCCATCCGCGAACCTTTTGTGCGACACTCAGGTTGCACTCTGAGCTAATTAAGGAAACGCTGGTGTTCGCTGTAATTAACTATAGCAGCGACTACCTGAACTCAATTAACACACAACTCTCAAAGTGCTAACACTAATAAGCAGAATTATTTTCACGCCACACAGGATGAATAAAAGGAGCTACGGTTGAGTTAATACTTCTGAAACAATGGACCGACATGAAGCGGAAAGAGCTACAGAAAGTACATCTCAGAGGAAGAGGAAGTTGTGGAGCAAGAAGAACATGTGCATCTAATGACGCCTGTGTTTCTGTTGTTGACCAAGGGTGCATCCCAAGTCCCTTATTTGTTCCTTTCCTCGCTTGAGCCTGGAAGTTGTTCTGCTTCGACATCTGGACGGCTGTCCCCAAAGCTCTTATTTCTGCTCTGAGGGGCGAGGAGGGATCGCCGAGGAGCCATGAGCGAGATTACTCGAGAGCAGGCTTCAAGGAAGTCGCGGAGCATTCATAAAAAGCCGACTTAGTCCGCCGCCTCCGCCTCGACATCTGGCACGCTTGAATGAGATGGCGGAGTAATAAGTGCCCGTTATTTGATGTCACTATATGCTTTGAAATATAACGTTACAGTCTGTACAAACTGTTTACGTTTATTCCATCCACAGCCCGTAACATTATATGTCATAACAGCACCTTCTTAACGAGAGTGGCGTACAGCATCAGTTAGAAAACACGTGTTTGTTAATTACATGTCACGTCAACGTGGTATCAAAAGTGCCAGCATACACGTGGATGACCTATTTCATGTTTAGCTGATCATGTCAACAACCATGTCACCAAAATAGGGTAAAACAGGGACAGATGAAGTCACTAAAACACTGATAAAACACAGATCAGAAAATGGCACAGTAGCTACTTGGCCATGGTTTTCCATGAGGCCACAGGGAGCCGGCCCTCTACTGAGCCCGCAGTACTGATGGACTCATGGAAACCACGAGCCCGTGGCTGACGTGGCCCCCAGTGGTAGTGGCTCATCATCCTCTGGAGCTAGGGCAGCTACTTGTGGCCATTCCGCACAGCCTGGCACAAGTAGCTGCGCCACCACGGAGCGGGACGATGAGCCCTCCACCTCTGCCTGTTCCCAGCCCAGAAAAAGACGGGCCACTCGGGGGGGGGGGGGGGGGGGGGGGGATCTGAAGGACTTCCTAAAAGCAGAGGCAAAAGAGGAAGGAGAACGCTTCCAGGCTATACAAGCTAACACCACCAGATGTTTAGATTTGTTTGAGGAGTTGGTCACAAAACAATCATTTGTATTCTTTTACGTTTTAAATACGTTGTGTTAAGGAATATTATTTATGCGTTGGACATGTTTTTGTGCAGGATATTAATTAGTTTAATCAGACCATTTTCAAAATACCTTTTTTTGCACATTCCTTTTCAAGAGTAATGCTCCAATGACAGAAGTGTTGAATAACAATTAGTCCTAGTTCTTTTTCACTAAATTTCATAAATAATTATACACCGTTCAATAAGTACATTAAAAAGGCACAAACTGTAAAAGATGTGCTGAGCTAAATCGTAAAAATAGAAAAATAGAGACTTTCCTAATCAGGTACAGAGATGTTGACAACAAACTGGAAAAATGACGCTATATACTTTAGAAGATTATTGCACAACACAATCTTAAAGGCAATTTAGGAAATATACATTACTAAAAATTGAAATAAGGTGCTTCAAAGGCACACAGCATATCATAAAGTGTGGTGTCCCAGGCCTTCATGTCCCCATGGTCTACAAATAATCATGGTCCTGCAACTCCTCAGGGTGCACAGGGTGGAGAGCAGCCCTGCCAGTCAGTCCACAACAATGTCCCCGACATTCTCAATCGGCTCAAGGATGTCCCCCCGCTGAGAGGCAGATGTTGTGCACTCCACGAAGTCTTCAACATTCCTAAGGCGGGCTTGTGCATGGTGCTGGTTGAAGCGGCTCTGCACCCTCTCTTGCAGCGGTTCTCTATACGGGGTGATGATGGCCACAGGCCTTGTCAAGCTGAGGTAGCCACCATCACCCAAAATAAAGTATCCTCACAGAGAGAGTGAAACTAATTGCTGGTTATTGATGTACTGCCAACTTATTCGAGCCTTACCTGAAGGAAGATACAGAAATATCTTTGTAGATCCGGCTGTTCTCCAGGAACCTGGTGTCATGGACGCAGCCAGGATACCGGTGTTAATGGAGAGGCCCTTCCCATCACATACTGCCTGCAATTGTATGGATGGGAAGAGCTTCCTGTTGAGATAATCCTGGCCATTCAGTCCCGGGGCCTGGCAGCCATCAATGGCACCCACACACCTGGAGAACACTGGGATGTTGGCCAGCTGGGGAAATGCGTGGCCAACCTCATCCAGTGCTCCAGCGGTGGACAGTTTGATGACCTCCAGGCGAACGGCTGCATTTTTCTCCACTCCACTGTGCACTAGTCTGCTGACTGTCGACTTGGGGACAGTTAAGGCCTGAGACACCACACTGTATGATAAGCCCTATGTCAACCAGTAAATGGCAATCAATAAATGCACCTCATGTGACCAGCCTTGTGTTTTATGGTGGCAGAATCCTCAAAAGGGCCTCCATGGACTGGCGCCCCAGCCTGTAGTCAGCCATGAGGTATTTCTCACCATTAAAGAACACATCAAGCATCAAGACACTTAAATAGGACCTTTTTCTTTCATCAACTTAATGAGTTCCAGCTGGTAGTTTAGCAACACACCTAATTATGTCCTACATTCAGCTGCTGAATGGCAGTGAGTGAATTGTATTGAATTTGAAGGGTTCATTTGCATAAACAGATATCTCTGTTGGCAGTGATATTCCTAAAGAGTTTATTGTGTGCAATCCAGGGATTAGTAATCAATGTGGTCTTGGGTGGTTAACATAATCACTTTTGTTTCTGAAATCATGTTTTTTTAATTGCTGACTCACGTCAATATGAATCAAACTGGTGCTGGTTTATTCATTTTAAGGACGGCTTTGTTTGTGCTAATGAACTCTTCATCGATAGACTTCATTTCGGTCTGCAATAAATTATGGAAATGTAATTACAAGTAGCTATGTCGGCAGGCTATTGTTTGTGTGTGAATGTAGCGGTGAGCTCTTCAGGCTTTTCTGCTAGAAATCTCCTTGGGTTAAGGCAACGAACCTACTTAGTTAGGAAAAACATCATGGTTTGAATTGGCAGCAAACTGTCGAGTGCCGTCGTCAGAAGCAAACTTCGCTTCACGTGGCACTTCAGAGGAAAGGACGTCTCATTTCTCTTAAAACATAGTTCCTTGTTTCCTCTCTCCTTGCATAGTTTCCTTGCGTCTCCATGCATCCCTGGTGGGAGGGACTCAGACGCACGGAAAAGAAGCAAGTGAGGGAAACGGGGATGAACCCCAAGTCTTTGTCACCTATTATTTACTAGTAGTACTGTCAAATACTGTGTACAGAGAGGATTAGACTTTACTTCACTCAACTGAACCATATGCTCATTCTATTTTTGCAAAAGCTAATGGAAGAAATTGATCCCATGATCATAACTAACTAAATTAATCTTCTCTGAGGAACTCGGACTAGATTAATGTGAGATGAGGATATACATCAAAATAAATGTTTTTTTGCCTTTGGGTCCATGTTTACTTCCTGTCAGCTGATGTCATTCGCCCACACTGGAACAGGAAATAAACTGGGACCTATGTAGAATGTTTAATTTACCACTGTGAAATATGCAGAAAAAGAAGTGGACTGTGCAGATTTAACCAGGTTGATAAAGTCAGCTAATCAATATCCAAAAGAAGGCATGGTAACCTTAAACTGAACTAAACTGGTGCATAGCAATGCCATGCTAATTATGTCGAAATACAAAAAAACGTCTGTATTCATGTCTTTTGTGAATGTCAAGAAACACATGCTTTGCTTCAGTAAAGTGTTCAAAAGTCAATAGCCAGCTCAGGTTTTGGGTAAGCTAGTCCCCCACTATAGAGTACAACAATACCAGAACACTTTCTATAATATGTATCGGTGATTTGTAGTATCTTAACATCAAAAGGGACACACCAGTGGTCCATTAAGGTGGGGTCCAGAGTATGGGTCAAGCTTCAAAAGGACTGGATTCTACATTTTCCATTATGCAAAATCATTGCATCATTTCTTAGACCTTCCATGTAGTACATGCAACAGGTTAATTAGTAATTACCAGTATTTCTCATGACAAGTGAACTTTGACTTTATTGTGTACATTTGGAGGAATGCGTCTTTCGTTCACGGAATGAACGGACATCTCTTAAAAAGGAAGATATTTGAACTTGAACCTGTGGTCCCTCGCCAGCTTGGAAGGAATGTTGAAATGCCATCAGCCACCATGAACTCTTCTCCCGCCGTGTCACCCTTAGCCTCTCTAATGCCGCACATCTGCTGGCTTTCCCCTGCGTTCTTCTGAATCATATATTCCAACAACGGCAGAGGGAGCATGACTGCTACATTGTTGTGTGGGCATCACTTTCCCCAGAAGCGCTGTGCTGTGCAGCTGGTTCAACCCCGTCAGTAGAAGGTATGCAAGAGGAATCCACGTGAGGAGGGAAACCTTGTACAGACATTCCCTTCCCTTGGAGCCTAGCTGGGAGTGGATAAGATCAGGAGAGAGATCGTTTCCTTATGCATCATCCGTTAATTCCTTATTTTTACATAGCCGCTATGTACTTTGGGGCATAGAGTCTTATAATTGGGTATTTTGTTTACATCACATTATCGTAAGTGGTACGTTTTATAAGTTCAAAGCTAATTGTTGTAAATGTTGGTTTGGTTGTTACTCTAGTAGCAATGTGTTCTTATGCTAAATTATGAATAGGGTATTATGTATTCCTGTAAAATTGTAGACGATGCACAGATTTGTATGTAGTGGAGCACAGGTTAGCACTTCTGCTATTATAGCCTATTTCATGAATTTCATATGGTCCTAAATGTTTTTCTATTTCTATCGTGGTAAATTGGCTTATGTTTCTATGTAGATTTTGAATATTTTGTATCCATATACTGTATATAACAAGTGGACGTAGTCGTCGTGACGTCACTTATTGGTTTGCTGACCGCCATCACCATCTTGGTTTTCGCAAACCAGTGAGTGGAAGTGACAATATTTGGACTGCGCAGGAGTGACAAAGAGATGCCGTGTTCGCCCTCAGGTAGCGACCTGTCAATCACAAGGTAGCCCCGCCCTAAAGCATACCCTACTTTATGGTCTATTTTACTCTAAATGGACCATAATTTACTAAATGAACATCATGATGTGTTGAAGAAGACTTGAAACTAGAGATTGAGACCATAAACTCATGTTCACAATGTTTAGTGAGGGAATAAATCAAATGAGAAGTAGAGTCATTTTCTGATGGACTTCTACACAATCAGACTTCTTTTTGTAACCAGAGGAGTCGCCCCCTTATGGCCATTTCAGGCAGTTCCACATTGGCTTCACTTTTCAGAACCGGACGTTGCCGCCTGCTAGATGTGTAAATAGGCAACTTTTTATTAACATGTTGTTACTGTGTGTATGTTCATAAATCACTTTGTATTGGTGTTGCCAAATGAAACCCCAAGAGGCAGCTGAACTACGTGTGGGGTTAACTCCACCACATTAGGAGGCTCGGGGATGACTCAGACATGAAGAATGGAAATGGACCTTTGTGTGTGTATGATCTAGAGACCTGGGTAGAACAATACACATTTGTCATCCAGTGTGTGCACTGAAACTGAGCTCAGAAATGAGTGTTTTTGTGTCTGTGTGTGTGTGTGTGTGTGTGTGTGTGTGTGTGTGTGTAGGTTGCTGTCATCTGCCACTGCTTGTCCTAAGCCTGGAGTTAAACTGAATGAAGTGGTTTTTTTTGTGTATGTATGATGTGTGTGTGTGTGTATGATGTGTGTCTTTGAGAGTTTGGAGCTAGAGGAAGGATGAGGGAACACTCTGTGTTGGAATTGTTGGGCCTAGTCTTTGTAATATTACACACACACACACACACACACATACACACGCCCACCAGAGGCGACGAAGACTTTCCGTAACATCAAAGGCCGCTGTCTGCCAAAATGACCAATCAGCCTGCAGCGTCGAGGGCGAGACAGACCGATCGGATGACAAAGACAGAGAGGGAGAGACATCCAGAAGGAGCTCTCTTACTGTAAAGCAAACCCATGGGGATGAAAGCCAATCAGAATCGATATGAGCATCAAACTCGCCAATGGATTGACAGTTCATTATGAAACACTGGCAGCCGGAGGGAGGGACAGACACATGATTTAACCTCCAATACATTTTCCTTTGAATTCAACTTTCACGCTCCCTGCTTGGATTTGATTCACTTGGGACTATGTATTTCCAAGAGCACGGCAATAACCATTTTTATGTTGAAATAATGAATCAGATGTGGACTTTGGACACCGACTTGAGTGCAGTAATCATATTAGTTTGTTAAACAGGCCGAGGGATTTGCTTTAGACTAACTGCTTTTCTAACCAAATAAAATAAACATTTATTTCCCCCAAAAGCAAACAACTTTTTTTGTATTTAGACCTTTGCTAGCTGAGGGGCAGGCATTGTGTGCTGCTGAAGTAACCAGCACGGAATTAGCTTCTCTAATGCATTTATTTAGCTACAACCTTAATAAATATATATATATATATATATATATATCTTTTGTTAAATGTAACACGCTGCATGCCAATTACTTTAGCTCACACACACACACAATGGGATAGCGGTTGTCATTGCGTTGATGTGTTTGTATGCGTGTTAAAAAGTGTATTGATGAATGGTCAGACAGCCTTAATTTTCTTTTAAGGAGGCCCAAACAGATGACGACCTGATTTAGATGTGAAGAATGACACACACACACCTATTCCTGTACACTTATCTTTGTGAGGACACTCGTTGACATATTGCGTTCCCTAATCCTTTACCCTTAACTTTAACCATCGCAGCTTAATGCCTGACCCCAACCTTTACGCTAACCTAAACCCAATTTAACCATAACCTTAAAACCAAGCCTGACGCCTCAAGTAGGCATTTAAAGAAGTGAGGATGCACCTTCTAAGAATGTCCTCACTCTGAAGGTAAAATCGCATTGGTCCTCACAAAGATACATGCTCAAGCATACTCATCCACACATACTGAGTTCGTGAATTCAAATTAACCCAATGAAATGTTTGACCAGACACCAGAAAAACTGTACATTATTATTTTTTTCACAAGATATTTATTCATTAAATTACTCAGTTATTGTGGACTGTGGAGTTGTGGAGCTCGTGTGATACAATTTTATATGTCCCTACTGTACATGAAGTTATTTCAAAGAATTTGTCACACCGGCAGGAGTATAATTGTGGTGCTGAACTACCAAATATTTTCTTTGAAAAAAAATGAATAAATCATATTTAGCCTAAAAAAACACCATGTGAAATGTGTATGTAGTAGTAGAAACTAAACTCCGTCTCAGGTTTTTAAAAACCTCAAATTGTAAGAAACGATACTGTGGACATGACCTCAGTGTCTATAATGAACACATTCGATGTGTAATCAAGTCTACATCTCACACCAACAGTCAATCAAAGGAAGGCGATGTCATAGACAATCCCAGTAGTATTTATTAATGTACCGTAACTAACAAGCTGTCATAAAGGTGCAGCTATGCTGGGAAAGAAGTCGTTTGATGATTTTCTAAAGCAGCAGCTCATTACACAGTCAGCTCCCGGTACTGACCTCCAGACGCACTCTGAAAGAGACAGAGAGCAGGTGGAGGTGGAGGTAGAGGTGGTGTTGACATGGATGTTAATGCAGCCAAGCGCACACTTCAATGTCTTAACAAAACAAAGGATTTAGTTGCAGTCAGCAGTGATTTTACAGTTCACTGATCTGGTCTAGTTCAAACTCAAGTTTGACGAACTAAAACCACAATCCCCCCACCCACTATTTCTTTGCATTACAGTTATCAGTTTCAGTTCCCAAAAGTCATTATTAATAAATCATAACAAGTTGTAGTTATATACATGCCTGCATTTAACACACTTTCATTTCTGCCACCAAAGCCCTTCTCACGCCGAATGTAACCCAGGAACCTGTGGTCAGTTTAGGCCGGTGACAATTCCAATAAAGTTTATTCAAACAACGTTGACACAAAGAGTCAAAGACACCAGTACTTTGTGCAATTATATCATGAACAAACAAAAATAAGAAAAACGCAGCTACAGATGACTGGAATATGCGTTATAGTCTGTCTGTTTCAGATTAATGTCGCAGCAGATCAGTCAAGACCGCTGCAGTGGAATTAAAACAAGCTCACTTCTGTTTAGAACGGATCATTTGACGACAGCTAACCAAAATGATCTACATTTTTTGTACTGTTTAAATACACTCTAAATTCAACCAACTCAGAGGAGGGACTTTCAGAAAAAAAAAAAATAAATCTTATACTGGAGCAGCTTCAACATGAGGAAGATGTCATATCCAACCTAGTGAATAACTGAGGATGAATGCTCCCGGGGGATTGGTTCCGACATGGGAGACATTAATTCCGCTGACCTCGCTGACTTCCATTCTATAGAAAGAAGTCAAACGCTAGACCCATTCTCAGGAGATAACGGTCTAATTGAAAACCAGACGGATCTTTTGGCCTTTCTAGTTAATTATACATTGACGCTGTAGATTATTCTCTCACAGGCTGGGCCAGGGCCTAAAGTTGGGTGGTGAGGAAATTAAATTGGGCTGAGGAATTATTCTGGAGACAGTTTTGACGGGGAGAGTTTCATTCTGTGGTTGGAGTCCCTGAGGTTTTAAGATGCCATGGACCTGCAGTGCGGGATCACGGCCCACAAAACTTTTTGCAGCAACTGAATTAGTTTTGAAACCGGCCATATGTGTCTGGGATAGTTTCACTTTACTGGTTGTCCTCAGCCAACAGAACTTTACCTGTGTTCATCATTTTATGACGCACCAAACTGTATTCTATGAATTCGTCAAACTAAAATACAAACAATACATATCGGAGCAAACAAAATGATCTACACGGGATCCTTTGTTCCACGTGCTCAGTAGCGTGCGCGCAATGCACCCTGGTACATGTAGGCACTGCCGGCACAACTTAGCAGGAGAACTCAGCTTTCTTGGCTAATATAGCATCACTATATTCATTGCGTCCATTGCGGACGTCAAATAAAGTATGTTGAATTTTCCCTTTAAGTTTCCCTACTATATATTTTACTTTTCATCCAACTACATGAAATTATAATGACCCCACCCCCCCAAAACAATAAATGTTTTCATACAGTGGAATCTATCTAATACCGTAAATGACTCAATTGATGATTGTCCCGCTCTGTTCTAAGGTTATGTTTTCTTTGTTTCTGGTCATTTATGCATAGTTTCCTGTTTTATTTTGAAACCCTCACCTCTTCCTTCATTTTGGACAACTTTGCTTCCTGCCCTTATAGGTTCCCCACCTGTGTAAGGCCCAATCCCAATGTCCCCCCTAAAGCCTCGAACCTTAAACCCCCAAGGACTCACTGACGTCACCTGCTAAGTGGTTGAGTGTGAGAGACTGTGAGGGCTTGAAATGGTGTAAATATGAATGGGACAGCACTTTGCTGCAACATATCACGTTACCATGAAAATGACAAAAAATATGATGTATAATCGTGGGTGTTTATTTTATACTTTGTACTCCCTGATTTGAACGTCTTCAGGCTCTTTCCTCACAAGATGAGAGGTCATTTCATATAATCTATTTACTCGTTTTTGTCAAAACGGCTTCAATGACAAAATCAAATATTTGATGAATAAATAAATAAATATCCTCTGATTTCATGTTTTTATGTTCCATCTTTAACCCTTAATGCTTCTGAGTAAATGTAATACTCCAGGCTGAACACGGGTGAGGCGTCCTCTTTGTTTACCTTTTTTCTTTACGTCACCATGCGTCCACTGGTTACCCCGTGTTGCAATGATTTGTGGGTAATTCCCTTAGGAAAATTCAGTATCCTATGCTGACTTACGGTAAGGGTTCATAAAGGGTTCAAAATGTCTGCGAGAGAGCTCTCAAACACTCGATGATGGGGGGACATTGGGATTGGGCCAAAGCCTATCTGTCTGTTAAGAGACAATTAAAAAAGTCCTTTTTCACCCCTACATCCAAATACACGTTGAATGTCATTAGTGCAGTTGAGTAGTTCTTCTTCTTGTTTTAAGCCTTAGCTGACTCGGACCACAGAGCAGCCTTTCCCCCAGGCCTGCAGCCATGGCCAGAGAAAGTTAAATACATTCACATCAAATACAAGAACAACTCCCCTGAGAAGTTAGTAGTTCATTTCCTATTCCCATAGATCACAATAATAGCGGCTGCTTGAGGAACATAAGTCATTTCTTCCCTGAACACAGATTTCCTCGAGAGAGTCTTGCCTCATAACTAACTTCCATTATTCCACGTACATTCTATAAGCGGGGGATAAAGCAGACTTTTCTTAAAGGTTAATTTCCATAAGTTCCTGAGGCTTCTTTTCTTTTTGACCTCTGCAGTTTAATCATACATGCCAATGACGTACTCTGTGTGTCACTGGCAGTGAAGTGCTGAATATTAATTTTGAACGGGTGCATTTACAATGTATAAACCCCCGAAGCTCATTGCGCTTATGTCTCATCTGAATATTCTAGTGGAATATTGACTTTGAACATTTATCGCACGGACATGCAGACAAATGTGGTGGAAAAGATGCTCCCCGAATAAAAAGAAATATAATTTAATAACAAAATCAAAGCAAGATATTTAGAAAGGTAGCATCAGATTATAAAGGGCGCTTCATTGGGTTTGATTGATGATCCTAAAGGTCAGAAGGTGAGTCGATCAGCTGGTTGCATTGAGAAAATGTGGAAAGAAAGCAACAGACCACAAACTCAATTCACCATAGGCCATATATAAAACTCAAGAACAGCGCCTTGTGCGTTTATGAATGTTCCTGATCATTTTTTACTGCCACTTCAGCTTCACCCTTATATTATCTAATAATATAGGTAAACCACCCATTTTGAAGAGATGTATGTTTGATAAATCACAATTTAGTTTTACACATGTTTTTGAAACCATATACAAATATTATATACGTAAACAAACTTTAGTTTTTTGCCTTACTTACAGGCTAGGGTATAGACGCTAGCCTTTCATATTAAATTCAATGTTGCATGTAGACTACAATTATCAGAACAATGCAAACATTCAGACTCCCTCATGTGGATCAAGGGTGTTCTGCAGATATCAATATTAAATATAAGACTATTGAAAAACGTATGTAAAGTTATATGGCGACCCATATTAAATGTCCTGCAGCCCACCTGTGGGTCCCGGCCCATTCTTTGGGAATAACGCTCTCCGTCAAAATATATTATTTCAAGTTATTTTTAATTTGAATGATAATGAGACACATTTAAAGTCTATGATTCTAATCCAATCTTTTCTTTTTTTCAAATTCAGTGGATACCTGTGATGCACACATTTTTACACGGGGGGCATGAATACAACACCAAGACCAAAACAATACAAAATAAATACACAGTAAAAAAAAAGCAATAAGTTGAACTACCTTTTCCTCCTAGAGTTTAAGAGGGCGATGGCAGAGGGTATAAAGGAGTGTTTGAATTTATTGGTGTTGTGTAAGTCTGAGGAGGGTCCCAGATAGAAACTGCCATCTTTCTTATGTAATTGCTTGTTGTAAAGATCCTGCAGAGTTTCCCGTGCAGTGCCAGTTATTTTCGCTGCAGACATTGACCACCTTTATTGAGTCCAGGTTTGTGTTTGACCTTGAGAGATTGATGCCGGCAGATAAAAGGGAAAGTGAGCGCAGACTCGATAAAAGATCGATGAAACATTGTCATCGGGGTTCTGTCTACCTGGAACAAAAGAGATGCTGTTGGCTCTTCCTGGGCACCATGTCAGTATTACTCCCAAAAGTCCCTTTATCGTCTGGCATAGTTCCCAAATACTTGTCCTGGATCCACTATTTCTTTGTTCTTGCCATCAATCACTGTGTTAATACACAGTCCAGACTCTGAAAGTGGGTAACAAACAATGGCACCGGACCGAACCACTAGTGCTGTACCGAACGTCTTTTTGTTTCCCATTCAAAGCTGCCATTGGGGTTTTCGAATGAAGCTTTGAATGTCTATTAATAGACCACAGGTGTGAGCTTCCCTTAGTGTGTGCGGCAAGAGGGAGAGCAGATGGTGTTTTGACCGACGTGAAAATGTTTTAGTGAGGCTAAACGCCAACAAACATGGATCGAAGCAGAACATGTCGTTAGATAAAAACTTGTTGAAAATGATTCCATGTATCTTTTTTTTAATACATTTTTACTTTTGGCCCGAGACAATTACAAAGACGAGGTCTGAGAGGCGCTCGCACTGTGTGTGTGTGTGTGTGTGTGTGTGTGTGTGTGTGTGTGTGTGTTGATAATGAATATGCAGCTCATAAGCTTATAGATGATGCATTCATAAGAACCACAGTGACAGTGTAGGGCCCTTAAAACGCTGCAACAACAAGGCTAACTGCAAATGCTGGAATGCTAACAAACTAAATTAATACGGTGGCGATGGTGAACATCATACCTGCATAACATTATAACATTAGTATGGTAACAGTGCTATTTGGAGCATAAATACAAATTCTGCTGTGAGATTCTCAAGTGGCCACAAATCCCATTTACCCTCTAATGCCGACATTTTTCTCCTCCTCCCCCCTCCTCTCTTCCAAACACTTAAACACCAAGAAGGTTTTCATCCAGTGCACTTTTAAATGACGGAGAACTCTTAAAACTCTCCTTCTTCCGCTTCCACTTTTTCATGATGTGTTGGTTAACACTGGATAACACCTCTCTCGGGGATTCATCATGTTGTCTTTTCACCTCCTCATCCTCGCAGTTTCCTTCATTTCTGTTGATTTACACAAAAAAGCTTACTTATATCCTCCCTGTTTATTTCTTTTTTTTTGCATCCTTCCTCCTCCTTCTCCTCCTCCTCCTCCTCCTCCTCCTCATTTCTGCTGATTGACACTTGAAAAGCCATCGCTGTTTAAAGAGTTTTTTCTCTCTCCGCACACTGAAGGGCTCTCTCAGTAATGAAAATGAATGTAATGTGTGTGTGTGTGTGTGTGTCTGTGTGAGAGTGTGAGAGAGAGAGAGAGAGAGAGAGAGAGAGAGAGAGAGAGAGAAAGAGAGAGAGAGACGTCCACGACTGTATGAGGAATTGAGGAGAAAGAAGACGTAAATTATTCGAGTGCGAGAATCACTCTGAATGACTGCCATTGAAGTCTGCTGGAGTGGTTTTGTTCTCATAATAAGGAGGCTGCTGTGAATCACAGGTACATGATGAGGTTTTGGAAATGTGAATTAAAGAGAGACTCGTACCAAATGATTTCATTTTAAACTCAGCGGGAGAAGTACTGCAGCGGGTCACACGACTAAATGCTAAAAAGTCTGCGTCTTTTGCTTTTCTCATTGTTTCTCCTCACAAATAATGGGATAAACAAGCGTCTCTTTATTTCCCCACATTTTCCTCTCCTTGTAATACATCCCTCACTTGGGGGAAAACTGCTTTTCATGTGCTGCCTGTCTCTCCATCACTGTTTCTGTCACTTTCGAATCTTGCTCCATCCTTGTCCCTGTCATTTTCTATTTTTACACTTGCAAAAGAACAAGGAAAAATGACACGGGGTACTTTCATTTGCGGGAGAATCAACATGTCTCCGCCAATCCCCATTACCAGCTTTCCAGCTTGCTGAATTCGGGGAATGAGAAAACTGTGATGGCAGCTGAGGTAGCTCTTTATCCTGTGAAAAAGTGTTTTTCCCTTGTTGACTTTTCATAATACTTCTATACATTTGTTTGTTTTCTTTCACCGACACAAGACATGACACATGACATCCCAGTGAAAATCAATTTTTACAGCTCTACTTAGCGCTGATGCCTATTTGCCATGAAAATACTTTGCATAGTCCCGAGTCCCGAAGAAAAACAAAACACGGATTGACACATCTAATCGAGCTCCGGTCCCAACTTAACAACAAAAAGGACCAGCACTGTTGTCGGTGAGTTGAAGACGTCACACATGACGTGAAAACAAATTGAGAGGAAGGAATTGCCTGAAATTTATAATATTTTCTACTCGTAACGAAAATGCTCGGTTCTTAGAACTTTAACTTGCACAAGTCCAACATTCTGTGACTCTGCTGTCCTCTCATGAGACACTGGGATGTCTGGTATCCTCGATTCTGCATCCTCCTGTCCTCAGCGCTTTCTGACAATGATGGAGACCCCACGAGATGCTGACATCCATCTTCAATAGAAGCCATTATCTCAGCCTTTGAAAAGCACAATAAACAGTCACGTGTGCACCACTCTCCATCATGGGAATGCCTCGGCTCCATAGTTAGTTGTCCATTGTCAAGGTATCCATTGATTGGCCAGATCAAGAGACGGTATGCAGGGTCTCCCAGGAGCATAAAAAACAATCACGGTTGGGGTTGATAATTAGATTTCTCTGTAATCAATGCTGGGACCATCACATTCGAATGAGAAGGTAAAACATTACCTAGGTTGTCACTCTCACGTGTGGAGTTTCGTAGCGCTCTTGCATCGTGAACACTGCCAGCCCATCCAACATCGATGTTGGTGAATCTGTTGATGGAAACGAAAAAAGGACACGGACTTACTTTAATGACCTACTTTGATTCCGTGAAGAATGCGAAAAGGCTGCAATCACAGTTTGACACAAGAGACATACATAACTGATTACACATAATATAGTACATTACAAACACAAACCGTATATTGCCCATGAGGGTGACACAAGTCTCAGTCTTTGCCTTCTCCCACTGAGAGAAGCTCGAAGCTGTCCACAATCTCCCGCAGTCTGTCCCCTCGAGGCAAACGAATAAATTGACGCCGAAGTGTGTGTACAGCACGACACCCCTCCCAAACACAATCGGACTGTGTTGATTTGCCATTAGCAAACAACTTGCACAGTGTTTGTCTGTAGCCGATACGAGGTACCAAATTGCAAACCTCAATCTCCAGTTTTCTACATGTGACATCAAATGTGTGAAGTTGCATATGCAGATTAGCAAACTGTTTGTCAGTGAATCTTCCACCAGTCTTGACATTAATGCATGCTATTTTTTTTTTTTTTTATCACCTCTAGTAGCTTGGCGTGTGCAAGCTGGATTTTTCCACTTTGTCTGAACATTTTGAACAGTCCATAGAGATATATAATTGAACACGTCAAACATCTTCACAAGTCTTAAAATGTAATGGCAGACCAGAAAGTGCATTGCTTCCTCCCGCTGATTAAAAACAACAATGCATTTGGTCTTTGCAAATGGAAATTATGTACATCTTCATTTGCACATGGAGCGGCGAAGTGGAGATCTAATGCCAGATGTGAATGACGTACTTAGAGCTGTTCACTTGTGATCGGATCACCCAAGACGCATGTTAATGCCTCGTATGACGTTTAACCCTAGAACACTAACATAACAGAAGTAACACCATCACTAACGTCGGGTATATAATATACCTGATAAAAAATACTTCTCATCAAAATACATTAAAGTACAACAATACATGGCAAATTGAAGTACTCTTCTTTTATTTTCCGCTATACAATGTCTCATAAAATGAAAAAAAAGTGTAATGGGGGGACCCTATAAAAAGGCTCTAAAATCAGGGAATTGTTAACATTTCAGTTCAAATGTAATCACATCATTAGAACACAAACTATCACCTGAATGTGTCGCATGTATTTCGTTTTAGGCTGGTACTTGAACAGACCGGAAACAGTTACACCACTGTGAAGGCCATCGGACACTGAACTGTTAGATCAGTTTGTCAATGCCCAATCAGGTGACCTACATAACACTGGGATGAGACATTAGCTTCCTCTGATGCAGCCTGTGATGCAGTTGTTAATAAAGTGTTTTGTTAAAATTGAAACAAGACAGACGGTGAGGACATCTTCCTTCCCTTAGTTCATATATGTGATAAAGGAGTGTAAAGGGAGGATTTAGAGAAGTCTAAAAAGGAGAGACAGATTTTATTCATGAATATGAATCAAGTTGAGTTTTCTAGAACAGCAGGAAGCTCTGAAACTGCTCCTAACATGATTCACTGCGACTTGCCTCATTCGCTGTTGTTAGAAGGGAAAGTACAGAAGCATGGACGCTGACTTTGTGGGGATGCAATGGACACAGACTGCACAAAACTGCCTCTTATCTTCATTCTACAGTCCTAGTTTTCAAATAACTTACCAGTTTTATAGTTCACTCTGGCAATCTCAAACAATAAAGCGAATGCAAAATGGTAATCACTCAAGTGAATCACTGCAACTACGTATAAATGTCAACCCCTAATGATGCAGTCTGTCTTTGAGCCAGTCAGTAAACAAAAGCCGTAGTGTGAATCAAAGAGCGCCGTAATTAAACGACGATACGCATGATTCCCTGATATTACATCAAATTCTATTTAGTGGCCTCCAAGATAACGTAAGTAATGTACAGCGATTGATTGGCAGTCCCCTCCCCAAATGCAATTTTGGGGGAGGTTCTCCGGATTTCTGGATTCTTTTTATTACAATGTTGTCAGGTGTCTCATGTTGGCAAAATGATGCCACAACTACGACCAACTCTCTATTAAAACAGGTGCAGAGATTTCAACCTGGTCTCTCATGGCGTCAAACACTGACACTCGGGCAGTGGCCGGCGACATCTTAATACAAACGCGCAACGCCTCCTTTAGTGTCTTTTTGATACACACCGGGATGTATCCCCATCTGTTATTATTAGACGCTCAGAGCAACGTACGTAGAATCAAGAGCGACAGGTCCATTTAAGGGCAGGTTGGCCAAACGAACAAAGGACTTTTACTTAGGTGACCGGCGTCCCTGTCCTGTGTGAAACCAAAAGTTGAATGATTTTTCCTGATGACATTATATGACGACACTGAGTCCCATTACGTTACATCGCAGATTAAATTAAGCCAAACCATGATGTTTTATCGAACCATATTGAAGTGGTTTTGTTGCCTAAACCATTTCCCAACGTTAACCACACCTTGCAATGTTGCACATGCATGCAAAGACCATCAGTGTCAAGATTCTAGATACTACACTAAAGGCCAGATGTCACTATAATGACGATGGGGGCTTCTGCCCAAACTGCAAAATATGACAAGTGAGGATGAGAATCTTGTTGGAGATTTAAAGCCTTGTCAATAACATAGAATCACAAAAAAAGTATAGTTTTTCTTTTTTCGCCAGGACAATCAGGATAAACTTGTTATTATTAAATGTTGGCATTTTAACATCTAGGCCAATAGTAACCTCAAATTCCACAGCAGTCTGCTGTTTAAACCCTTAATCATCATAACACTATCAAAAACTGTAAAAGACTCATGATCGCAGTAATCCAGCACCTCTATACAGATGACAGGTAGTAATGCAGCGGTAATGCAAATTGCACTCACTGCGGATTTATTCCACCTAAATTTGACCTAATCAGTCATCCTACTGTTGGGTTTCAATAAAAATGACAGCATCGTTTGGACTCATTTATGGGATCAAATTTACTGTCATCACGTCTCGTCCCTCAGTGGCTCCAGGCAAAAGCGACGGTGCAGCAAGTACAACACAGCCAATAGAAAATGGTCTGTTGAAATAAGGTCAGAGAGAGGGCATTTTTGTGTTCCATCTACAGTACTCTCTAATATAGGAAACACTTTGCTCATTTCCATATAGTAAAAGTGCTTGGGTTGCAATCTGCTCTGGTAACAATAGGGGTAATTTTTCATTTCCATACCATCTCCATATGATTATCATAACCTACATCTACTTAGTCAGAGTCATTGAGAAGCAAGTCAATACAATACCAAACCTGCATCTGCGCTTCTGCAAGTGTCCAATCTCAAAGGTGATATATGATAAAAGATATTGGATTTTCGTATTTGAAATGTTCATATGTTGTTTATAATATGTTCAAATAGGTAAAATGAAAAGGACTCAAACATTCAGCGCCATCCACGTGAATGTTGATGAAACCCATTTTCCGTCGAAATGGAGAGCGTATGCATCTTAAATTAACATTATGGCTCCAGCTCAGCAGTGTCATGTTGCTCAATGGAGATCATCACTCACCTTCATCATCTTCTGGACCAAAGTGTCACTGTTGCAGGAGAAATCATAATGAGTGCAGTGATGCAGAATTTGATAAGAACAATTCTGTCAAGGAAACAATGGCACTTCAGCCACACTCAAAGCTGACACAAAGCAGGTGAAAGCTTTTAATTCCTTCCAGACTAGTTCCAGACTACACCTTAGAGCCTTTCTCACCTAACAGCACCAACATCTCCTCTTTCTTTTCTCCTCGCCATGTTTGTATGAAATCACTGTCAAAATCCGAGAGCACAAATGAGATCCACGCGAGCGCACAAATCAAACAGCCGCACGCGTATTTTACAGTGACGAGCGCTTTTACATCACTTCAGAGCGAAAATTTACTCTCGCTCGCAGTTTTTCTTTTTGACAGCAAGTGGGCGGACCCAGTCTCCGTTGTTTCTCTACATCTAATTGGTTACAATCCTCGTCTTTGGATAGACCGGATATCACTGTGACACAGACGTTAGGTCTGTTAGAGGTGGTTTTCAATCTGCCACTAAACACTACTCCACTACTCAGAATGTTCTACATTTGTCTGACAGGTTTTGTAAACTTGTAGAGGCTGATGAAATACAAATTATGTTAATAGCAATACAATAAAGTAAATACAATAATTTAAAATGTGTTTCTCTTGTAAATGGAGTCAAGTTGCTCAGATTGATTTAAATTCACTCATCATTCTATTACAGACAATGTGTGTTTGACAGTCAAACCTCTTGTGACAAACAGCTCAAAGAAGCTCTTTGATCTTAATTGATTAAAACATGATGTTATCATATTTAATCACACTGGTGTGTTTACAGAAGAGATATAATGTAGTTGTATATAATATGAGCAACAATTTGGAACCGCTCAAGGATCTGTAGCCAAGATTAGGGACCACTGTTTCTATATTAACTGTAATTAAAGTAAAAGTAAAGTAATTAGTGGATGAAAAAGTATTCAGATCCTTCACTGCAGTAAACGTACTAATACTGATGAAACAATCCATTATGAGTAAATACCTGCATTCAAAACCTTAGTCAAGTATGTTATTATCAGCAAAATGTACTTTGAGTGCAGAAAGTAAAAGTACCCGTGCAGTAAGGTGTACATTATTACTGCTCGGGTAGTGCAATCTGAAAATCTCTGAAAATCTGAGTCTGTGTCACAGCGATATCCGGTCTATCCAAAGACGAGGATTGTAACCAATTAGATGTAGAGATACAACGGAGACTGGTTCCGCCCACTTACTGTCAAAAAGAAAAACTGTGAGCAAGAGTAAAGTTTCGCCTGCGCGAGAGGGAATTTCGCTAGCGGAGTGATCTTAAAGCGCTCGTCAAAGTAAAATACGTGCGCGGCTGTTTGATTTGTGCACGCGCGTGGATCTCATTTGCGCTCTCGGATTTTGACAGTGATTTGCCTTCATATGTTTGCAGCTGTTCACAGAAGAGTGCTCTGTTCGCAGTAAATGAGTGGGCCTTTCTTAAAATGGTAAAGTCCAAACTTGACCTATAGGCTGGACCTGAAAGGGCACCGGCTGCATGCGGTGGGCACCAGCTTGCAGAGAGTTTTCCAGCGTATAGAGCTGTATATAAGTATGTATGGCACAGCGCTTATTCCACTGGTTGACATTCCAGTGGAGTAAGCGCTGTGCCATATATATATATATATATATATATATATATATATATATATATGTAAGGGCACCCTACAGCCAAAATGCTAAAATTCTAACTTAACCACCAGGTTACGCACCGTCACACTTCAAGTAAAGGTTTTCCATCTGTATTTCACAAGTTGGCTGTTTAGACATCACACTGCATCAAGTCTCAGTGACAGCAGCATTACAGGTACCCCTGGAAAGTGAGGTTACACATTCACATTCTCACACTCCTGGACTGAAAGTGAGTCCCTTTCTGCCCCCCAGTGTTACATATCTACATCTTCAACCTCCAATAGATAACACAGCAGAGGTACACAGTTCGCTCTGGGATATTTATAGTGTTCAGTTAACATGAGAAGAAAAGTTGACCTGTGGTGGCACGGAGCAAATAATGAATTAGTCAATATGGCCTTCAACCAGGTATTGAACCACTGACTTGAATTCGGAAAGTTAAAAGGGAATAAAAGTGAATGTGGCTGCCAAGTATTCACCATTGGCGCACTAATGCATCACTGACTCAAGGTCATTTTAGAGTTTTATCTCTTTGTCTGTATGTTTGGAATTTAGACATTTCTACCCGACCTTCACCGTGTTATGAAGCCTGATTTATAGTTGCTTCCACCAACAGCAATAGATTTCATATCTGCTCCATAAAACACATGTGAACACCTCTATACTGCTAATGGACATCATATGAAAGCTCCATTTCATCTGCTGACTGCAATATTGTCCAACTGTTGCTTTGTCAGTGCTAATAGAGTTTTCCATCAAACCTTGATGGAAGACGTAGAGGCTTAGTTAGAGGTGACTTGGTGTGGCACTTTTTTTTTTTTTTCTCAGAAGGTAGATGAGAAACCAGAAGTTTAAAAGGTAGTTATTTGAAGCTGTATGTCTTCTCCACCTTAACAGAAACCATGAACTCAAGGTTATTCATTAATCTTTGCCCTTCACTGTCAGACTGCTAAACCACACGGACCTTTCAATGAATACTAACAGAGTTTCTGTCTGATGGGCAGCTTGATTTACTACCAATACTACTCTTGTCTATTGGGCTTTCATAACACCAAGACATTTAAATATCACCTTCATTGAAGGCATCATTGGGCTATTCTGCCATTAATGTGGTACCACCATGTCTGTCATGGCTACAACCACTTTGAAACATTTTTGCCCAATTTTTCAGGTGTTGGTCCACCTGTCACTAAGTTGCATACATTCCACCCACGCTTGTCTTTGTTGCTGTTGTCCTGTTGCTGTTTTTCACGGCTGTACCTTAATGGCTATAACCTTGCATGGCAGCTGGATTCTTGCAATGTCACGAGATCACGCAAATATTGCGGGATCACAAGATTGCAAGAAAATCTATCTTGTCAGGCTTCAAGTAATAAGTCCGAACTGCAGTGATTTGGACCAATCAGAGACCTGTGTAGAGCTACTGAAGTCTATGGGCATGGTTTAGGTGTGTGGGGTACGACACCCAGAGGAGCCTTTTTTTTTCTTCTTTCAAAACAACAATGGCGTCTCAAGAGGTTAGCGTAGATGCTGCAGTCACATCAGTTGTATTACAAATGGTAAGTATTTCTTCATCGCCACGGAGGGTTTTTCTCGATGGAAAAGATGCTTTTGCTCTTCTTATGATTCAGAAGGAGCTTCGGCAAGAGTTTGATCGACAGATGATTCATCCAATCACCTGCCAAGTATTTTTTTCAAAGAGCCAGCCCTTTTCCCAACAATTTCCAATGACGGTTCCTCAGATGGTTCCGGGTAATAAACCATCCGGCGGGTCAGGTTGAAATAACTTGCAAGCTATGAAAACAGATGATGTTGTCATTCTTAAGACTGCCTACCAAGCTCTGACGTCCAGTTATGAGGTGACTTTTGGTTTTAGAGGAGTTCCACTGTATGGACTTTCTAGATGCTGCACTTTGTGGTGCTGTTGAATTAAATTACCTGATACTGACAGGTGTTTCCAATTTTTTTTCCACCCCATTTATATCAATAAGGGTACCAAATTTCTGTTGTCTCAAGGGGGGCCAAGTCTTTTCTTCCGTATTTAAGTCGCCATACACTCAGTCTTTAAACCTCCCAGCCAATGTCTAATGGCAAAATGATGGTGCTTCTTTCCCAGCTTGGAGGTTTAGTGAAGGGTTTCCTACTTAAAGTTTTTATAAATGGCATAAACTTGTATCAATTTAATGGAACAGTTTTCCTGGAAATACTTTGAATATAAAATAAATAGTCACTGAAGAACGTAATGTATTTTCTTAAACAAATGTGAGCAAAGGGTGACTAAAAAGGTTGTGCTGCTGTTATATGTCCTGGAAGAAGGTGTAAATACCATTTGGATCATAACAAATAGCACAGTAAAGTAGATTATACCTTAGCAAGGCAGATAAATAGTTACATTTCCTGAGAAGCTGTCTGTCCATCTCCCTCTCCTCCAGTCTCTTCCTGTGCTTTTCACATTTCAGCCTCCATTCCACCCGAATCCTTTTCAACGTAATTTCTCTTCTCCTCGGTATCAAAGCCAACAATGGCAGTTAATTTGTCTCAGTGCTAGAATAGGTTGCCCTCACCATTGGTCTCTCTGTGGCCGCTCTCTCCCTCTCTGAGCTGATATGTGGCAGCAGAGCGAGCGATTGCATGATGAAATCAGCATAAAAGTGGATCGGACGTCCAAGTTTTCACAGGCTTATTGTATTGTAACAGGATGGATGAGACGGACGAAGATACAGGGGTGAAAGAGACAGAGAGAGGGATGGAGGGAAGAAAGGATACAGACCGATAGTGATAGGGAGAGTTGGCCAGCCCTGGGACTAATTAAACTGCCATTGTTGGCTTTGATACAGAGGGAAAAGAACTGATATCGAAAATGATTCAGGGGGAATGGAGTTTGCAACTAAAGTAACACTGGAGTAGGGGTTCAATCATTGTTAGAAGTCTCCCACCTTCAGTCAGTCCTGCTTATTAGTACCATGGTAGCCAGTGTGCAAAATACTCTACGGCAAATATTCCCTCTACCTAGTGCTGTAGTTGACATTTGAAATAAATTACAAAAAAAGTACTTTGACTACTTGAATCACTATGCGAATATGGATGTAGTTGAACTACCAGGAAGCTACTACAAAATGTAGTGAAACTGCTATTTTAATTAAATGTAGTTCACTACTCCTAAACACTGTATCCAACACCCAGCGACATTTCTTATGAAGTAAGGCCCAAATTAGGCATTAGATCCTCTTCTTGTAGCTTTTTGTGAGCATCTTCCTCTCCTGTGAACAGTCAGGACACTGAATGGTATCAATGTCTAATTACACCACCAAGAGAAAGGATTTTGTTTCATAGCTGTACCGTTTAGAGAGAGTCTAAGTGAAAGACTGCAGCTACCATTAATGAGGAAATGTGTCTGAGATAATCTTTTGGAACGCCTCAAAATATGGAAGATGATGAAATATTCTCAGACTCATATCCAATAGTTTATACTAAAATTGCCCCGTTGTTACATTGATGGGAAAAGTAATTGAATATGTGTGTATTGAATATGTATATATAAAACAAAAGCTGTCAATCATGCCTACAGTGTGATTATCATTGCTATGGATAATTATGACATTATGACAACATGTTAGTACAGTATAAATTACAGTGATTAATCCCTTAAGAGACCATGCTAATTAAGACATTTTGTTAGTTGCGCTATGGGTTCCTTTATCTCATTAAACGCACAAACAGCCATGGTGTATGTTATCACAGTTTCAGACTGTTAACCCATATGAGGTTTAAATAATTAAGATATAATGGCTTATACCATATCTCATTAATTCACGCAATCTCCCAATTAGTAAACCAAAGATTGGGAAGGCAGCCTGAATTAAAACCAGTAATCCCAGTGGAATGCTGGGATTAAACCAGGGAGCAATTATTATTTCTATTAACGACTCTGTAACAAGGTCAGTGACTGGAAAACCAAGTGTGGAGGGGAAATGTGTGTGTGTGTGTGTGTGTGTGTGTGTGTGTGTGTGTGTGTGTGTGTGTGTGTGTGTGTGTGTGTGTATGAGAGTGAGAATGACAGAGAGAAGAAACAAGAAAACAGTCGGTGTTTCACAGATTGTGCAGGCTCCAGTGTTACTGTATCACTTGATTTAATCACCTGAGTGACTGATGGCTCGACATGAATCCAGCCTGCCTCAGGTCAGATCACTCTTTGTTATGTGAAAACTGCAGCGTGGCAAAAAAGATTTCCTTTCATTTGTTCTATTAAATGATTATTTATCATTTCTTTGTCAAGAAGTAGTCTTCTTATTTTGTTGTCACAGCCATCTCTTGATCTCTTGCTCAGTTTTCACTGTTTTCTCAAATGATTGAAATGGCGTCCCCTCTTCAACCAGAACACTGTAAACAAGAAGTGGACGTACCCATTGGTTTGTGGACTGCCATTATGAAGAGTACGGCGAAATTTTTGAATATGGCCGTCGCCATGCTGTTTTTTTGTGCAACCGGTGAACGGAAGTAACCATATTTGGAATACGGAGGGGTGACATAGTGATGCCGGATGACGCCTGTCAATCACAGTAAGCCCGCCCTAAAACATACTCCGCTTTATGGTCTATTTGACTCTAAATTGGACCATAATTTACTAAATGAACATCATGCTGTATTGAAGAAGACTTGAAACTAGTGATTGAGACCATAAACTCATGTTCACACAGGTAATAAATCAAATGAGAAGTAGGGTCATTTTCTCAAAGACTTCTATACAATCTGACTTATTTTTGCATCCGGAGGAGTCGCCCCCTGCTGGTCAGTAGAGAGAATGCAAGAATGCCGCCTGGTTGTAACGTCTTGTAAATGTTAGCCAGTGAGAGCGGTCAGTGGGGCCTTTACGCTGCAGCCATTTTGACATGTCACTGCAGGGTAAACGCAGGTGTAAATAATAACATTCATTATGGCCCTGTTCCATTGCGGGCTCTTGGTGTTATGCAGGCTGACTCACTGGAATGACTGTGACATACTAAAAAGAATGGGACCATAACTCATTTGATCAATTACCCCTGTTACGTCAAAATGGCTGCTGTGAAAAGGCCCCATAGAGACATTACAGCCTTACAGTGGAGGCACCGCGTGGAGTTCACTGAAGGGAAATCGCAGGCGCAGTTAATCAAAAGTTAAGTATCAAACATACAACTGCGGACAGTGCCATGTCATAGAAAGAAAACGAGAACGGGCCTTAAGGCAAGACATTTTGACATGTAACAGAAGGAAAAAAGCACAGGTGTAAATCATAAAATGAACGATGGCCATCGTTAGTGCTAATACTAACACCTTGTGCTTTCCCTACTGTGACAATTCAAAGAGTCTGCTGTGAAAACAACACCACTCAAAGGAAGCACCGGGGAAAGTTAATCTAATTTTCTGGACTTCAATGTCCACTAACATGCGTCGGACACACCCTCTATCTCTCTGTAACTCTGTGTTTGACTATCTTCTTGTCTGGCAGTTGACGCCTCGCCGTGGAGCTACTGATATTATGAAGGTGATTTATGTTCTTTTTTTTTTTAAAGCTGTTATAGCATGCTGTCTACGCAGAGCTTTGAAATAACTTGGATTTTCCCCAGTTTGGTGTTTGTTGGTTGTTCACTCGCCTGTTGGCCGCTTGATGGAGTGCGAGTTAACGTGAACCAAAGCAGAGGATCTGCTAGCTGACTTGTGAGGATGTCTTCAGTCTTTTGTCCTCAAGCTGTGCTGTGTAATGAATCATTAACCATGGCTGGATTCATCTGCTATGAGGCCCCCAGGGGCAAAAGTGAGATAGGCTGGTCTGTTCTGGATCCAATTGTAAAGTTTTGATCCTCCAAAGTACCCCAAGTTTTGTACAGAAATAAATTGTGCAGTTTATAGAAATTGGACAGGTTTGTCCAATAAATGACGACGAAGCCTCACAACATTCTCATTGCATCATAGTATTTTCTGTAAAACATGTGTTGGCTATCAAATCCAGAAAAGTGCTGTATTGTAAATGATCAAATACCTGAACCAATGAACCAATGTTCACCGTAGATCCATCAGTAGTGGCCTGGTTCCATGTTGGGATCCACCTACACAGGGACCCACGCATTGTCCAGCTGCAGCGCAACTAATCCAACAACTCAAGGACACCGTACCGTCGCTGTGCCTCTCCCCCACTTTCACACTGAGACACACAAACACTGTTAATGAGGCTAGCAGGGTGGGAGCAGCCATGATTTGTTTCAGTGCTGATTTCTCATTATGCTCTCAGTGGTTAAACTGACCGGCTGACCTTCAAGGTGTGAGTCAGAAAGGCGCCACGTGGATATATAAATATATATAATCATACAGCATGTTGTCTGGTAATTCAATGAGTAAATAGTCCATATGGAACTACCCCATGGTTTTGTATGCTGGATTAAATGGCATTCAATTGGGAGTATTTCAAAGACATTTTACTTGCTTTTTATTATCAATCCTGTGGTTTACAGGATTCCATTGAAAGTCCATACATCATATATTGAATCTCCCAGCCCTAATTATAATGGCTGTGCAAGATATCATGTTGTGAAACGGTTAAACTCAGCAGTGCTTCCCTTCAGGAGTTTCCATACACAGAGCTACCCCGAGCATTGGCCCGATTCAGGTGTTATTATTCTCTTGCTGTAGCGGGGAGCTGAATCATCGTAAGGTAATGCAGTGCAGACTTTTCATCAATCTGCACTTGCAGCAAACCGCATGAAACAATTTAAAAACAAAGTCTTGATGTTCACTGTGATGGATTACACAGCTCAGGCATGTTTCAAGGGTCTGCCAGTTGATTTCCACATCAGAGCTCAACTATAAGGATTGCCCCGCTTGCCCAGTGCAAGTGAAATGCCACGTGGGGCGAGTAAATCTAGCAACTTTTCAAAGTAAAAAAAATGAAACGGCATTGTAGGACAACATATCCTCATGCATGTTTTGTTTTGTCTTCCTGCCATTAGTTTTCCCTGTGCTGTCCGGAAGGTGTTGTCTGTCTGCCATCTGCCTGATTCCATCTGAAAGCAGCATAGTTCCTTGTCAGTTGTTGGCTTTTCGTGGGATTTGTCAACAATTTGAAGAATAAGGACTATCAACATACTTTCCTTTAAAAAGTTTGGGAAATGGCCAACAGTTATACAACATATGTATTTTGTGTGTACATGGTCCTTTTAATGATTTGTAACGAGTGCTGGCAATTATTTGCAACAGTTTGATATAACATGAATAGCTTTACAGTCAGGACGCCTTCATATCTGGTAAGCTATAGTATCAGCTTATTGTACACAATTGCATATCAGTAAGCAAATTTGTTATAACAACTAATTAATCCATGGAGACATTTGGAGACATCGGTTTACCTAGAAAGTGAAAACAAAAAGCCTGAATGCTTCATACTTTATACTTCCAACACAGTTCATACTGACTATTGACTAACCCCTGTGAAACCCACAGTATTTGTTCTTCTGAAATGCCTAAGTATTTAACATATAAGCCAAATAAAACAATATAGTGTATGAAGTCAAGCCCAGACACAGATCTTGTCTAAAATGTAGATTTGCCATACATTTTTTTTTTCTCTTTTTCCTTTCATCCTCTGTCCTTTGTAGTTTTATTCAACAGCTCTCCAGTCTGTGATTTCACACCTTGACCTCGAAACCTCGTCTTAACTCGACACATTTCCTGTCTCTCTGGTGAGATGTTAAAGCCTCAGCTTCAGTAAAAGTGGCTGGCTGTCAAACCTTCCCCGAGGCCACACACATCCTATGTGTTGATGCATGTAGACATTTACATGCATTTCACTGGCATCGCTGTTAGGTGTTATGTCAGTATTGACATTCGCTTGTACTTACCGACTTACCATTACCAAAGATGCACAGGCTAAAATAGTGGACTTCAGTTTATCACATTTTTTGTGAATAGGATTGCATTTCTCTTTTTGATAGAAGTAGTAGTAGAAGTCACAATTACTAGTAATGTAAGTATTAAGTAAAAATACAAAGAATTGTACATAGACACAAAGATAGGCTTATCAAGTCTGTTTGATACAACTTCTGAAAGTAGGTTACTGGATACATAAAAAATGAATTGCTTACTATCAACGTATGTGATAATTGTATGATATCACCTTTAGGTGTGAGTCATTTATTCATGAATTCATAATGTTTCACATACTTTGATACCTATGTGAAATACATACATACACACGCATCTATAAAAGAAAAGGGGTCTAAAGTTATTATTATTAGTAGTACTGTAAACGCACATGCACAATTGCAAGGTGATTGTGTTTTATTGCAGTTATGCAGGGAAACACTCATTAGAAGTAAACAAAAACATGGAAGGCAACTTGGACATTACAAAACACCAACACTTTGACATACAGCTGCTATTTTGTGTGCAGGGCATGCAAACTCTATATGTTAGTTCAAGGATAACAAAGAGCCAGCATGAAACATTACAGTGTAAAATATTACCTATTTAAGGTTGACATTTTGAAGCAGATATTTAAAATAAAAAGCAATCATCACTCTGTAATAAAGTGTAACATTCAGCCTTCAAATTGGCTTTTTCTCCATGTCTCTTTCTTGGAAGGGGGATTAAATTGTCTGTAAGCAGTCACTTGTAACTGATGTATGCAGCCATTCAGATTGTTACCAGAAACATTGGTCAGCAGACTTAATACATTAATGCAAAAGCAGTTTCTTGGTTAAGTTGGTGATAAACCATGAAGTGTCCTTGTATAGGAATATAGTACATAAAGCAAAATAAACAAAGGTTTATTCTGTAATTTCATTTGACTGAAACATAAGTGCGTATGTCGTTTTTATGTTGCCATTGCCTGCAAATACAATTTCTTGTCGACACAATTTCTGTAATAAAAAAATTTTTTTTAGAAAATGAGAAAAGCCTCTAAAGGCTTCATAAAGGAGCTTATGCTGTCAACCCTCATTTGAGATACAGGAACAAACACACGCACCAAAAACACAAACACGCTTTTTGCAAATGTGCATAGTGAAAACACACCAACACATATAGACACAGTAACATGTGCAGACACATACACCACCACCCTCTGTGGTGATGAATGCAAAATGACATTTCAATTTACCTCTTTTGGTCCCTTTTTACATACTGATCAACACCCTTATTGTCGAATAAAGATGCAAAAGGGGAAGAAGAAAAGAGAAAGAAATGGAGGTGGGGAGAGGGAATAACTCATCCTGCTGACAAAGAAACAAAGAAAAAAAATAGCCTGAGTGAAAAGAGAAGGCGGCACCTTTCAACCAAATGACAGATTAAAAAAATGAAGATCACTGTGCTAGCATTGGAAAAATGATGGTAAATTCAAAGAAAAAAATCTCAAAACAAATGACTTTGCCTTGGAGACAAATGAGATTATCCCATCCAATTGGCACACGTTTTCATTAGTTTCAAACGGAATCAGATTTTACATCTCAGCTCTTGATTAATGACACATACTTTGGGTATTTTTCAGCTCGTCTGCGTCTGAGTGTGGCAATAAATATAGATTGTGGAAAGTGTTTGACTGAGTGTGAAAATGGAAAGTATCATAAAGTTAGTGTAGTGTTGCAGCAGACGAGGTCTGTGAAGTGTGATGGCAAGAACCACATCGTTTAAGCTCGCCATTTCCCCGTCAGCCATCTTCCCTCTTTGTGAATTCATTCACCGTCTGCTCCTCTTTTCTTTCTCTCACTTCACTTCAGTCTTCTTGCGCTCTTTTTTTTCTTCCTTTTCTCTCTTATCCCACCAGTGAGAATCAAAAACCCCTGTCAGGTTTATAACTTTGGTTCAGGTCGTTGCCATGGAGATTTTGTTGGTATGATGGTTTAATGTGCGACCTCTGATAGCATCCTACAAAAAATGACTCTGTGTAATGACACCAACGTTTCACATAGTCAAACATTTGATAGAACTCATGCTATGTAACATGTTCATCTGGCCCTTTGGAGTATTATCCTCGACTATCAGAACAATCACACAAACACTGTTCCTCAATCATGTATCTCTAATGCTGGCCCCAGACTAGAGGATAGATGAAGTTACACTTTTGTAACCCTAGTTCTTTGAGCACAGGCGGAGCCCTCTACTGTAATCTACAGGTAATATTCTCCTCCAATCACGAGCAAGCGTTCGCTAATGAAATTTGCAACAACATAGCTGACCAATCAGGACGTGTCTACCCGAATACGTTCAAATGCACGTACAAAGCCACACCTACAAACAGTTGTTCAGTCAACTTGAAAAAAAGAAAATAATTCACAGATTTTTTTCAATAAGTTGGTTCTGGTCAGTTCACTGTGTATGCGCGTGTGTGTGTGTGTTCGTATCATCCCACATCTACTAATATGCCAGCTTTGTAAAAGGCAACAGATGGTCTCTAAACACCTTATTACTATATGTGTGTAATATTACTATGCTATGTTATCAACACTGAATTAACCATAAGTTCAAACTCTCTCTCTCTCCTTCTTGCAGACACACATACATTCCTACATTACCATGAGAGGACTGCCACTTTTCACTGACATTACGTAACAACAAACCGCCACCGTTTCACTATGCTAAAATTAAAACGGTCATTGTGTAATGACCACAAAGTTCACTGTTGGATAGGTAAGCTCATTGACCTAACACATTCCCTAGCCACTTAACCGAACCTTATTAACCATCACAACTAAATGCCTGACCCTAATCCGAACCTTAACTTAATTCTAACCGTCAAACAAAATCCAAACCCTCAGACAGACCCCAAAGTGAGGACCGGCCAAAATGTCCTCACTTTCCAAAAATGTCCTCACTCTGACGGTCTAAAAATCATAGTGGTCCTTACAAAAATTGCTAAACAAGAACAGACAAACACACACCCACGCACACACACTCACACGGGCAGCAGGTTAGGTAGTCGCTGACCTACATTACTACACATGTGTGTGTGTGTGTGTGTGTGTGTGTGTGTGTGGGTGCATGCACGCATGTACCTGCGTGTCACAAGTCTGTTGGTGTGAAAAGAAAACAGCTGGTCTCTTTACACAATGTTATGGTGTGTGTGCTCAGGGAATGTCCCATCTAATTTAGCGTGGTTGATAAACTGGATCGTTGCTGACCTGCGACATATAGACCTGCAAACGCACACACATCTGCATGCACACACACTTTTAATGCCAGAACCTATTAAATCATTGCCTAAAATTAAAACGGGCACATCAGAGGCTATTCTATCATTTGGATGTCGTAACTAATTACATAAATCCACAATATTTAATTGTGACGGTCATTTTCTGTCGATCTTCACTCACTAAGTTAATGGGCATTGCTGTATTTAGAGGAAAATATGATATGATCACTGGTGTTATGTTTTTAGTCTTGGCACATTGACCATAGGTTAATTTGTTAATTTGTAGATAACACATCTTTCTGCTTTCCTATGTGTGTGTCAGTGTCAGCAGTGTGTGTGTGTGTGTGTGTGTGTGTGTGTGTGTGTGTGTGTGTGTGTGTGTGTGTGTGTGTGTGTGTGTGTGTGTAAAGCCAGCAGCTGCTGATGCATCCAGCGAATCCAGGTTGTCACTGAGCAGGAGAGTTTTGGGCATCTGGCCTCATTCATATGGATTTTTAAAAGCCATATGTCTTTCTTTTTTACAAGATTGTGCCACATTTAAAAAAACAATTTTTTAATAGAAATTAGGCAATCCTGATGAGAATTGTGTTGCATTCAGCTCTTCATTTTGTCCCAGTTTTGGAGGGTAGAAAAGTATTGTTGTATATGTCGATTAAGACATACTGTGTACTTCTAGCAATTTGAAGGTATTACTTACTCTAAAGATTTCCATGTAGCAATTAACAATGAAGCAACAAGTTTGAAGTTTTGCAGTGACTATTTGAAAGAGAGAGCAGGTTTCCATAAAACTATTCACAACTAATCTACCATATTTGCTGGACTTCAGCATTTTCATTTACCTGTAACCACTGGAGTGGAAAAATGTGGAACAAGTTACAAATGTGAGCCTTAACATGCGTCCATGTCAGGATGCAAATTTCTGTTAAAGGAACGTTGATAAGTGTGTTTATCTTGATGAGCCAGCTCATAGTATTTGCATAACGTTAGTGGATGGAAACATACCTTCATTTCCATTTGCAGATTATCTTGAAATTTGGTAAAATTTTTCGCTACATTTGGATGGAAACTCGACCACTGTTACAACTAGCGGTCTATCAGCTCGTAGAGCGCTGTTCCTTCCCGGTGTGAAACGAGAAGTCGAAGTTGATCTATTTGTCAGGTAACTGGTCGGGGCACTTTCATGGTTATTTTAACCCAAATGTCGATCTTTTCCTAACTAAGTGGATTTGTTACCTAAACCTAAATTAATATATCACGATCTATTCCTTATCCTTATGATGAAGGATCACAGTGTTGTGGATTCATTTCTATAGAGAGTAGAGAGCGACTAGACTGCACCACAATGTTTTGTCCCCCTCCCTCCCTCTCTCTCTCTCTCGCTGTGCCTCAGTCACTTAAAGCTGCCCCACCAGGGATTTTATCAGTCACACCTCTCAGTCAAACCAAACCTGAGTCCCTGGTCTGAAATGGTCAGTGGCCACCAGAACCTGAATGTGTGTGTGTGCGTGTGTGTGTGTCTGCATTATAAACCACAGATTTCAGTGAACTGAAACGTCAGTGTCACTTTGGAGTGTTCACTTGTCAAACAAAGAGAGAGCAAGCAGAAGAAAGCGAGTCAGAAGGAGAGCCAGAGAGGAAAGGAAACATGAGAGGAGAGTCAGGCTACAGTAAATCACATCGTTGACTGCAGCACAGATCGTGTGCTTCACTAATACAGACGCTGTACATCTCTTAGAATATTATTCCAGAGTCGAGGACGCACTGTTCACTGCAGGGAAATTAGGAAGTGATGAGATGCATAAAAAGTGTGAAATACGAAGGTGTCTCCTAATCAGCGGTGAGAAAGTAGGTTGCTGAGATGAATTCACCAGTGGCTTTTTCATCACCTTCACCGCTACCGCTCGCTTTAAGAAGACGTGCAGCTCAACGTCACCTGATTATGTTTCACGTGCACCTGACTAATGTGAAAAAAGAGAGCCAGGGTTGTATCACACTAGACCAAAATAAGTGTAATAAGTAGAAAGTTGTCTCACATATTGCTTAACATTCTTCAGGAAAACAACAAAATAACAACCATTCAGACCGACTATATCATATTTTTGTTTTTTTTGTTTTTTTTCTCATTTATTATGCCTTTGTTGTGTGATTGCGTATTTATTATACTCATTTTGATCTTGTTTTTCTACTTATGTCTCTTGTTTGTTCATTTGCACTATCCACTATGCTGCTGTAATCCTGCAAATGTTCCCGCTGTGGGACTAATAAGGATTCTTTTTGCTTATCTTATTTTACTTGTATTTATTGTTTCATTTATATTCATAAATCAAAGATTTTTCCAACATCATTTTCAAATTCTTGGGTTTATGAAGAAACCAAACACCAAATTGTCATAATGTCTTTAAAAATATGATCAATGGCAAATCTGCAAAGGTAAAGAATGTATTGTAAAGAGACCAAAACTGTTTGTGAATGTTCAAATAGAGCAGTTTGTGTTTATGTACATTTTTTTAATTTCTGCATTTAGTGATTGCCTAACCATATTCACGATTAAGTTTTTAAGAGGAAGCATACAGACCTTCTTCCAATAGATATAATTTACAAACCGTTTCCAATATCTCATGACATATGGAACAGAGACGACATCTCTTTGAACTATCGGCCAGGTTTGGCTTTATTCTTATGTACAGACATAGTGAGAAACAAGTTATTCCTACTGGGGAGTCAGCTGACACACTCTCGTACATACAGTGGTAGAGACCCATAACAACATCTGGAAATCCTCCATGGACCAACGCAATGTCAACGCTGTATTCTGGTTATTGATTGGTTACGACGCTCCAAGGGAGGACGTCCTCCCCTGGAACGTCATTCTATGTGTAATGGCCAATCACAGGTTAGCATAAAAATAATGAAATAAATTGAATTGAAGCGCGTGAAGACGCTGTCGAGGATGTGAGTTACGATCAACACAGCGGCTGTTGTGATTTGAGAACTCTTTCAAATCGTAATTTTTCTCATTGGTTAAAAGTGGAGTTTTATGTGTCATTTATGTGCCAGTCGACATTCTACTCTCAGTACACTTCTTGAGTGTGTGCTGTGGCATGAGAACAGTGGCAGATCTGCAGACGAGCAGGTGCCAGAATATGTCCCATGTACGCCGCGCTATTACGACCCATGCATTGATATTTTAGCTAATGAGATGTTTCATCACTGGCGAAGCAAGAGTTATAAAATGTGTTTAATGAGGCTGCTGTGTCCAGGAGCCAGCTGCGTCTCCATCTGGTTACGAAAAAATAATAAAATCACATCATCACCAGGGTGTTTGCCAGCACTTAACTGCAGCTTTGAGGGCCTGGAAGGATAAGCTTCCAGTATATATAAAGATACATTGATATGATATCGTCAAGAACCAACAATCAAGAACCAACAATTGAGATATATATATATTATTATTATTTTTTTTTTTATATATATCCTTCTTTCTCACTAACACCAATGCCATTTAAGCAGACACATGCACAGCACGACTTTGTCGACACGACCTTTTTAAATCCACCGTTTTCTAAAAAGCAGCACAATTACTGCCCTCTCCCTCTTCAAACCCTCTTCGCCCACAATGTTACACAGTTGCACGTGCAACAGTGTGTGTACCTGCGTCTCTGTGTGTGCGGTGACCTTTTCCGCCTCAACCTGGCTCGGAAGTTTAAATGGAACCTGGGTGTTTTCAGAGCTGTCTGGCGCCGAGCACGATATTCTGTGCAGTTCGACTTTGCTTCAGTGCGAAAGGTTAACTGTTAATCAGGGTGCCGTTTTGGCCGCTGGACGGAGGCACGCATCTTGTACTAGCAATGTTGTTCCCTCCCCCTCCTTCTGTCTCTTCTGTCGTTACAGTTGCTTCCCTGTGAACACCGACTAAGAAAACAACTCAAGAGTATAAACGTCTACGGTTCTGCTTGTTCGACGCGGAAAAATGGTCGGTGAGTCAGCTGTGCTTTTTGTGGTAACATGGCCTACAGTATGTTTCTAGGCATGCTGAATGGCATTACATTGGTGATGACTAACTCCAATATAAACACCATTTGCGTGCGTCATTGTTGATGTATACAAGTGAGAAGGTTGGAGGGGAGGAGTTTGTGTCACATGTGAAATCAAAAGTCAACGTTGACTTATTCTAACTTAAGTTTTGTTATGCAACCTCCGTACTTCACTTACGGCAGTAACGTAACAAACATAGTTATTTTAACCCAAAACACAATCTTTTCTTGAACCTAACCGAGGAGTTTTATTGCCTAGCCTATCCAAGGAAAACCTAAGAAATACTATATTGAAAGCTTATTTTTAAAAAAGAGACTGCATTCCTTTAACAAGCGGAAACTGCGCATTTCCTGGCTTCGTCGTTAGAAAACCCAGGACTAGTAGAGTACTTCACAAAGAATACTATTGCTCTTCCGGGGTGGCAGTGAGGAACCTGAAGTTTGCCTCAAAGTTCCTTTGTTCAGTCTGACAAAACCCCCACAAGAGCACAAAGCTGAATAACAAGTACATCTTAGATTCAAGTGAGACACAGACGCGTCAGACTCAAGACAACAGCAGCGACGACGTGACAGCTCTGCAACATCAAGTCAGCTCTGTCAGATTTACACCCGTAATAATGGAAGAAAATGGCAAAGCTATGGCTCACTTGGCCATGGCTGACACTGCATCTTTCCCAAGAACCAAACAGGACATGCGTTTGTCAGGCAAGCCAATGAGAGAGCGGTCCTCTCTTTCCTTACGACACAGATATGAAATGTTTTTTTTCACTTACGGGGCGGCTTTGCGTGTTGTTGTAGCAACAATCCTGACGGATTCAACAAGCAAGTTAGTTTTTGATGTATGGAAAGATAAATGATACACAAGTCTGTGTGGGGACATCCACGTAGACTTTATGCACATCTATATCTGGAGATCATTAAAACAAGTAGATCAACACAAAGGGACACGCTTTGATACTACATATAGAAATGTAGCCACAGTTGGAGACCCATATACTGCTTGCTGATTGCCGCTGTCCATGGTGCTGATTTCGATCTCGGCTAACTGCGAGTCTGCTTTAGAAAAAGCTTTTGTTGCAGCCAATTCAAAATCAGGATTTTCTACACATCTGAATTCTTCCTCGGTGTTTATTTTCAACTCCAGGCGCTGACACCTCTCTCTTAAGCTGTGTAACACCTAAAAGCGAAGCAATTTTTTGTGCAAATTAGATTTCTTTTGGCTGTGAGATAAGCGGCAACACAGACGCCAACCAGGTGTGTGTGGAGAGTGCCCGTGTGTGTGTGTGTGTGTGTGTGTGTGTGTGCGATCTCAGCACTCACCAGGAGCTCCCGTTGTTTGTTGTTTTCCTCCAATCTCTTCCCCTTTTTCTCCTTCAGTTTGTTTACATGCACTGAAGAAACCAGATTACTCAGAGAAATCAGGTAATTGGAGAAAGTGTTTACATGCCTTGACCTTATTTTGGAAGTATGGCTCAATTATTTCAACTAGAAGTGCTCTCGGACGTCTGTTTTTCTTTAAATAGGCAGATGCGTCGCTATGTGTAATTGCCTCGCCTCTCAAACAGCCACACTGGTACTTTCTCGTTAGTCTTTGTCATCCACATGCATACTTGTACAAACGTATTACAAACCTGCACTGCTTGTCTCTGTTTGTGAGTCTGAGCAAACACACATTTTCGACAGCTGCGTCTTTCCCTCAATTTGTGGTTCTCACGTTGTCTTTCCACTGACTTTATATGCAATACCTCCACCTCCACAATGGTTGGCTGCTTCAACTGAATACCAAAGTGATTTCTGGCAAGCTTATCATGTTTTATCGGCTGTTAAACTGGAATGACTTCCTGAAAATCTCTAAAATCGGTGACGTTCCTCTCGCCAAAAAGTTGGACGCAATCGCAGTCGAAGAAATGCGTGAACCCACCACCTCCGACAACTCATTGTAAAGGAACGTATCACTGTGAATGCACATCGTCACACTGGGCATGGCTGTGCCTTGGTGAACATTTGTTAAGTTCAGAGCAGAACTATTCATTCCGAGGATGAATGGAGCTCGGTGCCGGGCAGCAGGTAGTATATACTGTATATATATATATATATATATATATATATATATATATATATATATATATATACACATACATATATATATATATATATACACATACATACATACATACATACATACATACATATATATATATATACATATATATATATATATATATATACATATATATATATATACTGCTCTTGAGATACCTTTCCGTGAATGGACCTTCTGGCATTTGGCTGACTCAGTGTCTAATAACCTTGTATGAGAAAATAGATACAACAATGTCAAATTCACCAGAAATACATCATAACAAACTATTATTTGAAATGTGACAGGGGCTAATGAAAGTTTCCCCTGGCGTCCCGCTGCTGCTTCAGCTGACTCAGTGTCTGCGCATCACACGATAAAAGCAATACAAACTGTGCACCAAATGGACCTCTCTTGTTCTTGTTCTTCCTGAAAACATCCCCCCTGGGGTGGCTGATGCTCTGGCTGAGTCAGTGTCTTGACAACCAGTGCAACGCATGCAATAATGGTGCACACACAATATGAAATATGCATGGGATGTCCAATTGATCACTCTTATGACTGCACGGACATAGCGAACACACACTTATCTTGGCCACCACAACAGCGGTTCAAACTGACTTTTTTGTGTCTTTCTTTGGTGCACATGAAGTCTTTGGTGCACATGAAGTCTTTGGTGCACACAAAGTCTTTTCATGTGCACCAAAGACTTCAATTTTACCAAATACCTCGTGCATCAAAGACTTAATGTGCACCAAAAACCTCATGTGCCTTTGGTGCACACAAGGTATTTGGTGCAAATTAAGTCTTTGGTGCACATGAGGACTTTGATGCATGTAACGTTTTGATGCACACAAGGTTCACCTGAGTTTGAACGGCGAGAGTTATAAACTGGGCTGATTTGCTGTTAAAAGTATAGTTTCCTCCATTCTCCTCCATTTATCTTAATTAAGAAAACTTGAGGCTTTCTCTTCATTCTTTCTGTCTTTCTGGTATGAGTCAGGTTTGGGTTGTTTGCCTTTACACACCAGGGATGTGACAAAAATGCAAAGTAAATGCAAAAAAACATACCGGCAGCGATGCAAATTTGGGACGGTTGCAACCTTTTTTACATAAAAGGTTTGAATAGATTTGTGCGGGCAGCAGACCAACTACAAGCATCCTATTGACCCAGAGCAGCGTCTGGCATTCTGTCTGAGGTAAATTGTTGTGTAGATAAAGCTACTGTAAGCTATTTTTCTGAGTGTAAATTTTGCAAAATGTGGATCTGAGTCCCCTCTGGTAAACAGTTACGCAGGCTTTTATTATGAAAGGCTCTGTTTTGCACTGCCTTTGTCAAGGTCAAAATGAGTAATAAAGTTTGCAGTCTTGGTTCAGACTACGGAGCCTGTGTTGTTGTACAATATAGTGTACTTTTTAAATATGTCTGTTCCACACAATGTGATTGGTCGATGCCTTTATTCACTGAATGAACAATATCAACCTCAGGTAAAAAATAGAAAAAAGGGAATATTGTGTCATAACTTCCTCATCATAATCATTATCCTTATCGTGACTTGCACGTTTTGAAAGTTTTTTTTAATGCCCGTATTGGTATATTTTAGCATGGCAAGTTCAATAGTTCAAGGCTGATTTGGAAAAGTAGTAGCAGCATACCCCGCTGATAAAAAGGAAGAGAGGTTTAGGACAAGAAGAGGAAAATGTTCTTGCTTAAGGCCAAATGTAGCAAAAAAAGTAGACATCCATTTCATCATAGGGTTCAAAGGTTAATAATAAGCTAGCTTTGTAGTGGTAGAGAGCGGTGCTTTTCAAAAAAGTTTACCCTAATTCCATGTTATTCTAACCCACTGAGAACTTCACCTAAGAAGCTCACTGCTATCATCATGACTTAATCATATCCTGTCACTCAGTCTGCTAGCTCAGACTCAAACAAATCTCCTTCTCTCCTCTTAGTATTTTCAATTCCTTTCTGCACCTGGCACTTTGTTCTACCTAATTATTCACCTTTGTGCTTCCTGCACTGGAGTTGATCTGGTAATTCTAGTATAGGTCTCAGCTTTCTGAAATGTGAAGGAAAGAATGCAGTGCTGAATCTTAACTGAAAAACATTCTCTGAAAGTATTTACTATGAATTCACGGTATCTGCACATCTACACACGGAGGGGCCAGAGCCTATGTTCAAAGTAACTTTACAAGTGGAAGAGATGGCAAAAAGACACAGAACAACTGTAAAGAGACACAAAATCAGCCCAGAGATAGACAAATCAACCGCAAAGGGACACAACACAACCACAAAGAGACATAAAATTACCTCAAAGAGAAATGAAGCAACTGCAAAGACACACTAAACGACTACAGAGAAACAAAAGTATCCTAAAGAGACACAACGCAACTACAAAGAGATACAAACTTACCTCAAAGAGACATGAAGCAACTTCAAAGACACACTAAATGACTACAGAGAAACAAAAGTGTCCTAAAGAGACACAATGCAACTACAAAGAGATACAAACTTACCTCAAAGAGACATGAAGCAACTTCAAAGACACACTAAACGACTACAGAAAGACAAAATCATTCCAAAGAGACACAAAGCAACCACAAAAAAACAACCTAAAAGAGACACAGAATGACACAGAATGATAGGTAGCTATCAACGCTGGTGACGTGGAAGCCTTCGCCCTGGAAACAGAAGCGCTACGAAGTTGTGAGGTAGAGCTCTTCAGGTATACATTTAAAGGGGGATGCAGTAGAAATTACACTTCTGTCCACAGACTGTTGTTGTCTTCCATAGCGCTCTGCAATTTCCGAACAATCTGGATATGCCAAGAAAAGACATGAGCTGGCAGTCTGAACAAGGCTAACATTATTTAAATTTGTATTTAGAGACACAAAGCGGCCACAAACAGAGACAAAATTCCCACAGACAAACGAAACAACAAAGAGATACACAACGACAGCGGAGACACAGCAGGACCATCCTGTCTTGTGCACGGGGGACTGCGTTTGAAAAAAGGTGTGTACGAAGGTTATCTTATGAGGCAACTGTAAAAAAAAAAAGCCAGACAAAGCTTACATAACAGCTCGCCGCTTTCCGTAACAGATCGCCGCTTACTGTATTGTGAATGTCAGCCTCGCCGACTTGAGCACAACCCACTGTGTCAACAAGTAAACACTTTGTCAAAACCACTTAACTCCACGGGATCCTGCCGGCGCACACTGGGCCAGCATGTAGGATGTTTAATACGGCGTGTACGGGATCACCCATCGCGTCAGTGATTGATATTAGCGGCGTGACGTATTGCACTTAAAGTAAATCAATGTGCCGTTAATCGATACCCACACAAAGACAGAAACACACAGAGCTGAAAAATGCCACTTTTTCTCTCTCCTTAATGACTTCTCTCTCTCTGACACTGATATTATTAAAGTTGTCCAGTGAATACAGTTATTCCACAGCACTTAGTAACCTTTAGCACACATCCATTTTCTAAACCGCTCCGCCTGTTCCGGGTCCCCGTAAAAAAAAATAACCTTTACCATTTCATGTAATGTTGTCCTAGAAAACGGGCGGAACAATGCAATTTTTTCTTCCAGTAATTCGCCAAACTGTAACAATTATTCTGGTTACTGATTATAATTATAATCATGGGGGGGGGGTTGTTGTTGTAGACAGCAAATTGAGTTTCGGGGACTTAACGCGCTCTCGCAGAGCTTACATTTCAGCCGTTGTGCTAAATGGGAAGCGTATGGGTTCAGTTGCATAAGCTTTTTTAAATGCATTAGTGTTGGAGTAATATTCTGTGGGAGCGTAGACATTTCCTAATAATAATGTGTAGATTCTAAAAGGTTAAGTGCATTATTATATTTCAATATATGGTGTTCTGTAGTACTCAAGTCTTTTATGTTTAGTATGTGGTTATGACGACTACTTTAAAGCCCTAAATGCATATTTTTGGGGGTTTCTGAACCCTTCCTTGTCGGATTTATCTTTACTTCACAATATGGGGAAAACAGTATGAAGTCCTCTTCTCTCTCCTGATGGTATTTGTTTTGACTAGTTGTTTGAATTATTATTTATAAATAGGCTTTGATCTCTCTCTCCAAGTAATATGCAAAACGAGTGTGTGTGGTCATTTTGTGTGTGTGTGTGTGTGTGTGTGTGTGTGTGTGTGTGTGTGTGTGTGTGTGTGTGTTTGGAGAACAAATTTGGTTATCTCACAACCCAGACTCGCCTTATTACCAAGGCAGCAGGCCACCACAAGCTCAATCTTGCTGTTTTTTCCTTCTTTTGACTAACTTCTAAAATCAATAGTACTCACTCTGGACACACACACACACACACACACACACACACACACACACACACACACACACACACACAGGCACGGCAGATTTCTGCAGGCAATAAAACCCTGAACTCTGATTCCAATTATGGCAAAACTGAAAAGAGTACAACACTGTTCTGACAGGTGGAATTAAATTAACATTACTAGAAGCACACCACTGTAATTTCCTTGGGATACAAACGCAGGGTGGGCATGAATTGTCACCTCGGCTGAAAACTGTCAATTTTTATAATCCTCCAGAGACAAATGAACACTTGAATCAGCTAACTATTATCTCTACATGGACCCCTGTTATACTGCAGGAATAATAATGTAAGAAAAACACACAATGTACCACGTCTGACATGCAAAGCATGTTGCACTTAGTCCATGTGTACAATCCAATAAACTGCTAAAAGCTTTAGAGAACTGGTAATTAATAAAAAACACATTTTGGCATCTTTGCTCAAAGTGTCGCTATATTCTGACAGCAGTACATGAAACAGATATATAAATAGTATAAATAGGAATGAGGCAGCACTTTGCTTCGACATATCACGTTACCCTGGCGTAACATGTTACGTACTATAGTGGGTTTTTATTTGAAGTCGTCCAGGCATCCCCTGGAAACCCCCGTGTTTCACATCGCAGTGTTATAGTTTGTGGGATCTGCAGAAATGCGGACTCACGGGAAAGTTTGCGTGAAGGGCTCAAAATGTTGGTGAGAGAGACCTCAAGCACTCAACGATTTGATAGGGGGACAGCCCAAAGCCCAGTGTGAGGACAAATGGATTTGGCCAAAGTTTGTGACCTCGCCACCATGTTGAAAAGGGCCGAGCCAAAACCAAGCACCGCCCGCCAACCTGAGCGAACCTGGTGCAGCTTCGTGCTATTATTCCCGTGGCTCTACGGATGGGAATGTTGATCTGTCAGTCTCCAATCAGACTGAAATATCTAAAACTACTATTGAGTTCACCACAGAAGGAAATCAATGATGATTCCCTCACTTCGCATCTGGCTTTAACAACCTAACACTTTGGTTTATGACCAAAATATTGCAAAATGAATGACATTTTCATCATCTCCAATTCACAAATTCAAGTACTAAACTAAGATAATGAACATGATAAACAATATACACATCAGCATTTCAGCATTGTCATTGTGAACTTTTCCTAACATGCTGGCATCAGCATTCATCTCAAAGCACCACTGTGCCTAAGCACAGCCCGAATGAGCCGCAAGCGAGGATGTTGACGCTTTTGTTTTAATCACGCAACAACAGCTCCACAAATGAATAATGTGCTTCTCCAGGAAGTCGTACTGTTGTCTGGATGTTGCAGAGCATGCACAACGTGAACACAAATCTGCAGCCAGAGGCACATCACTCATTCACTGGTTCACATTCAAGGATGTGTTCTGTCTCCCCTCTTTTATATTCTTCACACATGCAGATGGGAAAGTAAATACCAGAATAGACGGATTCAAAAGTTTGCGGATGATTCTGTTAGACTAAGCGAGGTCATGGCCAGCAGGTGACGACTTTGACTCATGGTGGAAGAAGCAAAGTTTTTGAGATGTTGCAAAAAGGAAATGCACCTTTCCATCAAGAAGCCTGGAGCAAGTAAACTCTGCTACAGCTTAGTTTGGCGCTCTTGGCTACGCATGACTTTAATCCACCAGTATAGAGAGTAGAGGCGGCGAAACCGGAGACAAAACAAGTCGACTCGGCCATCAAATGGAGAGACGTCTTCAGGAAGTAGTTTCAATTGGGTTCTTTCATATTACATTACATTACAGTCATTTAGCAGATGCTTTAATCCAAAGCGACTTACAATTCAGTATCTATCTACACACTGCAGACGTGGGGTTAAGTGTCTTGCTCAAGGACACATTGACATGAGACTAGTAGAGCAGGAGCTGGGGGATCGAACCACCGGCCCTCTGATTGAAAAGGTGGCCCTGCTCTCCACTTAGCCACGGTCACCCCCACTGTGGGGTGACTCATCCCAGCAAGTGTCAGCCATGTTTTCAAACTTTTTTGCGCAATTGAGGACATATTGATTGAATTTTGCAGTTTCCATACAGCTTTTCTAATGCAATACTTGAAAATGTGTGTAAAGATACGAGAATGGAAACTTGGCTAGTGACATCCCACCTATTTTGTGCATTTCCTCCCGCCTGTGCACTCTGTGCCGGACACCAAAACACTACACAGACGGGCAAACTAACTAAACCAAGAAAATAGTGCCTTTAGTTCTTGTTCTCCTCTAGTTCCCTGCCTGTATTTCTATCATTTACACTTTCAAAAGCTTTATACAAACATACAATTTACACAGGTACAAAGAGAACCATCCTATACACACAGACTCAGATTTATCAACTTCCTCTGGCGCATGACATTGCACATGGATAGAACCGCTGATGAACTGCATGCACAGTAATGCAGTTCACTGACCACACGTTTACACATAGGAGTCGCCTAGTATGACCACCGTTTAATGTGTTCCCTGCAGCAGAGGTAATGAGGAGAGGACAAACCATTAGGATAGCATCATAACATAACGAGAGCCTTAACAAGGGATCACATGTCTGATTATTTGTAATACCTTCTATTTCAATCCGAGCGCGTGGAGTTTATGCGCAGTGCATACCGGCGGTGTGTTCCTCCTTTCCTCGTCTTCCTCCTCCTTCTTTATTTCCCTCGCTCTCTCTCCCTCTAAGCCTGATATCCGTAGAGAATGAATGTGTGATTAGAGCTGAAGAATGAATCAGTCTTGCATTGTTATGGCCAGTACATCCTGTGCAGTGTGTGTGGGGTGGGGGGGGGGGTGGAGACCGTTGCAGGAGGAAATGGGAGGATCACAAAGCTATCAGTACTCTGATGAGATGAGGGACACACACACACACACACACCAAATGATGGGATGAGGGTCATAATGTCACAAACCTCTCTCTCTCTCTCTCGCTCTCTCTCTCTCTCTCTCGCTCTCTCTCTCTCTCGCTCTCTCTCTCTCTCTTACATGTCTCTTTTGTCATGATGTCTTCCTCTGGATTTAAAGTGACTCTCGCCACACACACACCTTTGAACAAGTAGCTGTTATAAGGCGTGTTACGTTTGTTATAAGGTGTTTGTTTTGCATGTGCAGACACACCAGGGAACTTGTATCAGGAATGCAAACGGCTGCATACACATGGGCGGATTCACAAAAGGACTGTGTGACTTTTGCAGGAACTAAACCTGCAGAAATAGGTCTACAAAAAAATCTGTCAATAATTCTCAAAGTACCTGTTATTTCCACGTAATATGCTCACATTTGGTGCAAAATCGGCCTCATTGCCTCATACTTAGCCTGTCGGGAATATTCAGATATTTCACTGTCAGTGTATCAGGGGATCAGGTATTTTCCCTTGTCACACACCCCCTTTCATTCTTATTAGTCCTGGTATTTTTTTTTTATTCGATCTAAATTCAATTTAGATTTCCCCGCTTTGTAACACAAGCAAGCAGCATACATATGGAATAACAGGGATCAGGACAGAATCAGTGGGTGTGTTGAAGGGATAAATAGCCCCTGGATGGCATACAGCGACACAGAGACAGTCCGCAGTGTGACACTAGTAGCTTGTAGGCAAGATGGCGACAGCGTCAATAACAGCGGTTCATCCGGCGCAGCTGCACAGTGGCCCCTGAAGCTTTCAGAATCTTCTGGGTAACTATTAAACAATAACGCTGAAAGTATTTGCAAAAGTGAAAGCTATAAATGTGGTTTGAGTCCAGGGCGGTAAGGTTAGCGTTGATCAAACTAGCACTCCGGATGCTGTTTGTGGTTTTCGAACCGAGGAAAAAAGATTTGCACCTGGGGCCAATCACAAGCATGTTACCATGCTGCTGGTAAGATGTGTGACCCAATGATCTTGGTGTGGGAGGGTCCATGCCTACAGGAAATCAATCCTGTTCAAAAGGGGGCACGGCCGGAAACGGCAAATTCATTTTTCAAGAGCGTGGTTTTCAATCATGTGTGAGAGCGACCCGAGGGTCCTTAAGGTTTTCCGTCCAATCATGCAGCCGGAAATATTGCGTGCATGCAATATGCGAGATAAACCTAGTATCTTTACGATAACACTGCCGAGTTTGAACATCTATCTCAGTCTGTCTGTGATTTCACCGTGCCATAAATTCACGCGACTGTCACATAATCCAACTTGCGCTCTAGGAATATGCTATTCAAGTAAGAAGCGTTATCAACAGCTGATTCCACTGATTAGCACACCTTAAGTCAGAGAAGAGGAACTAATCAGTGAAATCAGCCGCTGTAGCGTTTTGTTGGATTGACAATCCCGCAGACTTGAAGGTCAGTGGAGCCCAAGATTGAAGAGACGCTGCGAATCACTGAAGGCGGGGCGGCGATAACTCGCATTGCATTAGATTCATTTGGCAGATGCTTTTGTCCAAAGCCACTCACAATAAGTGGAAGTGCTTTTCCAAAGCAAGGCACAACTGTACGCTTATTAAAATGCCGGACCGTCTGCTCCGCTTGCTCAATGTCTCTTGCAATGAACAACGTGTAGCTCAGTATTTACAGAACAGCCAGATTTTCAGTGTTCAATTTCAAAAACGAAGACCCTTGATGTGCTGATATTCTTTTTTTTCATGTCTCTTGAACATTATCTGTATTTAGTCTTCTCTAGTTCTTTTTTTTATAGTTCGGTTTGCGCTTTTCTTTCTTCAAATCATGAGTCCGAATTGAAGACAACCTCCTGATAAACACCAGAGATTACATATGAAAGGACGCTCGCTTTATATGAGAGAGCCTCCAGGCTTGCACTGGTGTAAAACACGCGAGTCTGTAGAGCAGGTTGTTCCGTCTGCAAACAAACCCACTGTTGATAAGTAAAGGTCAAATAGAAACGCAACCTAGTTGATACATGCTATAATAGATAGAAGCAGCAGTGCTAACCTTCTACCTCATCCACAGTGCGTAGATCAACTAAATAAATAGTCTTTACAGAAGTGCCAACTAAAGTTAAAGTACATGAAATCCTGGCTGCAAGAGTTGGTGCTTCAGATGAGAGGTCAAAATTGGATTTCATAGTCAAACTGTGTGGGCTCAATAATGATCAAGGAGTCTACAGCATGTGCCGGTTGAGCTCCCAAACTACCCTTTAGCTCCTGCTCAGCTGGAGCTAATTTATCTTCATAGGTCCAGAGTCCCACCAGTACACTACAAAAAATATATTACAAACATTAAACAGTAAAACTACCCTAGGCATCAATTTAAATAGTCAGGTAATATAACTATGTTCTTGGCTATTTTTGTATTTTTAGAAAATGTGATATTTCATATACTGTACTAAAATGAAATCCGGAATGCCCAAGAAATATATTAATAAAAAAACAAACTCTGAACACTAGTGTAGTTTTCCCACTTCTTTTGTTTTTTGTGGACATCACACAAGGTAAAGAAGGGAACAAGCCCGTTTCTGCTCAGTTTGGGATGAAAGGTCACGTCGCCGTAGATAATCTGCCTCATATGCACCAGTCTGTCTCTCTCAAGTGTGATCAGAAAATAATGTATTCATATTATACTCTATAAGTACATCAGCGGGTAAAGACTGTTTTATAGTCACATTCTTTTCTCGTCGTCTCCTACGTTATGATTTGAAAGATAACCACGGACCATCTATATGATGTCGAGAAATAAATATATAAAGAGTGTCAACATGTTAGCGTGTGCTTAAACTTGGATCAGTTCTGTACAGATGTCCCAGTTCACATCACAGACAGAGACAGAGCAGCAGTGAGGCCAACACATCTCAAACCAAATGAAGAAAATAAGATCAGAGGAGCGGCCAAATCAGACTCTAATCGTACTTGTATACTCCTCTGCTTCCCTGTTCTGGTTGTCAGATCACCATTCATCAGTTGTGCCAAATTTGCGTCCGTATGTGACGAAAATTAAAATGTGGACAACCCAAAAACACCTCTTTTATTATGAAAACTGGTCTGTCTCTTTTGTTTCACATGCAGAAGTTGCTCTCTACTTTTCTGTCTCCGTCACGCTGCACGAATGTCCATCTTTAAATGGTTTATATATTCACAAAGACGCACACTTTTAGCAGCAGTTGGAGCACGATATACGGCACAGTTATTCGTGTCATTAACGCAGCAGACACACTTACTCCCATCAGTCAGTTCAGTGTTAGCATGGTTCTCTGACATACTCTGTCCTCTTCTCTGAAAAGAAAAAAGAAAAAAAAAAAGTGAGGCCAAAGATCTCGAGTGCCAGCAGACCTGAGATCCGCTGACAAACTGTCTCTTGAAATATTGTGCATGAATGCATAAATAAAACTGGTGCGATATGTAAATGAATAAAAGCAATCCACTCAAGTCAGAGTATGCAGCATTAAAACTACTATTACCGAAGAGGGTTACTTAAGTACGTGTGAAGAAGTACATAAAAGCTGTTTCTACACACTGCAGGCAGTATACATGCAAGGACAGTCAATTCTGTATTGAGTACAAATTTCACTCAGTTCTTATGCCATTATTTAAGAAGCCCTGAGGTATGCAAGTGCACCGTGTGATTCCACTGGAGCTCTATATCTGTCTTCTCTCCTGAGTTTCAGATGAAAGTCTGTATGTGAGAGATTAGATAAAAGGCCAAAGATGTATTGCTTGACAAATTAATACTCCTGTACACCAGACGACTCTACCGTCCACAAACGAGTCAGCAAATTAATTGGGTTTAAATGTGACCAGTAGGTAATGCAGGATGATGACAGCTCTGTATGATGTTATTGGAAATAAATACAGTAGGTACTGAAACCACAGAACAGTAATTGATTTTTTTTTTTTTTTTCCGAACAAGACGTGTCACAACATGCCATCTTCCCGTCATCTCATCCGTAATGTGTGAGTTGTTTTTCTTTAAATGTGTTGCTTTTCTCAGCTCTCCTTTCATTTTACTCCCAAATCCATGCGGAGCCAGACGTAATTGGCATCAATTTTAGAGTGCAGCACATCATCTCCTCATCAAAGACGATGTCAAAGCAGCATGTAGCAAAGAAGTCTAAGCAGGCAGTAACTAGACAGGAAGGCTATATCAAGACCGCACCAAACACATATATATGTGTGTGTGTGTGTGTATATATATATATATATATATATATATATACGTTCTGCAATCACAGGCTTGTATGTATCGGAACCAGCTGGGATTGCTATATGGAGGTGTTTATTATTGGAGCTCATCATCACCACCATGTCTCAAAGCATCTAGCTAAACAACATCTATTCAACTAAAAATATATTTTTTTTTAAATTCAACCGATATCCAGGAAATAAGAGGGATCAGTGAACATGTTGGAGGCGATAGAGCCGAACAGTACAACGGAAACACATATGGACAATACAAATACAGTTTATTGTCCTGAGATATCGTATTGTGTGTGTATGACACAGCCAAGGTATTGTTGAGTTGCTGAACATCTGGCAGGATCTTGGTGTTGCTCCTTTTGTGTTGAAAGGGGTCAGTTGAGGTGGTTTGGGTCTCTGATGAGGATGCCTCCTTGTGGAAATATTCCAAGCCAGTTACCAGGAAAAATGTTGGCATTTCTGCAAACCATGGATCTGTTGAATGTCGACATTTTTGCATTTGGTTAGAGCAACTGACGTGGTATATCGGTCGATATATTGCTCAAACAAAAACAGGATTTTCACCCAAGGAATCTCTGTTTTGTCCCGTGAAACTAAAAGTGAACATTGACTTTATGTTTGTTGCAAACCGTCACCTAAGAAAGTCCACGAAGGTTGTTGTTGTTTCTTTACCGTAATTATGTAAGATCCTTACTTTATTATGTTATTATTCTTACACAAATTATGATCTTTTTGTTTTCTAACCTGAACCAAGTAGTTTAGTTTTTTGCTTTTTTTTCAGCTCCATATTTTACCTAAGAATGTAGAAGGACAAAACGGTCATTAAATGAAATGTATAGGAATGGGGGGGCAGAAAATAGAAAACTGTATTTTTTATCACAACTGTGACATCTGTACATTTAATAATTAAAACAAATAAAATAATAATATTTAATAATTCTCACTTACTTAATACTTACAACAGGTTTGCATCAATTTGTAATACTTGAAGATTAATATGAATATTTCAAACTAGAATCATCAATTGCCTGTAGATTAATGCATTACATTTCTCTGGCTGACAAAAACCACACAACATTATGTTAACAGAGTAAACCTAAATAGTACCGAAATATAAAACCAATCAGCTTTTCCCATCATGACCTTTTCATGCATCACCTGTGCTTTTTCCTGCTATGACAAAAGGTCTGCTGTGAAACTTCAACCTGAGCAGAATTCTAATGAGCCAGAAGAAGTCAAAACACCTGTGGGGGTGTTGGCATATAGCAGAAGTGTGGCACTTTTGAGGACTTCACTGTGTAAAGAAAGTTCATTAATTGCATTCATCACTTTATTATTCTGCTGCAGGGTTTTCATGTTGTGGATTGAGTAAAATGTAAAGATTATAACGTGAATAATCATTTATATATTTGACAGAAAAATAAACTGCAACTATTTGATAGTAAACCATTTGTTTAAGTCATGTTTTTTTTTCTTCAAACAAGCTATTTGAAGACACCACCTTCTGGCACAATAATCAATAATTATTGATTTTCTTACACGTCTAAGGATTTTGTGTGGGGGAAAAAAAACACCATAAAATGTTCTGAAAAAAAAAAGCTCTGATTATTAGAAACCGCAGTATCATGCTATCTGAATGCCAAATATGCAATACAATATCCAATTAGTCATCAACACCATCAATCGTTGAAGGTTGTGATCTGGATGGCAAAAGTTTTTTCCTTTTGTGTAGTTAGGACACTTATAGTACTTACACTTCACTTTCACTTCCTTGCTCATCAAAATGTTGATAAAAAAATTATTTTGTGTGATTTTATTGGGGTTTCAAATGTAATCCATGCAGCTGATAGACTGCCCCGTTAATTCAGGTGCGTGTCGGAGAGTAAACTGTTTTTCATGGTTTTTGAAAGGCTAAAGGCCAACAAACATTGATTGAAGCAGAATATTTCATTAGATGAAAACATGTTGTAAATTTTTGTAATGAATACAAAATCACCCCAAGGTAACAGTGATTGCTGAGTGGTGTCCAATAGATAAATTGCCATATATATATATATATATATATATATATATATATATATATCTTTGTTTCTACAATCTCAATGTTGCTGCCATTCGACTGATTCTGATGTGAAAGCGTTTATGTGATTTGATGGCAGACCTTAAGGGCTCATCATGGGGCCAATCAGCTGTCCCGCAGAGAGTCGTTTTCCTGCCATGTGTTGTGATCTATGCCAGCCCTGTAGCCCGTGTGACAGTGAAGACATTTTGTCATTGCGAGGAAAAGCTTAGGATCGTGTGTCTCTACCACAAGCGTCACACACTCAAATATAGAGGGAAATGGATTGGCGTGACACAAACATACTCAACTATGCACTCATTCACCATCTATTTTCCTCTCCCAGTGACACACTCCTATAGAAACAGGTGCCACCCCATTTTGTAATATAAACAAAGAGCCAAGCTGCTTGAGCAGAAATAGCAATTATCTTCACAACAATTTCTCCACTGTGTCGACTTCACCCAGGGAGAATCATATACACACACAGACACACACACACACACACACACACACACACACACACACACACACACACACACACACACACACACCAAGGCTGGATAATGGAGAGATAATGAAACAAGCCTCTGTTCTCATTGTAGCCGAGTCTTATTTAATCCTGAAACCAGAGTTATTCTGTTCGTTACATCGTTCTGCAGAGGTTGGAAGGGAAAAAAAAGAAGTACTTCTTGATGTCTGTAAGGAGATGGTGATGTCGGCCATTCAGCAACACATTTGAACAACCCTTCTTTGTCATAAACAGGATAGGAGTTGATCGCTTCCGCCAACAACCACCTGCTGAAGGTGCTAGAGCCTCTTGATGTCATTTTTTATATATCGTAAAGCTGTGAAAAGGTTTTTTTTCCTGACAGCTGCAGGCATCCTATATGAGCTGGTTCCCAGTAGGAGTGTCCCCATCAGACCCCGGCACTCTCTTGAATATTTATGCCCAATGAAGAACTCTCTGAAGGGGCTCACCACGGTGAGAGAGAGAGAGATGGATGGCCCCATGAACTGCACCACATGTTATATGTTAATACAATTAGGGCAGTGACTCCATGCTTTATCATCCAGTCATTGTCGACTGCTTGCTTTAAACACACACTCAATTTTCTGTGCTCATACAACTACAGTTAAATGTTCAGCAGTTCTCTCTGGATGAGGTTTCATCTTGTATCAGCATCAATGTTGCTGATGAAGCAGCTGGATCCAGAGACAGTTCCTCATATTCGAATATAAACATCTTGACAAATGAAGCTCAAGCGTAAGTTCAGTCAGGAAGACTATACTCTTGCATGCCTAAGCCCATAGTTTATTTGTCATACATCTGCCATTCACTCCTATTTCCTTGCTGTTATTGTTCGGGGCTGTCAATCATGATATCAGCTGTTCTGATCAGCTGGTCTCTTTTATCCAATAGCACAACGAAAACAACATTGTTAAGGTGCGTTCACACCAAACACAACGTAAATTTTTCGCGCCTCGTTAATCACGTCATTCGCGCCACTGGTCTCGCCGGGGACCATTTGTGTTCATTCGCACTAGACGTGCCGGAGAGGGGGAGTGTCTTATCACCTGGAAGCCTTTCAACTGTCTGCCATCAACCATGGAAATAATATATATATATATATATATATATATATATATATATATATATATATATATATATATATATATATATATATATATTATTTTCTATATTTCTGCTTAGTACGTGTTGTGGAAGTCCCAGATATCTCGGGAAACTAAACGCCATCATATCTGGGTTCATAATATAGTCCGGAGGAGCTCTGTTGATTTCATCGAGCTGTATTCACTGTGTCTAGCAAGCCACACGTCGGCTGGTTTACTACAGCTGTATGAACCCCAAATAAACACATTTGGCTGTGATTTAACTACAATAAACGGACAAAAAGGGATGCCGAAATAACTACGTAATGACGCCGATTTGTAAAAAGAATTCATGTTTTGTTTCTCTCCGCAAGACGACAAGCAAATAACTTTTAAAATACTTGTTTTCTCAATGGAGCTCGGATCGATCGGTGCTATGCTATGCTAACATTGTAGAAGCTCCATCAACACTCACAATAACGTCATATAGACGTAAATACGGCAGCGTCTTTTTCATTGCTTGTACCATATGGTTTACACACAGTTTGGTCCGGTCTCTACTAATGCGAGGCATCGTAGAGTTAACACGGCTACAGTATTTACTTCCTGATTCAACAACGGCAGGACGTCAGTGATGACAGGAGGAACATCTCAACGCTGATAGGCTATCACGCCATTTTTTCGCTAGAGTTGATAAATGTCAACTCACGTGTTTGGCCAATTCGTGTGTCAATCGCGCAGCATCGCAAATTCGCATCACTCCAGTCTCATCGCGTCTGTGCATAGACTTTGTATGTAATCTACTCACACGAATAATTTGCGCCGCGTTTGGTGTGAACACGCCATTAGCCTGTCATCAGCTGCTGTCTCTCTTAAATATGATTGTCTCTCTACCTTCAGTACGTTCATGCTGCTGTTAAGCACCCCTCCACCTCCCCATCTCCCCAGCCCAATTTACATCAGATCCATCATCTTCATCAGCCTCATCAGCCACCACCACCACCGGTGTCTGGACTCCACGGGAGGATTTATCTTGCTGCTGCTCTGAGCAGACGCCTCTCCATTACAAATCTCCCTGTAGAGTCCAAGCGCCAAAGACTGTGTCAAGATTTTATCATCACAGATCATTTGTTCACAATAAACCATTATCTTTTCTTTACCTGACTTGTCTACTCGTGCTCACAGCAGTATGAGAGCATGTTGAGAATTAGATTAGATTGTTTATCTGTACGGCCCAATCGTACTACTCTGCAATGGAACAGAGGAGGGCTAAAGGATTTTATTTTACAAGAGGATTGAGCAACACTGGACACTTAAAACATATGAAGACTCCCCACATGCTCCGTTTGGCACAATGCGGTATGGAGAACCTTGGATCTATCAAACAGAAGTAGATGAAAATAAAATGTCAAAAACGTCTTCACATTGCTAGTGTAAGAGTCCACAAAGACTCTTATGTCAACCCATTGAGGTGATAGGACCAAGGTTTTCATGATCATTGTGCAAGACCTGAAAAGATGAACGTTCCTGATGTGTTTCTGAAGCAGCCTCTTATCACGCTTGAAGAAATACACATTAATCTTGTGAAACGATTGGTTAGGTCTGGGTAAAAAAAGTATTTGGTTAAGGTACAAAGTCCTGTGTTTAACCTGTCTACCGCCCATCCCAGCCTCCTTTCTTGCTTGTTATACTTGTTATAATTCCACGTAACTTTCAATAACGCTCGCTCGATATACTACGACACTTGCTCTGACCGAATGCAAAAACGTCCACATTCAATGTATCTTGCAGAAATAATTTCAGGGATATTTAAGCAAACAGGTTTAGACATTTGAATTCCCAGAGCTTGCAGCAGGGAAGAGAACCCACTGAGGTGTGATGGCAAGTGCTGCATGACGTCTTCTCTCTAATGACCATAAGATGGCTCTAGGAAGACTTTCAAAGTTAAAAGGCAAAATAGAATGCCTTTACGTTGCCATGACAGGAGGGATTCCATACTGTTTTTTTTTTCTTGCCATTGTAACCCAACAGGTGCTGATATGAAATGTGGACATGAAAATGTTTAGAGTAGTAATTGTTAACATATGAAAAATATCTGTTGAAATTTAAGACAGTATTTTTCTTTCTTTCATGGCCAAGAAAAACCTGCTCAGAGGTACCACAATGTTGGCATTATATCATACCAACGGAAAATAATATAATTTGTAATTCGTAGATATGCCACAAAATGATTTCGTATGTCATCCACATAGTCATGAACAAGGAAGTATAAAGAGCGCTTAACCACACACCGGGCGGGAGGGAGGGAAGGGCAGTGGATGGGTCAAACAAACGGCGATCTTTGAGCCAGGAGACTGGCTGTTTCCTTCACCGTGTGAAAAGAGAAGTCAACGTTGATTTATTCGTCAAGTAACTTGCGTACTTCAGTAACGGCCCTACCGTTGTTATTTTAACCCAAACGACGATCTTTTCCTAAACCTAACCATGTGGCTTTGTTGCCTAAACCTAACCTGAGATTAGTTTGAAAATACGCATGCATCAGTGAAACCAAGTCTTACAATCCTTCCAGTGTCCTGCTTGTTTAACCTAGTGTTTGCTGTCTGTGGATAATGATAAATGAAATTCATTACACCAGCTCGAGGTGAGGTCTACATGGGTGAGCATTTGGAACCCAATGCTCTTCTTCGCTCACCGTTTCATTTGTAGGAAGTGGAGGAATCTAAATTCGCTACCGCCTCCCTTCACTCACACATGTAGGAATCGCCTACAGATCGACATGCGTCAGCAGGCTCTCTGTGCCGCGGACAAACACATCCAGCTGTTTTGCTTCCATCTGAAAGTCAGTAACAGCGCTTCCAGCTGGAGTTGAATTGATTGAAGCATTCAGGTAGAAAAATAGTAAAGAACCACTTCACACACACACACACAGTGCATGCTGCGTATTGGGGTTTGACACGGCAGGGAAGCAAGCACCTGCAGTATCTGCACCGCAGGAAATCTCTTTTAATCAGAGGAGGTGTGGGTATCGGTCCGTCTGACAGATGGTGATGATATGTTGTTTTTGAAGATAATTGCTTCTCCTCAGATGTACATTTTGTACCGGTGTTTGCAATTGAGTCCTTTTGTGCATGCATGTTTCATATTTCCAAATGCATGTTAGTGTTTTTTTTCCCTGTGGTTCTTTTTTGATGTAACCTACAGTTAGAACATTACAGGTGTAGGGACATGTTTTAACACCTAGCAGATAAGTATAGCTAGACTATCAATTAGAGGTGTTTTATGACAGCATTCAGTATCATTCATGCAGGTGTGAAAATAACGTCATTGTTGTACTATGTTTCATGGAAATGTTGGAAAGAAAATGTTTTGAAAATGCAACTGAGTGACATGAAACCATGAGAAAAAGTCTACAAGTACGGCAGAGAGGATACTTATGTCACTGTAACTTTGGTTTAATTCATAACCATAAAATGTGATTTCATCCCTAGTCTTCACATTTTTTGAAACGCCTTTTTTGTAGAACCTTGACGCAGAAAGTTTGCACATGGTTGCACAACTGTGAAATGGTTGCGATTGACTTTGCGATGAACGTTGGTGTAAGGTTTAAACTTTATGGTTTGGGCTTTATATAAGTACAGGGAATTAAAGCTACGGACGCAACGTCATGCTACTCAGTGTCTTAGCATCTCGTGGCATAACATGTCTGAACTAAGGTCGCTATAAAACATGCAATATTAATATTAGAAGTTCTGGTTTCACTTCCACTCATTTGCAAGTATTACATTAGACGGTGATTTCCCCCACAACTAGCAGAAGTCAGATTTTCTTTGAAAAAATACTAAAGTAGGATGCGTTGACATTTTTAGGTCACAATAATGCTCCAACTACAAATGTAACATAACATCTCCTGAGCTGAGCACCACCTCCAGCCATGAGACCTGTCCAGTGATGGAAGACACTTTTAAATCGCTCCCCCTGCCTTAAGGGGCTTCTTTAGCGTGACATCCTGTCGTGCCGTTGGTTTATGCTTTGGAGGAAGAGTAAACTGCAAGGATGAAACTAATTTCTGCTCTGCATTTCAATACTAAAGCCGAGGGAATGATGCTTGTTTGCGTTCTGAAGGGCATTCGTATGCGTGATGCTGATTTGTTAATTTCCCATTTTCTCTCTTGTCAATGGTTGTAGAGTTGTTGCCGTAGTGATCCACCACTGCTAAAAAACGATGAATAAATATTTACACACACACACACACACACACACACACACACACACACACACATACTCTGTCTCCGGTTGGTGGTTAGCTACTTAAAAATACATTAATTTCCTTCTCATTTAGTGGATAATTGTGCTTCACAGCAGCAGTTACCATGTAGAAATAATGAGGTGCCGTTATCAGATAATCAGGCTACGAGTGTGTGCACAAACACACACACAGACACATTGAGAATCAGTCACAGTAGCACATCCACAGACTGGTGTAAATGCAGGAATGGTCTTTTTTGCATTCTACAGGGTACACACACACACACACACACACACACATGAAGGTGCAAATTAATTTCCTGCAGAAGTTCGAAATGTGCTTGGAGCAAAAATGTTTTTAATGAAATGTTTGATAATCAATCATAAAAACTGCTTTTTGTTTTGTTTTTTTTGACGAGAAAACTCAAACTTAATGCAAACCAATACTCTGAGCACAGGCAGCACAGATGAGTGATCGAGATGACCGAAAACCGGCGCTCGCACTTTTCCACCCGCAGCCTCTCTTTTGTTTATTAACGCCTCATTGACATCACAACTCCCGTTGATTAATGGCCGCACACTTAAGTCTGTTACGCACCCTTGCATAAGACGCCCTGATGCTTATGCAGAAACGGCCGTGTTTGGCTTCTCCTGCTTGTGTAATGATGCCGAGAAAGCGAGAGATCAATAGAGTAGAGGAAGTGCTGTCGGAACGGTTAGCCCGGTGTTTTACATTAGAGCGGCTACAGCTCCCACTGCATTGAGACAGAGCAGGGCTACATTTCATCACAGTGTTGTGTCGATAAGGATATTACTTGCCACACGGTCACGGCTGTGACTCAAGCCTAGTTTATACCAATATGCAAGACCAAGCACCTCTGGTTTTTTGCAGAGCTTCGACGCGCAGGTCATGATCACGCCCACCCTCCTCGTTATCTCTTGTGTCTTCCTGTCTGTGTCTGTGGGCACATCTCAAGTCTCTCGTTTGATATTTCAACTGGAAGACGTTCTCGTCCTCCATCTTGAAGGCATTCCCAAGGAAGAGGAGGGACCTCCAAGGAGCCATGAGCGAGGATACAGGAGAGCAGCAGTCACTGAAGTCTTTTAACGGGCGACATGTGCCCTTATTGGATATCAGTTATTTGATTGGATGCTGATCTGATACATCAATGTCACCGAAGTGTCACACCAGAGTGAGGACAGGTCACAGATTAAACTCGGGTGTGTCACTCAAGTTTTAAATTGTATTTATTTTTTTTCGGATTCACCATCAGGTCTGAACAACAAAAGCCCCACAAACAACTTTCTTCATTTATTAGAAAAAAATGATTTTTTTTAATAATCTTGATTTTATTTCTCCCATTAACTTTTATTATGATTGCAATTAACGTAATTTGTTCTCATTTCCATTCAGTCACAAGAGGCCGATGATACCTCAGCGTCGACTTTGATATGAGTTTCATAATCTCAATTTCCCCCCCGAAACAATTAGCCTGATTTCCAGTTTTCAAAAGACACCACAATCATATTCTGGGTTATTAAATAATGATTTCACAATCAGTATATCAATATATACAGATGCAAATAATGAATAAATAATACAAACGTATTCTGCCAGTAGAGATGGTTCCTGTGCCTCTGAGCAGGACACAGTCAACAGTGTAAATACAGAATGCAGGTCGTCATTCATGTGCAGGTGTTTCTTAAACGGATAACTACAGAGAGAAATCACCTGGTGCTCTGGCAGAGAATAACTTCATTAGTATTAACACAGTGCATGTGTGCAGAAACAAACAAACAAACAAACACATCAGACGTCTCTGCGGCTGTCAAAGCCGACTGACAGCTGATCCAGCTGTAATCAGCGGCCGCCGTCATCAGAGACAGACTTTGCTTCACGTGGCGCTTCAGAGGAAAGGACGTCTCATTTCTCTAAAAGCATTTTTCCTTGTTTCCTCCTATGGTATCCCTGGTGGGATTCACTAAGATGCAAGTGAGGGAAGCGTGGATGCAATTAAAGTTTGGTTCACTTTCGTTGAGAACGCGATCCGACCCAAATATATTGGAAGTGAACCAATAAAACAGTGCATTGTGGGCCGAAGGTGACTTTTAGCACGCGTAGGATCGACATTGAGAAGCAGACATGAAATATGTCTCATGGACGAGTGTGGCCGATTGGGGAGGTGGAAATATGGTCACATAGCACGGTTGCTTGTGGTCACACCCACAAAAATTAGCAACAGAATGACGACAATGGGGTTCAGTTGTAAAGGTGGTAGGCCCATTTCAGAGACCAGAAAGTGTCAACGAGTTTCTCTCAGATATTCTGTCCAATAGACAACCAACCGATTCAACTGTCGCTTGCTAAATGTTTGGTGCGCTTGACAAAGTGAACGCTATCTGAACCAAATGAAAAATGCAACAATGTTGCCACTTCCCCCCTTGAATCGCTTCAAGTCCACCAAACTATAGAGGTTAAAGCGTCCTTATATGTAAATAAAGCTTCCAAGTAGGGATTCTAAAGTTGAAACCCAAGTAGCTCTGATTTCTTTGTATTCACTTGCTATGTCACAAACAATGGGTCAGATTATTACCTCATGTGATTATATAAATAACAGGGTGACCGTGGCTAAGTGGAGAGCAGGGCTGCCTTTCAATCAGAGGGTCGGCGGTTCAATCCCCGGCTCTTGCTCTACTAGTCTAGTCAATGTGTCCTTGAGCAAGACACTAAACCCCAATATTGCTCCCGTAGCTGCGTCTACGGTGTGTAGATAGATACTGAATTGTAAGTCGCTTTGGATAAAAGCGTCTGCTAAATGACTGTAATGTAATGTAAAATAAAAAATACTTTATTAAGAGCAATTTAGCAGCAGGTTTCAGCCACATTAGGCCCCGGTGGATTGCCTGTTAGACTTAATTGATTTTTTTAACAAACTGGTGTCAATTGTGTGGCTGGCAGGCAGCTCGTTAAACACCGGGCACAGCTGACAGCTTTCTGAGGGTGGAATCGTGTCACATGGGAGCAACTGTCAGAACAACTTGACAGCTCAAAAGCGACAAAGTCAAAGAGCTCAATATGGAGCTGTCATGGTGCCTTTTGGTGATAATTTTAGCTCGTTTCCAAACATACATTACGCTGGCGCAGTTGAGTACAAAAGAAGACCAGCAAGTAGTTTTCATTTCACAATCAGTTATGTGCAAAACCTGGTTTCAGTGGGAGTCTGTAACACCACGTTGTAGGATAAACTACTTCAAATGGACATAAACAAGTTCTCCTTGTTGTCTCCACTTAGAACTTAATCTTAACTGTCTTGTAACAAGACCTAGGGCTGGTCCACTACCCAGCCTGCTTCTGGCCAGTCGCAGGAAAGTGGAACGGATGAAATAGGAGTTGGCGGTTCCAAAAGGGGAGTCGAGACTTGGCAGCTGGCGTCTTTAAAAACGCCTTGCCACCGCAGTTTAGCCTCTGTCTTTTGGAATTGCTTATCACGCGTGTATCCGTCAAGCACACATGTAAGACCCTTTCTATGTGCTCTTCATTTTAAAACATGTTAGTGTTAATTAGCTGGCTAAAGTTGATGAAATCTGCTCGTGACTGTTATCATTCAAAATGTATGAGAAAGCCTGTCTATTTCTGTCTGAAATAAAGGACATGGTTTAAAGAATTACTGCCAATTTAACGGCACGGGAAATACAAACACTATTTTTGTGTGTTTTATGTAATTAGTCTAGCAATGCATGTAATGAGGCTTCCCCTGAATACTCTTTTACTAACTTCCTTCAGTGTGAGGGAGTGACGAAACACCAACGACTGTCACAAAGTTATTTTTGTTAAGGGAGACTCAGTCGTATTTATGAGTTTGCAGCCACAGAGAGCTGTGTGTTGTGTTTTTTTTTGCAGACTGACCCAGACTCAGGAGTTGATGACCGTGAAAGGGATTTATTGCGAGGGGAGCGGGGAATGGAGATAGAATGAGGAGGGGAGGTGGCTCGCAGAGGCAGAGTGCAGGGAGCGATGAGCCGGTGGCCGGAGAAGCTGGGATGAGTGTGATCCTGGAGCGAGAGATAAACCCGTTTTGGCCGGGCTGAAATACACTAGATTTATTTTTATTTTTTTTAAGCACACTGGCTTTAGAAAAGTGGCCTGACACGTAGACCACCACTGTTGCTCACTGAACAACCTCGTGATGAGTGGATGAAGGACAGCAGATATTCTGCATCGTGATGAGCTTGATGGGAGGCAGGTGTGAGTAATCAGCAGGTACAGGGAACCTGGGGTACATCCCCAAGTCTCAAAAATAGAATTGGCTTCCCTAAGACCCAGACCAACAACCTGCCAAAAAGGGCTGACGGGGGGGGACATTCGTTGGATCCTGAGTGGCAAACTCCTCTTCGTGAAGTGGATGGACACAAGAGAGGTGGTGTTCCACAGTGCATCAGGCATACAGTGGACAGAGGAGAAAAGGTGAAGGCAGCTGGGGTGTGGCAAACCAAGTCAATACCGGTTCCGGACAGCATCGTGGACTACAATCACCGCATGGGTGGTTTGGATTTGTCCGATGCTTTGATCGGATCTTACAGCGTCCGCCATAAGACATTGAAGTGGTACTTTTTTTTATCACTTCATGGACTTTGCTGTCGTGAACAGTCACCTTTTGCATAAGAAGCTGTTCAAGTTGAGGCAGGACCCCACCCAGACAAAGCCCTTCACCCACAAGGCCTTCAGGGAGCAGTTGACCAAGGAGATGCTGGAGTTTGGTGAAGGCTCAGCTCTCAGCCCAGTTTCTACCTCATGCATCATCAATGCAAATTCAGCAATCTCATGTGTAAATAATGTGTTTTTACAGTGAAAGTGTTCCATTTGGATTCAACATTCAGTTGATTTGTGTGTTTTTTTAGGTTTTTTTAATTGGAAAATATATAGAGGTCTGGTTGAATTTTCCAAAAAAAGCCCAAAACTGCTGTATTTGGATGTATTGAACACCATTAGTAATATACAAGTGAAATATATAGTTTGGTACATAAGAAAATTCAAATGGCACACATGGTGCCAAAATGTGCCCAAATGTGTCCAAATGCCCATTTTGGAATCCTCGCCTAAACTGTCTTTACGGAAACCTCTCTAATTTTGTTCTGCTTCACTTTATCAAAGTCAAACTTTGCAGAGAGACTATCCATATAATGTGCAATGATCTGGGAGAGTTTAAAACCTCAAAGCTACATCATTCCTATGAAATAAATATCCTGAAAGTGCTTTTTTTTTTAGGCGGAATTTTAAATTTGTGCCATCTTAATTTACTCTTAATCAGTAACATATATATTGATATTTACACATCTCAACAAATCCAACAAGTGTTCCCTTTATTATAACACCAAAAGTATTAAAACACAGCTTATAGTTGTAGAAATATACTCATTTTAGTATGGCTATGCAATTTTCGAGCAGAAGCCTAAAAATAGGCCTAGGGTCCAAGAGGTTAAGACACTTGGAAGCTAACGGAGACCGGCGTTTTCATGCGGACTAGAGTTTGAATCAACTTTCACACCAAACCAAATGGACTATCCGATAAGCTCAGGTGTGAAAGCACCCTTAATGTTGAGTTTAGAAAACCTCTCAACATTTGAGAAACATCAATTGTACAATTCACTCTTTGGGTTTGTGACTGTAAACGCTCCTTTCTGCATCTCATTAATGTGATACGCACATTGGAAACTGTACGAAAAGCTGCATAAAAGATAATCTTTTCAAGATTGCAGTCACTATGGGTTATTCTTAAATGTCTTTTAATGTAATCAGGTTTCTTGCTGCAGTCATCTTTTTGGCATTTTGAGGATTTTGCATTCACAATTCTCTCCGGTTTCCCTTCACATATTGAATCATGTCTTTCTAACGGAGCAGTGTGTTAATAAAGAGTCACCTGTATACAGTTAGGATAGTTTGGAGAGGCAAGTCATAGTGGGACGTGTGACATTCTGTCACACTAACTCGCAAATTAACTCCTCGTTGTAACAGACACACAGTGAAAGCAAAAGCACTCGGGAGCACACTGATGTTATCTTCAACAGGGTGATGGTTATTAAGTGGCTACATCCTGGAACGCTGTCATGCTGTTTAACATCCTGTTGGCATTTTCCCAACATGACACGTGCAGATGTATTGCAGCAGAACATATATATATATATATACAATAGCAGAAACTATTTCATCCGTCATATGTCAAATCAATCAAACTGACCCAGGCTCGCAGCACACCTGCAGAGAAAGTTCATTTCTGTGGGAGGAAATTCAGCAATGCTCAATTACACAAAAAAAAAAAAAGTGTGAGAAACAGAGGAAGAGGTGGAAACGTTGGTTGTATCTCAGCGATGCAAGGCGCTACAATACTGTAGCGCGTGTAAGATCAGTGGGGAGGTATGTGCTATTTTTGTTCAAATATGTCAGGTAGGGTGGAATACAAACCAGAGGGGGTAGGGGGAGAAGTAACCTGTTGTCAGAGGAGACACTGAGAAACATCTCAGTCGAAATAGACTCGGAGCAAGGCAAAGCAGAGATCGGCTCCGGTGTCAAAATACCCTCATAAATAGAGCTGTTTGGCAGCCGTTTTATAATTGAACCCACCACTGGTTATGCGTGCAGCGTTCACTTGATGTTGCTCAATAATAATTCAGAATCTCAAATGAAAGACATTGGTGTCTACAAACCATATTGACACTAAGGAGGCAAAGGAGAAATCATCAAAATCAGCTGGGGCAGTGAGGTGGTGCATCAAGGCCAATATGGCCGCATGATGTGTATGAGGGTGGACAAAGGGGCCATTGTTGCAGCCGTCAGTAAAAATCCTGGCCTACTCAGCACAGATTTTTTTCAAGGCTGCATGTGTATGGTACATTATGTACAGTATGTGTGTATGCAATTGAAAATATGTGAACATAATAAGTGAGTGCTTGTATTTGTGGGAGCCGGAAAATCGATGCATGTATGTGTGTGTAACTTTATGTGCTTGTGCTGTTTATTTACAGTCAGCCTTTAAAAGCTTTTTCCTCTTTCTGAAATCTGATTGGTTACTTAATGCAGGATGTAGATGTTTAAATTGTGTGTGTGTGTGTGTGTGTGTGTGTGTGAGCATTCCTTAAGTGTCTGTGTGGTTTTATGATAGTAACATTCATGTGCATACTTTATATATGTATTCGTAGCAGCAGGATGCTCATGAGCAATATATGTGTTCACTTTTGTGGGTGCACTTCAGTAATATGTGTGTGTGTGTGTGTGTGTGTGTGTGTGTGTGTGTGTGTGTGTGTGTGAATAACCTCCAAGCCCGCAGATGAAATACTATTCCTTCTTTCCGCCTCAAGACAACATGAGCATATGAGCATGGCCACTAGTCATAAATCAAGAGGAATGCCAACGAAAGAATGAAATAAGAAAAGAAAGAAGGAAAGCAGCTCAGAGAGGGGTGGAGGAAGAGGAGAGGGAAAGGGCCGGGACAGGATGCAAAGTGAGAATTCAGATGCGTGTGTGTGGCAATAAGAATTTCTTCCAATGCAATTTTTTACAAAAGAAATGCATCCCAAAATAATTGAAATGCGTCTTTTGCTCTGATGTTTTCACATACATATGTAACACAGGTGTTTAGCATGATATAAAGACATTCAGGTCTTAGCGACAGCAACCACAAACAGAAATTCCTGTCTTCACATCACTGCAACTATGCCTGCAAGGCCTTTTTAAGGACAGAGGGTCCTGATATTCTGCATGCTGGCTCACTGTCACACTGTCATGGTTTACGAGGACACTTGAATGAGATGGAGCCAATCGTTACACTTGTGTTTTTAGCCACGCTAGCGACTTGTCTCTATGGAGTGAGACTGTCGGTCAGTCAGACAATCCACCACTTTGGTCCAGCCTGAAATCTCTATTGGATGGAGGGACATGACCTTTAGAACATGTATTCATGGTCCCCAGGGGATGAATTGTGTTTTTCCAGTATAGAGTAAATGCAAGATTTTGCTCCCCGACTGACTTAAATCTCTGTTGCACTTTAAGCTTAGTGCTAATTGGCTAATGATAGCATGCTAAGTCACGAAATTATGATGACGAACATGGTTAACATATACCTGCTAATTTGAACATCTCCTCATATATAATTTTAAATACCAAGTAGTGACCATGCAGCGGAGCTGGGGAACTTTCTGCTAGAATGTGAAAACCGAAAGGAAAAAAAGTATATTAAAGTAACTTATTTTTCCAGAGGGAAACTGTCTAATAAGACATTAAATGTCTGACAGGCAGGGAATAGAGCCATTACCATGAAAGATACACCACCAACCTGTATGTGTTTAAATATGTATACTAAACACACACATAAAGCAAGCAGTCGTGGATGCAGACTCACAAACACATGCATAATGGATGGAGGACATTATCAGTGTGTCCTTTCTACGCCAGCTGTGTATTCATGAGATTGCAGAGAAGGGACAGAATTACAATACCTTCATACACAAAGTCATTTTGAATGCAAGAAAAAAAAAAACAAGGAGATAGATTTCTTTCATCTGACTGGTCCGGTGTTGGAGTCTGACTAAGAGTCTGGTAATATGAGCCGAGTGGAAGCTCAAGCCGAGGTACGTTACAAATACGCTGCGATTGTACAGAAATCTTAAAAGGACATCGTCTGTTTCCTAACCAAGGGTCTTATTTATAAAACAGTGCGTAGTATCCACGCTAAATGTTTGAGTACGTTCAAAGTGAGGTAATGTACGAACGCCAAAAAAAAATCATATTCATAAAACCTTGCATTCCAGCCAGTGCTCAATTTCCTCATCAACTTTCTCAATTTCACATCAACTTGGAAATGTGCGCACATGTGGATTAGCTTCATATCCCACCCTCTACAAGCCCACATCACACATTGACACAAATGGTCAATGCAACAGCAGGTGTCAGGACATGGTTAGCCTAGCTTAGCATAAAGACTGAAATACAAGGGGTAACAGCTAGAGGGGCTGAATCTCTTGTGTCTACGATTGGTTTTGGTCCAGGTATAGGCGATGATACCAAACCTGGCAACCTCACCGTAACTTCAGGAAGTTATTGCACCCGGCTGTTGTTTGACAAGAAATAGTTACACCAATGACGCTCTTACGCTCATGAATGGATTAAACCAAACAGATAACGTGTCAATCACTGAGCATTAGAGGTGTTGGTTGGCATATTTCTAACTAACTACAAGAACTTTCTACTTCCTGTTTCCAGAACTCAGAAAATGAGAGTGATATCGATCTTCTCACATCAGAGACAAACTGTTAACACATAACTGGAATGAAATGATTTTGCTTGTTGAACAAAAGTTATCTGAATATCAATATTTTTCTAAAAATGAGGAGGAAAATGCTTTATATGCTGCAGCTGTTATGCCACAGGATCATGACGTTTATTTTCAGCATAAATGCATGTAATTTAACATAAATGCAGGTCCTACTTGGATGTGCAACCACAGCTTGGAAATACAAATTAGGCACAAAGACTATATGACCTACCAAGGTTCTCTAGGTCCATAAATCCTCAAGAGTGATCAGAAGTGGGAATGAAATGAAAAGGATCAAAACAGGATTGGCAGCAAAAAGCGACAGGACCTGGATGAATTAAATGGGAACCAGGCAGGGTGGGAAACTTTTACTCCCATGTCACCCTCAGTGATCAGACAACAATGAAGGCTTCAGGCAGATCTACTTGCAGAGGTGAAACTGTAAATACACAGTCAGGCAACTTTTACCGGGTTTGGAGGGAGGAGAGAAAAACTGCATTAAAAACACACATTGAGCCTCCAGGGTGAGGCCCGAGCAGAGAGCTCCTTCATGTCCTTTGCAGATTTTAGGTTGTCTCAGGTTTAAGGTCAGTCATGGCGCCGCTATCATAAATGTTATAGAACAAGTGCGAAGAAGAAAGATTCTACTTGAAATTGCTACTTAAACAGCACGACGTGACTACGTCTGATCTACATTGGCACAACATTAGCAACACTGAAGCCAAATAAAACATTGAAAAATAAATGCGACTCTTGACTTGGAGCCGGTTGTTTGTTTTTTTATTGTTGTCGCTGTCTGTTACATCACTTGCTTAGCTGTTCATCACCTGGACCGATCAGCATCTGCCTCAAATGCTTTTCAATAAGTCTTTGAAACATTAACAATCTGCATTTTTTTTCAAAACACACTGATAGAAATGTGTTTAATCAGCTATTACTGACATGACATCCTGTACAGACATTCATGGCACCCAGAGGATGCTCCCATTGCTCTGCCTACGGTAGATACAGTAGATACTGACTTGTAAGTCGCTTCGGATAAAAGCGTCTACTAAATGACTGTAATGTAATGAAGCTTAATGATGATGCATTGACCCATCATCACCAGCAGGGCTCTCCCCGGTCAGTCTCTTGAGACATTTCTTTGACACTTCCTTGTCAAATGTTAGCCTGAGATTTGTATAAATACACTGCAAATTCAGCTTTAATGATTAATTAAAGCCTCACCTCCCAATTAAACACCTTCACTGTGAGCCACCAAATAGCAGACAAGCTGAAACGAGGAACAGAAAAACCCTCTGTTCGCCAGACGAAAAACGTCACTTTGCCAGAGCAACCGGCTCAGTCATAAGAGAGCCCGCTGTGTCCTGTCTGACTGTGAAGTGAGATGTTGGATTAGCTGGTGCGGTGCAATATTACCCAGAGTATTTCCCCACCACTGAGCTACACAAGCGACCGTTAAACAAAATGTAAAGCAGAGCTGTTGCATGTATAAGCTGTTTTTACACCCAGTACAGCATAGATCTTGCAGTTGGGTCATTGGGTCAGTGAGGAGAAGAGCAGAAGTTAAAGTGTTGAAAGTTACAGATCAGTGAGAGGGACCTCATTAACACTGAGATGCCCTCAAATCTACATGTTCACCTCAGCACTAAAAGAACAGCAGAGTGTGACCAATATATATATACAGTATATATTATGGTTAGTGTATTCCCAAGAGGTGAGAAATTGTCTTTGCACCTGGTAAATCTTGCATACTTTACTTACCAGTAACGATGCACAGAACCAGGTTACAGCCTGAGCTGCAGCATGTCTGCTCTATTTTCACTTGCGCTTGTTTGTATGGGAAAAGGTCAGCTCTTGAATATATGACATTTTGCCTGTTGCATAATTATTTCCCTTCTTCTTTTTCATCTGCATTATGCGGCTGTGTTCCTGTCAGGCTGAGTTCCTCGGGTCTGGACATGACTTGTCTATTTTCTAATTCAGGGAGTCTTCATTTCAATACAGGGATTCTTTGGGGAGGACAGTATAGCACAGAGGAAGATGTTGTTTTTTTTTGTTCTCTCATCTTCTCTCCCACGCGTCTCTCTCCCTCTATTTCTTTCCACTCTCATCGTCTCTGCCGTTGCCCTCTCTCTCTCTCTCTCTCTCTCTCTCTCTCTCTCTCTTTCTCTTTCTCTCTCTCTCTCTCTCTCTCTCTTTTTCTCTCTGCAGTCGTCAATTACATAACAGTCATACGGCAATTAGCTGTTATTGACATTGTATTAAAGGAGAACATAGAAAACATACCTGTATTCTGTAAATATGAGTGAGAGATGGTGAGTTAAAAGTTCAATGTATTTACATCCAGTAATTATCTCTCCATAAGGCAGCTTTCATTGTCTGTGGTGGGGTCCGCCACTCCTGTGCAGGATCCAAATAACCTGCCTCAGCATTACAGTTTGTACATTGATTTGACATTTAATAGAAGCTTTACTGTTTACTGGTAACACAGCTAATGCTGTGTCAGAGTTTAATTTACATTTCCTTCTACTGCTGCTGCTTCGCAAACAAAAAGCATTCAACTAGTGAAACCCAGGGGTGGCTCTTATTATGAATCACAATTGTTGTTACCAGCAGTAAGCAAATTTCAATCATGAGAGACTTAATTAGAATTTAACAATATTTTATTAGACATGCATGAAATTTGAATAATGCAAAGTCTTTGGCGATTGGAACTCCATCCTGAAGTAGCGTAATAGAGGGGTAGTGATGCTGAGGTCAGATACAGCCTAATCTCCCCTGGAGTCCAGACACTGGTGGTGATGAAGGGAGTTGCTGCAATCTGATGATAAATGAGGAGCATGACTGTGATGCGGACTGGAGGTGACTGGGGTGGAGGAGGGTCACATCTGATTTGAGCTGAAATGACAACTGACAGCAGCAAGGAGAAGAACATTTTTTTGAGTTTGACAGCAGCGATGTGATTGGTTTAAGGAAACAGAATCTGGTTGGTTAATTTAAAGTGAACGCCCACAATCAGCTGATAGAGTAATCACAAGGAGAGAGAGAGAGACTGAGAGATTATGAATGAAAAGGAGTATAAAGATAGTCTTCCTAAACTTTCGCTAAGCTTCATGTTTTGCCAGTGGCAACCATTATAGGGTAAACATTATAATCCTAAAGACTTTTGTTTCCTGTGAACCTCTTGTGCGTGCTAAATTAATTTTAATCCACAACAGGAATGGCAGACCCTGCCACTAACAATGAAATCTACCATACAGAGAGGTAATTACAGAACATTTGTATGGCTATTGCTGAAAGAATGTCAAACAGGATTTGGTTTTATGACTGAATTAATTTATGATTTTTAAAAATGTGTAACTCAATTTATAAAATACATTTTACCCAATTACGTTGGGTTCCGTCTCAACTTTAGAATGTGTCTAGCTTCATTTCAAAGGAGAGAGTGATAAGATAACTTGTACAGTCAACTTTCCTTGCGTTGTTTCAAAGTACTTTAATGTATTACATTCAGTGTGCAAATGTGTATATTTCTACACAAGTTCAGTGAAACGTAATGAAATTCACTTTGGCGCAGAGAGCAGTCGAGACAGAATAGAGACAGAGACACAAACTGAAGAAAGATGAGCAAGTATGCAGAGAGCAATGAAGTGAAACAGAGAGCATGCAAAGAAAGGTGGAAACCTAAACTGCTGGTCTGTCTGATCGATGAGGTTTGTGTAAAGTGGGATTTGCCGACATCCTGTCCGCTATTTGTTAGGTCTTCTTCCAAGAAATACTTGACCGTATAGACCGCTCTGTCTGGGAGGAATACCTCAACGTCTCATCCATATCAACTATCTCTCTGTCTGGAGCTGTCACACCAAAGAGTCTGAATCAATGACATGGAATCATTTTACAAAGCTGGAGGGCAATTTGCAATTTGCAATTTGCAAACTGAGAAGTGCGGAGTGATTGTTGCAGGGAATACTTTGACATTTTGGAACGTACACGTATTCACTTTCTTGCCGAGACTTTGGTCAAGAGATCAATTCAACCTCTAAACATGAAGCTAACGGCAACCTCAAGGACGGCGGTTTGATCCTTGACTCCTGTGCCGAAGTGGGTGAGTCGCATATAGGTGGCATTCGCTGACAGCCAATGAAATTGCAGCATTATTGACACTGTCCAAGGTGCTCAAAATCAGTTTTCAGCTCCTGCTGGACGCAGGTTTGCGTTTCAGTTGGGGCAAAGCCACTCATCAATGATAATGTATCCAACTTTGCCTTTTTGTAGTGGCAGAGATTATCAAGTACTTGACTTATTTATGGCTATTAATCTATTATATTGCAGTTTTCCTAATTATGAACATTTCAATTGCAGTTACTTAATTACTTCAATTAAATATTTATGTACTATAATGATTCACTTATTAATGAGATATGTAGACATTAGTGAACAAAATATATTTATTTAACACAACAGGGACAGTAAACATTGCCCACAGAGCCCATAGTGCATGGTCACAAATACACAACACAAATATGTACAAGAAATATAATAATGTATCCAGTAAAAAAAATCTAATTATTAAAATGAGCAAAGATATATTCACAACAAAACACTTCCCCTTTCTTTCGCTTATTTTCCCTTTTCAACCTCCAATCTCTTTCTTTACCAGGGCAGTAAATGTACTTCCCTGTTACTCCAGGGAACCCCGTGTGAATGTGAGGACTGTTTGGGCCCTGCTTCAGATCCATCTTACAGAATCAACACTTGTGACTTGTGTTCTGGGATTCAGTCCTCTTCCTCTTTGGCTGTCCTCTCTCCTCATCCCTTTACCTTGGGGCAGCCAGTTCCAGCTGAAAATACTTTGGAGAAGGAAGATCAGAGATGGTGTCGATTTTAATTCTGGCTGTGGAAGGAGACGCCACAATGACACCATCTTCATGAGGTGGCGCACAGGAAAGGAGCCTGGTAAAAAGTTTAACATGGATTAGATTAATTTTCAATGAGCAAACTGGACACAGATAGTCTCTGTCTGTGCTGGGCCGTGCTACACACCCAGTGGAACCACCGGGAAAACGATGTGCATTCAATCTGAAAGACAGAGAAATTAGCTTTTTTTTGTAAATGGATGCACTCTCCATCTACAGAACTTTAACACTTCCTCCCCAGGGATTAACACATGTTTTCACAAAACGCTCCCAAGACGATTATGTGTTTTTTTTACCAACTTTATTTTTTTCAAAGGAAGGGCAATTTGCTCCCTTCCTGTTTCAACATAAACAACAAGCGACGTTTCAAACTCGAGTGGACTTGTTTCCTCAAAAGACTCCAACGTCGATTCAACGGTATGTTTTGACCAAAGACTGTAAATGAGAAGGTTTGACACTGTATTGCAAAGTTAAACAATGCGGCATTCACGAGGACAGCTACGTGCTCTCTTCCCATTTTCAACAGCTGCCGTAACTATGACAACAACAGACGAATTCGGCTGAAGGTCACCAGTTAACAGGGTCCCTGGTTAAACCGTAACATTTGGTATGAACTGTTGACGGCTTCAGGTTACGTTACGTTAGCAAAAAAAACACAACTAACTTTATCTTTAGAGCTTTCAAGTGAATGTCAGACAGCCCAGACTAACTATCATGACATTTTAATTAATTGTTATTCATCTTAATGACTTACCGTTTAACGTAGCGTCCAACACAGCGAAGAGCTCCAGTAAATGCAGGCTGTGGATCCTCTCTCCACTGACGGACAAACGCCGGAGAAAGTCTTTCACTCGCAAAATGGCCCCACAGCGCAACTAGCGCCCAAAGATTACGTCCTTTCGGCTCCACAGCGCTACTGGTGGGCAAAGGTATATTACATCCGTAGTGATTTAGGACTACCATTGAAAATGAATGGAAAACGATTTAAGGCGTTTTAGCTAAAGAATCCCCGGGTGCCGCAAAGTGTCCCTGATCAAGACACTGAACCCCTAACTTCTTCTGGGAGCGCTTCTCAGCAGCCCACTGCTCCCAATAAGATAGGGATGGGTTAAATGCAGAAGTTTTCATGTTTCATGTATATGTAAATTTCGTTGTTTTTTTTAAACTTAGCTTAGCTTAGCATGAAGGTTGGCAAGAGGGGGGGACAGCTAGCCTGTCTCTCTGGAGGTAAATACAAGGTTGTCACTGGCAACCAGCAGTGACTTCAAGAAGTTATTGCTAACAGTTGGTAAAAAATCTGAAATTACACTTACATTTTTGAACAAATTAAAAAAGAAAACATGTTCATACATGAGTTTTAGAGATGCCAGAAAAGGTGGATTTTGTTACCTATCCAAAAAGCCAGGCTAGCTGCTTCCAGTTGTTATGCTAAGCTACACAAAGCTAAGCTAATTAGCATCTAGTAAGTGCCCTCATTTATCGTACGGATGTGGTATCACTTTTCTCAATGAGTTTTCAGCAAGAAAACAAGTAAATGTATTGCTCATGCCAATTGAATGACTTGTACAACACAACATAGTCCCCTTAATCTGCTGTTCATTATTACAAATCTATGCATGTTTTTGCTTGAAACCTTTTTTTTGTCTTTCATTTGAATAGAATCGCTAAGTGAGAGATAAAAAGAGCAAAGGTGAAAGAGAGGGACAGTATGAAGACAAAACAGAGATTGAGACAAGAAAGAGAGAAAAGAAGTCAGGAGGAACAGAGTTCTAAAGGCAGACACAGAGGTTGATGAGGGTCTAAAGGTCTGTAAAAGTCTGACCTTCAGTTTGACTGATGCTGTTGGCATTTGCACTGAGTTAATGCAGGCAAAGACACACACACACACACACACACACGTACTGAAAGACAAGACTGTAAGCAGAACATCTCTGTCAGTTTGCCTCTTGTTGTATAAACTAATACAGACTAGCAGGGGAAGGTCTCCATAATATATACCGCTGCTACTCCAGTGAACCTTGAGATGCTCAGTGTCTGTCCATCTCACTTTGTGTCTGTGAAGAAGCTTTGCCGACTTTGCAATTCCTCTTACACTGCCAAGGCATTGTGTATACCATAAATACACGAACATATTAGCACTTTGTTTTCAATCAGATATCAAGCATTTGTTGCAAACTTATTATTATAGACATATTTGAATCACTCTAGACAGTTTAACATAAAGCTTAACAGAAGAGAGTTACACCAACAAGTGATGCACATTACACAACGCACGGTGTGAAAGACTACCGACAAATGGATTTATATCTTTGCTCCAGAAGACCTCGATCTCCTGAGGAAATAAATTCCTACAGATATACTACATGACAAGGTTGCAGTCTCATGAATTCCTGGGGCCCCATGTACAAACGGTGCATATTAAACTTATCATTATTATTTATGAAGGAAGAGTGTTCCGTGACAATGTGCACACCTCACACATGCTTCAGACCAGACATGCATACGGTTTTAGCAGTGATGGCTGTGTGATATGATGAAGATAAGAATATAATTGAGAGATTGGTAATATTGTTTTAAGAGTAGTTTGCCAATTGTACTGATTGTATTATTATTCTTGCACACCACATATGTGTAAATTTAAAATGTCAATTAAAGCACATTCATACATTTTTACACACTTGAGCCATCATCTCTTTGTGATCGTTTCACTTTGTCCTAAATTGTGAAGCACTTTGTAAAGTCAGTATCAACATGAAGGCTGTGAACGAATCATTGATCTGTAAAATCGTCTTTATCGTATTTCTTATTTACAGGTTGAATAAGTGGTGGAGATGTAGAAATGTGCATCGATGTTTAAAGGCGTTTCTACGTCCATATCTGGCCAAATTGGTGTGGAAATGAGGCTTGTGCATGTGCTCACAGCTCCACAATGATTGAGATTTCACTTCATCACGTTTTCTCCACTAGAAGGGCATCTTGGGGGGCACTTTATCACGTTTTCTCCACTAGAAGGGCATCTTGGGGGGCACTTTATCACGTTTTCTCCACTAGAAGGGCATCTTGGGGGGCACTTTATCACGTTTTCTCCACTAGAAGGCATCTTGGGGGGCACTTTATCACGTTTTCTCCACTAGAAGGGCATCTTGGGGGGCACTTTATCACGTTTTCTCCACTAGAAGGGCATCTTGGGGGGCACTTTATCACGTTTTCTCCACTAGAAGGCATCTTGGGGGGCACTTTATCACGTTTCTCCACTAGAAGGCATCTTGGGGGCACGAGGATCATCTCAATCATTCCAGCGATTTTCCCTGTGTTAGTGTTCCTGGTTTTTCCAGTCCCCTGCCTGATTCTCTCGACTTTGTTTTTGTCCCATCATTGCCTGTATTGTTTTCCCGATTACCTGACGGATATCATGTGTACCGAAACCCGTTTGTTAAGTACATACTCTTTTACTGCACCATATCCTGCTCACTGGGTCGTGCAGTTGAGTCCTGTTTTCTCCCTGTGGTTCTACGAGTCGCAACACATTCTGCATAATGTCCTTATGTTTATTGGAGGCAGAGTGTGTATCTTTGGGACATGTTTAGAACTATTGAGATTTTGGAATAATGGGCCGTCAGAACAATGTTACAACACCGTTTTCTTTAGATGGTATAGAGCAAAGAGAGAGCAGGGTTGAGTTATAGTAGGGAGTATAACTAAGGTGTCTGTTGTTTGAATCACACCTGAGGGGGTGTTCACAGTGAGGTGAAGAATGGTTTAATTTCACTGTAATTAAATTTACTAGAAATTGTGCCACTTATACAACGCAGAAGAATGGCTGTTCTAAACAGACGCTTTACTCTCACCGCTGTTGTCTCAGGGGATGCAATTATGTGATTCAAATCTAAATCAACAACAAAATTGCTTAAATGCGTCACTGCGACTAAATCTGATCAGATGGAGGTCCGCGCTTTAATGTGCCTCTGTTTGATGGCTTGTGAAATAAAAACAATTAAGAATGCCATTGTTGTGGTAGATCATTTGAGCAAAGACCATTACCAAAGTAGAAATGGAGAGAATAGAAGTGCAAAGACCAATTTCTGGAGTATTTGATCATTGGGCATTCTTCCAAGACATGTATGTAAATTCATTCAATTAATGTTGCTCAAGATAGAAGTTGCAAAAGGACAAAAAGATGAATTATCCTTAGAAGTCAATCATTAAGAAACCCCAGCTTATATTGTATTGTTTTTCATGTGGCCCTTACACATTTCTTTCTGAGATATAATTAATTTTGTTTGCCTTCAGACGGTCACCTCAACAAAGGTAACATTGTTTTTCCTGAACAAAGTGTTCCCTGAATTAAAGGCAAATTCATAATCATCTTACCCATTGTTCTGCATAAATTGGTTCCCTCATAAACAAAATCCTGTCTTTGTGTCTACAGTGTGTACAGCCACTCTCTAGCACAGGCTGAACTTTTACTTTCATTTTCTCAGCCAGGCAACGTTGTCCCCCCCCCCCTGCCAAAACACATGACCACACATCACATTTATATTTGCATATTTTGCTGAGGGTGCAGTCCAGATTGTGTGACTGGGAAGAATGCAAAAGTGGCCCGATCTGGATAAATAAAGAGCACTGAAAACAAGCAAACACATACACGGCTGCACAAGCCTCTAAAACTTGGATGGTATTTTATCAGGAGGATAAATTCTCCTCTGTTGCCATACAGCACATAATTTTGTGTGTGGTTTAAACCTGCATTTACTGTGGGTTCATTCTCTTTCTATTCTTTACTAACTCCTTTGTTAGCTGCATGTTCTACAATGACAACAGTAAAGTTGAGCTGAACGGCAGAAGAAAATGGGCAGATTCTCTAACAATTCTCTGTAGATGTATCACTATGTGAAAGCACCAAAGTCAGTGCTTAATTAGAAGCCCTAAATCAGTGCTTGGCAGTAGTAGTCATGGGTTTCACATCAGTGAGATACATTTGAAGAGATACTTAGAGCAAGGGGACACATACTCTGCTACTCTAACGGTATTAGTCTGGGCAGCTTCATGGGTACCGCGGGATGTCCGCTTAATGCAGAGAACATGGACTACTTGTATGGACAGAGGACCTAGATCCCAGAGGAGTGTCGTTACGGCAGGCATGATGTCTCCGAGGATGGAGCTACTTCTGAAAAGGGCCAAACTTTTATCTGGCACTAAGACCCATTTAATAAACTGAAGACATGTGGCATTTGCCTCAATTAGAAGTATTAATGTTTTTTCAAAGAAAGTGATCGGGGTTAAATGTCTGCACAACTCAAGTGCAGGAACTTTTGCAGGATCTCGGAAAAGTTGCGAAATTGGCAAGTTTACATTGGATCCAATTAATCAGCAGAAGGAAGGCCTATAAGATTGAAGGGGGCGGGCTCTGTCAATCAATGGTCCCCTGCAGGCTTCACCGATTCAGAAACACTTACACATTCAACCGCAATAGCTTCAAGAAAATTACAGCATTGTATGTTCTGAATACAACTAATGGAGCACGGCACTGAGGATGGCATCATCAACATTGACACATCTTATACACTCACCTCGTACATGTGTTCGTGTGTGTAAGATAGAGAGAGAAAGAGAGGGAGTTTTATAATAACTTCAGTCATACCGCACCAAAACAGTGGTGAAAAGAGCTTTAGAGCCAATCCATTATTCACCACGCAGCACTCAAGGCTCAAGCTCAAATGAAAGCACACACACACACACACACACACACACACACACACACACACGGATATAGAAATGAGATGAACAGGAAGCACATTGTCCTCGAGTTAAAACGCCTGCACCCTGCACATTACCTCTGTCACGAGGTAGAAACAGGAAAAGAAAAGCAGAAAGAGAAAAATGTAAAGGCCGGCCAAAAGCCGAGGTGTTGGAAGGAAGCATGTGGAGGTTTATTTACCAAAAGATAATGGCAACCCTACTGGGATCCTAACAAGCCCAGAGGGCCTGGCATTTGACAAGAGAGCAAGTATTTTTTATTAGACTGATACTCAGGGTGAGAGGTGAAATCTACTCAAAATGAGGTAGAAAAAAAAAAAAAGGGGCACTGCAATATGGTTCTCTGAGAAACGAAAGGAGTGCAGCAGGAACTCTTGGGTTGATTAATATCAAACACGTAATTGACCGGTGGACGCGTCCCCTAAAAGTTAGTGCTGAGCCATAAAAGAAGAAGAAGATGCAAAACTGTGAAAAAGAGACCTGCAGGCTGATAACTGACTGAAAGCATCGATATCAGCTCTAGGTGAAGGATACAAATATGAAGGGTTTTTAAATACCACACTGGTCAATTTAGATCCTGCACCCACCTGGTACCTTTTTTTTTTTTTTAAAGCTCTTTTGGGGATAGACAATTAGGATTAGCGCTGCAGCAACGAAGCCACAGAAAAGGCATTTTGGGCGCATGATCCTCTGATAAATATAAATAATTTCAGCTTTGAGTGTCTGCACTCTTTCTCTCGTGTCTTTTCCATTGTAAAGCAAAAAAGGCGTCACACAAATAGACATACTTTGTAAGTGACTGTAAAGACTGGACCGCTGGTGATGGTCATGTTGTTTTTATACTTCCTCTATGCAACAGAAAACCCTGCAATGCCCATATAAACATCTTTACCTCTCCTCGTAGAGTAGAGCCATAAAAGAAACAAAACACACAACACTAGAGTGCCCAAACTGCTAACTAAATAATTTTTTTATCATTCTTTCTTCCCTCAGATTAAAAATGTATAAGCTTACCTCCATTGTTCTTGCCATCCTCGTATGGCTTACAAAAGGAGAGATGTCTGCTATGTGCGTGACTTGGTCTGCACAACAAAGATTTATTTTTAGCGCACTTTAACAACTCCCCCCCCCCCCCCCCCCCCCCCACCAAACCTCATATTGAAAGGTTCTACTATCTCCATGAAATGAAGTGACATTAAAATACAACAATGAGTGGACAGAAAAAACTGCTGCCAATACCAGTGTGTAACTTCACCGCTGTCAAAGTCGGGAGTGGCAGTGACGGATGAGGAACGTACGACCGTTAAAGATTATGTCTAAGAACCGGGCCGCTGATCTGATGAAACGTCAGTCAAGACATGCAGAGTTCTACCCAGCCTCTCCTACTCTGTGCCCTATGAGCAGGGCTATGCAGTCCTGCTGCAGGGTGGCCCAATCTCATAAAGAGGCTGGAACAGGATGAATAGAGTAGAAGCAGGGATTCGGAATCAGCAGGTGCAGTTGGGATGAGCCAATCGTCAGCTCCTCGGTAAAAGCAGCTCAGTGTAATTCACGGAAAGAGTCCAACTGTTCCGATAAAATGTCAGCAGAAATTCTCTCTTGGGCAGACCCCCCAATAAGTTGACTTTTAGTTGAGAATATTCCCCTTCATCAGAGAACACGCACCACTTCAAGTTCGAACAAACCAACTTGTAACCCTTTCAAATTCATTTGGATGGTACGCATACTGTATTGCAGAAACCAAAGATACTTCCACAAACTGCGAAAATGACTCGATGTTACTTGACGAGTTATGAGGGAGTTGGAAAAACACTGGTATGGATTTTGTCCTAATTCATTAAACATTATTCAACCAACGTGCATTACTGCATCTGTCTTTGGAGCGAGCATTTCCCCACCACCTTGTAATTAGCAAACATTAGCTCCCACAGCAGACGTATTAGCATTAAGCAGCAGGCACATTCACTCCAATTAGCATTTGGGTGCCATACATTGCCCTGCTCCATCTGAGTGAGGCTTTAATTTTGTTTCTCTGGCTGTCTGGCTTTCTTCTCCCAACTACGGCCTATTCAGTCTAACTTCCCCTCTTATCTTAGCTTATTTATATTCTTCCTCCTACCTGCTTAAATTCCTCTTCGCCGTCTCCCTCGTTTCTGTTTTGGCAGTCTGTTTCTTTGCTAATCTGGTTTTAATTGTGGCTTAATTTTCTCCTTGACGCTCGGTCTCCAGATCACATTACCGCCGCGAATCAGGAACATGACCCCCTTTCCCTTCTCCGCTCCCAACCTGCACACGTTCTCTCCTTTCCTCAATCTCTCCCTCCGTCACGCTCTGTCATTAATAGTTCTGTGACAGCTCTCCAGCATTAATGGACTTGAAGGTACTCACAGTATTGTGCAATTAATATTCTCGTCACGCCACTTGCTCTTTCGCTCTCCCTCTCTCTGTGTCGGCTTTGCTCCCTCATTCCAGCAATATAACACCATCTTTATTCTGATCACACCTTCCTCTATCTTTCCCAGCCACATGAAATCTGTCGGTTACGAGAACGTACTCTGGATGTTTACGAAATAAATGTCTGTGTTTGTGTGTGTGTACGTTGGACGCCACCTTCGCTGCATACATTTCTGCACTGTGTGCAGCGGGGAATGCTCTGGCCGCAAGTGGTCTTGACAGGTATTTGGCATCGACTCTCAGAAGCTAAATCCTAAAGCAGCCGATCTCAACTCAAGCTCAACTTACTTTTGTCAGAGCTTTCAAACACATCTTGCGCTCTTCATCGGCGGACCGGGTGTCATGGAGATGCCTCATTTGAATAAGCCGTGAGCGAACTTCATCTGCTGAGTAAGACGTCGAAAGCTCCAAGGAAAAGCCAGTACATAACCCTTAGGTCATGACGTGCTAAGAGTGTTTTTACCATAGCTGCCACACGTTTAGAATTTGATTGACCCCTTTACGGCGCTACAGTGAGCACTACAGCTCACTGCATCACATACGTTTAGGAAGTTCAAGTTTTGATAACAATAATTGTATTTTTTATTGCACCTTTTAAAAACTGAGTTTACAAAGGGCTTTGGCGCACAGATTAAAGCAAAAGCGAGACATTATGACTGATGACGTTACCTGACACATTCCAGAGGACAAGCTATCCTTAGTGCCTGCGACATCTCGGTGGACTCCTGTATCTCTGGGTATAGCTAGATTTGAAAAAAAAAAAGGTCAATGACATCTTATCTGCTTCCTGTCTCTCAAACCCAGAGGCTGAATGATCAAACCACGTGTCTCTTTGGAGGTCTCGAGGGACACGCGGAAATCAATGGGTTTGACTCTGAAGCGCACCTGTCCATATGGTTTACCAGCACAACACTGCACAGCACATCTGGCTTCGGCTCAGGTCAAGCTGTCATTGGCTGCAGGGACAGGAGAAGAAATGATGACAGATACCATTGACCAGAGTGCAGGCTTATACTGATCAAGCCGGAAAACAGTTTGGGATATTGGGATATGAGTGTGTACACGGTTGTCATTCTGTTTAAATGTACGAGCTTTGCAATGCATTTTAGAACTGTGGATTTTGTCTCCTATCAGCATTGAAAGCTCATAGCTCAAGGAAAATTGGCAAACCTATGAACCTAGTCCAAAATCAGTGGGTAATACATCGTTCCAGTCTTACATACTTTCACATATAAAGCTCAGTTAATTAATAAACAGGAGATACTAGCTTTGCTTTCTTTTCTTAACAAAGCATCTTGTCACTGGATTAATATATTGGTTAATGACAACACGGTAGAGGTGGTTTGTTCACCAACCCTGGCCCTCTGTGGACTCTTCAGTCTCTTATCATGTCTTTCCTTCAACTCCCAACCTACTCTGTACTGTTTGCATTATAGCATCTTCCTATCTTCTGAGATATCCCTGATATCGTTGTGATTACCTATAAAAAGATTGCCGGGGCAGACCTGTCAGCAACCAATTTCAAGGCAATCCCCTGCTGTGAAGCAAATCTTGGAAATAGTCTGTGACCAGATTTTGGATTATGTCTGGTTTATGAAATGACTGTGTGGTGCTGAGAGCGTATGTGTCCACAAATACAAGAGTGCGATTTCTCCTCTGTTTGGCTCGTTGATGGCAAGTCGGGTCTTGTTTGTTTAAAGACTCTGGGCTATTGCGCAGCGTCAGTGTAACGCTGCAGCCACTAAAAGTGCTTGTTTTTGCCTCAGGCTCAGAATGTTTTAATATTCTAGTATGAAATAATATCAATGAATACCCATGGCTCCATCTTTTTAAAGACTACAATACAGTAATGCTCGCTTGCAACACATCCTTATAGTGTTATATGTGCTTAAAATGCATGATGCATGTACATACTATGCAATAAACACACATAAGTCCATTCCTCCATCTCCACACCACTCCCTCCCTCTCTCCACAGTCTTCCCACGGGCCCCTCTATTGTGAGCTCCTGTACACATGGTTTAATGTCAAAATGTTCCCCGTAGACTCTCTTAACATCCAACTCCCTGGTCTTCTCCCTTCTATTATTTCCTCACCCTTCTCTTCACACCTTCCCTCCCTTCTTCCCTCCCCTGTTGCTTCCTTTCCTCCCAGTGAAGCTCTCAACACCAGTTCAAGGAGGGAGACTCATGTGATAGCTGTGCAGGCTTTCTACCTGACTCTTCTACCAGCTGTCATCACAGTATGCTCGTCGCCCTGCCCCCTCCACCACCACCACCACCACCACCACCGCTTCAACAGGGCCCCATGTGGCAGATGCCTTGAGGGAATTCAAAGCATTTATTTTTTTTACAGGGATTGATCCTCTGAATTGTTGCTACAGGGCAGGGTCAATGTAAAAACTGTTGTCTTCCCCCATCTTTTAATAAATATTACATTTTGAACAACCATTTCCATGTCTTCACTTATTGCATTGTAAAATAGCCCCTCGAGGCATTAATGCATTAGATGTCTCCTGTTCTTCTTCTCTCCTTCCATGTCTTTATGTTCCCTTTACATGTGTATTTCTTGTGTGTGTGTGTGTGTGTGTGTGTGTGTGTATATTAAAAGTACTTCCTGTGCCAACTGGCAGCAGTGATCTTGTTGTACCAGTTGTATTATCTTGACTTAATCCTGAAAGAAGAGGAAAATATACAACAGGGATACATTTGTTGGAAGTAGAAGATTAAAGTAGCTTTAATCTATACATTTTTTATGAAACATGACTTTCAGTCTTCGGTCCGCAACTTCAATGTTTTGGTGTGGTCTCTAGCTGGTGAACGTAGCGCAGTGGTGGTGAACGTAGCGCAGTGCAGTGCAGTTTTTTTTCTCCTCTTCATAAAAGTTTGATATTGTTATAACAGGTAAAATAGCAACAAAATGTCAAGAATTGTCTTTATTCTTGTTCTATAATTTCATAAATACAACAAACTATAGTTTTTGTATAATAAAACTTTATAAGCTGTGATATCAAATAGCTTTTGCGGCTCCAGACGGATTTTATTTGGTGGAAAATAGGGCAAAATGGCTCTTTGGATAGTAAAGGTTGCCGACCCCTGACCTAAACAATAGGTTCTCCCTTTTTTTTTTTAAGAAAGTAGAGCCGGAGACGAGATGGAAAGAAACTGTGCTGGGACTTTTGCCTAGCCTTTAAGAGGCACCCAGAGGTGAGAGATCTAACCTCTCAATTATCAATCTACAATCGCAAGCCCTGCAGGTTCTTAAAGTCTTTGAATGTGGCAACCCGACAGAGTTGAAAGAGTATCACATGCTGGCATCCAGGCTCATTTAGACATCGTACTCTCTCTTGTCAACTGAGTCAATTTCCAATCTCACCCTGAAATCCAGGCTCTTCAAGTTGTACATCTCTTGTCGCGTGGGGGCTCATTACTTTCACCTATTGCCTACAACTTAAGTCTCTCCCACCCTGCAACCTAGATTTTTTACTACAAAGTTCCAGCATGTGGAGATCTGACCTGGGTACACTCCTGCCTAGTACTCTTTAAAGATTTACCATTATTCCTGATACGTGTGTGTGACAATATTTGCAGCTCTGTGGTCACACAAAGGCACAGATAATATCATTTTTTTGGTGCTGTACACAACATCAAAGAATGTTACCTGTGCCCATGTTTAATAAACTTTTGTTTTATTTTAAGCTTTTATCTATTGAAGCTTCTTCATTCTTGTTTACTTGTGTAGTTTTTCCTGTTTGAAGTCAAAACTAAATAAATGGCAATCTTACTCTTGCTGTTTGCCCCTCTAAGGAAAGCGAAAAATGGAAAAGAAAAAGTGGTTTAATATGTTATCGAATTTAAATCAAATACAAAAAAACAAACTAAAGTAGAGTGACCCTAATCCAAGCAGTGTGCTTTATCATGCTCAATAATACTTTGTACTGTCACTCCAACACATGTGGTGGTGTGTCATAATGAACTTCAAATCAATTTAAGATTATTTTCAAATTGCTTTCATTCTTAAAGGTGCTAAATTTGAAGTGCAGAGCATATCAGTGATTGATGGATTGCCTCCACATCGCTCTCAAAATGGCAATGGCTTAGTCGGCAGCTAGCAGCTAATGGTGCTTATTACATTACATTACAGTCATTTAGCGGTCGCTTTTATCCAAAGCCACTTACAATTTAGATTGTATCACACCGTAGGCACAGCTACGGGAACAATTTTTGGGGTTTAGTGTCTTGCTCAAGGACACATCGACATGCGATCGAACCACCGATCCTCTGATTGAAGGATGGCCCTGCTCTCCACAGTCACCCACTTATAGCACAAACAGTGCAAACAGTGCTGACAGAGCTATTGTTTACCGTAAGGGGTAACTGTCTTGCTATGGTAACCTAACAAAACCCTGTTATTACAGTGACCTTTCACATCAAAGCAAAGCAATACTGCCGTTGGCTAAAGGTGTCACAGGAGTCAGGTGACCCGTGCTGACCCAATCACAGGCCAATGGCAACACAGCTCCTCTCCGTCAGTGCATGGCCCACAACCCCGTCAGGCTGTCGACCCAGACTTTCAGGCAGCAGGCTGCAGAGTGTTTGTCTGGGAGGGATTATGCCAGGTAAACAAGGGATTTAGCATAATGTGGGCCATGCCTGTTTTGGCTTCAGCGGGATATGGGGTCATGTAAACATTGCCGTGGCAACCCAATCCAGTGTGGGAGGAGGTGATTAGGGAATTAAGGGGGAATGAGCTGTCTAATCCCTTTAATTTGACTCTCTATGCCTATACCTTCTGCTTTCTCTCCTTTTCACTCACATTTCTTAATTTGTCCCCCCAAGCTGTGCTTGTTTTCACCATTTTCTTGTTATTTTTTCTTTCTTCTTCTCTCTTTATTGTCTGTTGCTCTCTCCCTCCGAAGGACAACATAAGTAAAGACCACAAAAAGTTAACTTTTAAAACTTTGGATCAACTAAACTCACTCTTCCAGTATTTTAAAGATGACTTGAAAACGTCACAAGGCAAAATTAGAGGCCATGATGAATCTTTGGTTCATTCATGTATTGTAAATTGTGTGTCTAAATCTTGTCTAAACCTGTTCCATTGTATAGGGTTGCAACTGCTAAAATGTGCCAGATGAAGGATTTCTCTTTCCTTCTTTTCATTAACAGTCTGCGGGATTTGGTAGCACTATCACATGTTTTTATTTACTTTAGTACTGTTTCGAAAACACTTAGGTTACTGCTTTTTAATTTTTTATTAGCTCATAGAGAGAGGTTATTTGTAACTTCAGCCATGTTACACAAACAGTAGAAGCAAAGGAGAAAACAAGGTCACCATTCTCTAATCGATGGGGTTTGACTTTTTGGTCAAAGTTGCTGTTTTTTAACCGTACCTGTTATCAAATCCAGTCTTTTGTTCGCGGCTGATCTTTGACTTTATAGCATCAGGGCAGTGGTGGGCCAGCAAGGCCTTCTCTGCTGGCCTAGACAGAATCCCAAAGTTATAGCTATTTTATCATTTAATTATTTTTCATAAATACTCTACATGTATTCTAAATATGTTTCCAATTAGCTTATTATCTCATTGCATAGCTACTGTCTTCCTCAGTTGCCATGCTTCCTTCCAACGCTGCTTCCAGTACAGCTTGTATTAGGGTAATATGTAATTTTTCACATTGTTGTTGGATAGAAGGCCACTAAATTCTTAAGAGCCATTAGAAAATATTTTGTCGGGAGACATGCCTTGTGTTGGCTCCACAATGCCACAACAGGAGATCCATGGAGGATGAGTTACTGTAATGTTGCAGATGCAGGTTGCTTTCTCGTAAATCATGTGTTTTGGTTCAAGCATGACCTTTCTATCTCTTTCCTCCAACAACATCCCACAGACCAAGAAGCAAAGACTGATCATGGTTTGCATAAAAACGGACAACGTTGTCATTTTATTGGTGAGTGGGGAGTGACACAGTGGGGTGTCTCATCACAATTATCAAGCATATGCTTGATATGGTTGGAGGATGGAGACATTCTGCCAAAATGTTTATTCTGATACTCAAAATAATACAATCCTATTTGTAAGCATATTCATTCATGAAAACCTTCATGTAATACTTGCCATAAAGTGTTATCAGATGTGACATAATATCGTGTAATTTTGAATTACTTGGACTTATTTTCTCGTGGTGATTATGTGAGCAAAACGGCTGCAAAGAGACGCACAACGACTACAAAGAGTCACAAAATAACCACAAAGAGTCACAAAATAACCACAAAGAGACACTAAACAACTACAAAAAGGGGCAAAACAACCACAAAGTTCCACAAATAAACTAAAGACACACAAAATGACCGCAAAGAAACAGAGAAATGCGTGGCGACTCCAAAGAGACACAAAAAATACAACAAAAAAGAGGCTAAATTACTATTAAGTCTGTGTCTTGCTCCTATTTCTAGGTGGTTGGGCCGTTTGCATATCTGTGCCCAGGGGCCTATTGTCTCATAATCTGCCCATTCCTCCATGGACCCATTTATTGGCCAGGAAGTTACTTCACAATCAAACCTCTGAGTGAAATGTGAATCATCTGCTTCTACCTCCTATTCCGGTTAGATGGATTCCTACTTTATTATCACTTCTAGAAAATGCATGCCGCCAATTGCTTTATTCATGCCAATAAATCACGCTGAATTGAAGCTGACACTGAAAGAGTGCAGGACAGCTCTCCCATAAATCTACAGGAAAGGAGGTCAAGAAGCAATAGGGAAAGTTCAGCCAGGAAGGACATATCGCCTATGCGCTTCTCACACACTCTTATTATTCCTCCATGGCCTTTCATCCGCTCTCCTTACTGAACATTCTTCCAATTGTTAATTAGCATGTAACATTTCATTCTTCCTCCATGGCAACTCCAAAGCATTTAATCCGTTTGCTAATTGCTTTCATGTATTTTAAAAGCTGACAAATGGGGACATAGAGATACTGTACCCATGTGTTACATCAGGATAATCTAATCTCATTAGAGAAATATGTCTGAACGTCTTTCATTAGGTAATGCCAGACTGATAAACTACAATAAGCTTGTTAATACCGAAAGTCTTTCATTTACAGCTTCAGTGTCTTACCCCTGTGTCACCTAATTAATAGGACATCTTTTTATCTTTCAAGAGACGATTTGTTTCCAATGTATTTTCAAAAGGTGGATACTAGCCTTCCCCTGCCCTGCTACATATTGTATACAGGTTGTGGAACCCCATGACTCCTGAAGCGGTAACACGTTATCTTAAAATAGGTCCAGATGTAACATCTCCAAATTAAACAAGTTACATTCTTTGTGATTGCCTTCCAGAATGACACATATTAGTGTTGATTGATTCAAAGTTTCAGTCTTGAAGATCTCTGTTCCGTTCTCTTTGTTGACACCCTTGTTTTTGGATCTCACTTCCCAGAGATCGGCGATCGTGATTTTTCCCGAGATAGTTGTCACAGACACCAAGTTCAGGTTTAAATAACTTCTTGGTAAACAATTTAAAAAAATAGCAAGAGTAGATTCTGTTTAGTTTCATATGCTGTTTTCTCTCCTTGATTTAATTCTCTTAGATTTACTTAAATCATGTTATGTAGACCTATGCAAATGTCTAAAATCGCAAGCACTGATTTCAACCCTAAAGTCTACGTTGTCCAATTTGCAATGTCCAGCTTGTAAGCACATCGCCAGATTTCGACCTGTTCCAACCAGCTGGATTTTACCGCAGCAATGGGAACACACAACATGATCTCAGAGAAATGGGTTGAAATGGTGTACAACTTCTCTGATGTACCGATATCCCCTCTCACTGAGGGTAAGGAGCTGGGAAATGTCTGATCTGAAACCTCTCACTTAGGTATCTACCTACCTCCCAAAACCAAATCAAACCATCTCAGCCTGCTTAGGGGTCAGAAGTTCAGATGAGCAATTTTGGACTTTTGTTGTGTGACGACCCCTCCCCTCCACTGTCCTGTTTGCTCTCTTTTCTGTCTTTCAGGATGTTGATCGGCAGTTAATGAGCCCCACCTGAGCCTGGTGTGGTGACAGCTAAAAAGACGCACCATCTGAACATGGATGGGCTGCCTCTCCTTTGGCTGGCTCCTCGTCTTTGGTTGATACGGCTGCTTATTTGTTTTGTTTGTTTAGTTTATGTGTTCTTTAATAGAAAAATCAGTAAAAACGCCCTCTGTATGACTTCAAAAGAAAAGATGATGTGCCAAAAACCTAAATAGGTCAGAGACCTAAATAAGCCCAAAGCATCCCAAAGACCTAAAAAAAAACAATTAGGCCTAAAAGTTCTCAAAGAAGCCTTTAAAGCCAATGGCCGGGCCAAAAAAAACCCCAAAGACCCCAGTACTTTGTTGTCTCTACCAATTTATCTTTACTCAAAGCATATTTCACCTCCAAATCCATACGTGGTTAATAACCTGAACTTCCCCAAACTATTGGACAGCACTTTGTAAGTAACACTTTGTTGGTAGTCCTTTGATGAACACTAAATACTATGAGATAAGATGTGAAGAATAAAACCATATCCAAGACCAAAATACTCTTAGCTCAATAAATCATAGTAACCAAATTAATAAGGCTTAATCGCACTTACACTTTAAGATACCACTTACTAAAGGTCACATAAGTCTTGACAAATACATGTCATTCAGGCGTGACAACCAGAATACTCCTCCATTGTGTAAGTGTCCGTCAGATGTATAAACCACAGAAGGCTCTATGGCTTGGCTTCCTGCTGCTGATCGGCTGGAAGTAGATGTGTCAGTTAGCAGCAGAGTTCATCTGCAGAACACAGCAGTACCACAGTCTCACAATGTTGCATACTGTTTCAAAGTGCAAAGTGTTTAAATTACAATTTGATAAGTCTATCAATTAGTTAATTGATGAACTCTACACTGAAATAATTAGAGAGGTAGGTTTGGGTGCGGTGTGACGTGTATATTTTAGGTGGATACCTTCACCACCAGTGGTGGTGCAAACCCCAACAAACACAATTTAACATTAGGTTTAGCCAACAAAACTACGTGGTTAAGTTTAGGAAAGAAAATATCATGGTTTGGGTTACAAGAACTATGTTTGTTACTTAACTTCTCATGTAGCATTTTAAATAACTCAACATTGACTTTTTCACACTGTATATTCCCACACTTCCCATTCATCCACTCTGACATCCTCCCTGCCAACTTTGATCAAATTGTATATCTATTCAACCAGGGAACTCATGTGTCAATGGACCCTCATTGACTTTCCATTGGCAATGTTTCTGTGGTACCGGTACGTCATTTTAACATATTATATTGCACAACCACAGCACTGATAAGAGGGGTTTTGGAGGTTGTGGTCATTTCACATGTTTATGTGTGATATTAGGCTGGGAACATGATTACCCTGGCTGTTTGACAGCAAAATAAAGTCTTCAAAGAGTTAATACACCTGGTTGCTGACATGGTGCAATTTCTGACCTGTCATTCAAGTCTGAAAGTGCTGATACGGAATGTTGAGAATGTTAGAAGCCACCAGCGAGTGTAAGCCTTCTCATAAGTATATAGCTGTTGAAACCGGTAGGGGTTTAAGAAAATAGACAGCAATGCTGTCAAAGTGATAAGCCTAATCGCACACCTGAAACATTAATGATTACTTTTAGGGATCTGTTAGTGACGTGGTTTGTTAAGGCAGGGTCCTGGAAGTCCTTCAGCACTCCTGGAGGTCTAATCCATCCAGAATTATGATGGGAGGTCCCCACTTGACAACCCCAGTTCTTCACATATTCCCGTAACATTTAGGTGACGGGTGAATGATGCTGCCTTCTTGAAGGTCCACTAGATTTATGGCACTATAGCCTTGTGTACTGTGTAGTCACAAATTGTGGGGAAGCTCATCAATCTTCTGCCATCGAAATTGAGCTTCCATTTGATTTCTTACCTTGGATTAAGGTACACAGGATTGCAACATCAAATTTTGTATGTTGGGGAGTAAAAAAACATACAGTCTTAAGGACATGCTATCGTTCATCATTCTTTATGCAAAACCTTATTCAGCAAAGTAACTTTAGATGTCACACCAATATGGTGGTGTCAAAGCCTAATGCTGCTCTTCCTCTGAATAGCACCACTTTGATCAAGGAACATCAGTACACGGATGTTTTCTAAATCATTGCTAGTCCTCGTAGTGTATATTCCCCCAAAGTTTTTTCTCATTCTTGGCTACACAGTTATTGTTGTAGTAAACAATCCAGTGTTACCAGCTTTGAAGATGCTTTCTAACTCGAATAAATTTGACCAAATGTTCAGCCTTTGAAGAACATTCGCATTAGGGAAAAACAAAAGTCTGAGCCACTATTAGAGTGTTAAAGTCTGATGTTTTGTTGATCTGCCAGCGACAGTTGTCATTTCAACATTTCAGCCAACAAAATCCTCGGCTGTCAGCTAGAAATGAGAAGCCTGCTTTAGCTTACTTCTGTGTGAAATTGAAGACCCATTGTTTCAAAAAGAATGGCTGTGAACATCTAGTCGTTAATCCGCCACTGTTATCACTGTAATGTATACCAGCGCCATCACCTTCCATCTTCTTTTTATAAGCATAATTAGGCAAAATGATTATTTTATTTTTTTACAAGTGGTGACATTTTCTTTTTTTTCACATAAGCATCCGACTTGTAATTTTGAGTCAGAGATATTGGGAATTTCATATCTCCCACTTGGTAAAATGAACAACAAAATCATTTGGTATCAATTTAATTACTTCAAAATGAGCTATACATAGTTTTTATCTAGTTTCACTTGTTGACAAACTGCTAATTTGGTACATTTTTCTGTGATTACAGAGCAGACAGGGTTAACATCTTTGATTAATGCATGATAGCTCCAAAGTTAGAATAACAGTAGCTTTTCCTGTTCTTCCAGTTCAGCGAATATTACGTGAATGCAGCATAAATGTTAATAGTTTTCACCCAGATTAAGAGATGTAAGCTTTCACAAGTCTTGTCAGAAGATCTATGATAGAATATTAATTGGAAATTGTAAAAAGTGTTCCAACTTAACTCCAATAAACGAAAACATTTGGCTTTGACTCATCAGTTATGTCTCAAGTTATCAGTTATCAGTGTCTCAAGCCAACCCTACTGAAACTAGTGCACTGTCAAGCCATGCTTCTCCAATGAGAGGCGGGACAGAGTTCTGTGAATGTAGTCCAACTTGGTTTTTAGAAATCACCCAAAGGGTACAAAAAGTAGCCCAACTTACCAAAACCCACCAGAACTTATTTTTTTTACCTTCCCAATTAAATAAAAAGTAGGCCGATTGGGGGGAAAAAATGTACCCAATCTAGCAACACTGTGGTTAAGGGTTTGAAAAGAAAGCTTCACAGGCATAACAACAGTAACTACGGGGATTAGCAATCAGTCCATTGTATTCAACAGCAGCTATTTTCCCATGCACCCATTCGAGATTTTACACACAAACCCACTCAGTCTCTTTGTTTCCATCCCCATCATACGCTAATACACCCATCACACACACACACACAGGGCAGCAGCGTATTCGCATCGCAGCTTAGAGCGGGTCCAGGTTTTATTGGCAGGCAGATTGATTAGCTAGCAGCAGCTCTGCCCTGACCCATCTGTCATAACCTGAGAGAAATCGAGACACAGAGTAAGGAGTGGACGCTAATGAGTGACAGAGCAGGAGAGTGTTACAAGCGCTGGCCTATGCCATCACTCATCATCAGGAAAGGCAGAGTGAGCGTGTGAGCGTGTGTGTGTGTGTGTGTGTGTGTGTGTGTGTGTGTGTGCGTGAGAGAGGGAAAAGGTTGGAGGGTAAGAGAGGGGATTAAGAGAACTACAAAAAGTGATATACTCTACTATGTGTGGCTGGTCATTAGAGAGGAAGCAAGAGAGAACCCGCTCAAGAAGATAGGAATGGAAGAGCGAGGTGGACGTTAATGTAGCATCTAGCCAGGTTGCATTTCTATTCCTCTTCACTGGAGTAGAGAACTGTAAGGGTTTCTATCGGGGGCTAGGGGTCTTATGCAGTTTTCGCAAAGCTCTTGAATGGACATGAAACTTCAACTTCATTCTCACTTCCAGCTCGTCAAATACCAACGCTTGGTCAGTGCCCTTGGTCAGCGGGTACCTGAATGTGTTGGAAACTTGGACCAAATCATGTCATCTTTCGATGTGACGTGATAAATTGAGGTTATTGTCAAGACAATATGTTGGAGGATATTAGTAGCAGCTGGATGCTCTATCGTGTTTAATAGAAAAATCAAATAATCCAAACCCAATATGTGATTGCAGATGTAGAATGAAGCTTTTAGTTTTGGAGATAGGTTGCCCACCCTTGTGTCAGCACATGTGTTCTTCTTAGTGTGCTTCCTCTCTTGTTCATTATGCATAGCATCTCCATATGCACCTGATCCAAGGACAAGCTTCTCATATAGTCCACACTGCTGAGCAGGATATGGGCTGTCAGCTGACCTCCCATCAAATAAGTGCATGACCCCAGAATGAAGATGAGGATGAATGGATCACTAGTCAATATCTTTCAAAAACTGCTCAGGCAGAAAGTCCCTCTCCATTAAAGGTTAAACCACTTTCCTTTCAGAAATATGTAGCCCCACTAAACCAGAACATAGCAAACTCTCGACTACACCATTTTACTGATTGTCAATATGCTCCTTATTAGTCCCAACCACACAAGAAAATGAATGTCTTAAACCAATCAGAATTGTAAGGGGCAAGTAAAGCTTTATATTTAAGCCAAATATATTTTGTCGTTTTTTGTTGAGCAAAGTCTCTAAATGTCAGCTGAGACAAAACTGAGAGAAAAAGGCAGCAGAAGACAATGGCAGGCAGTGGGATGCTTAGCCACGTCTGTTAAAAGAACGCCCCAACAATTTACAATTTGACTCTTATAACATTGACAGACTCACAATGAATGAATCCATAATCTATGAAGCCAGGCCAGAGATAACTTTCATTCCATGAATTTTTTTTTCATTCTTGTCAAAACCTGGTGCCTGCATTACCCAAAGTGCAACCTCGGAACCCATCTCCTTTTGGTCTGACCATGGATAAGCCTCTTGGGGCAAGGGGCTGAATTTCAATAGTCAGCAGATATCTGGACGAAGTTTTCCCTCTCGGTGTGCTGCTCATTGTTTACAGTCCGGTTAGCAACTTGAGATGTGAGACTGGAGTTGGAGTTCAGAGACAATGCAGATGACAGGATTGTTTCCCAAGTAACAAGTTCACAAACAAATAAAAACCAATAAAAAGTCATAGTCAGACAATAGCCGGCGGGTTCCGGGATTACATTTAGGCCAGCCCGTTTCACCTCTTTTGCTCTCCAGACCTGCGTTCAAGTCTGCTTTAATGTGATTGGTCAACACCAATTTAGCACACAGCCTCCCTTTTTGACATATGCACTTCTGTACTCCCCCAACACCTGTAAAAAGATTTTTGATGTGTAAGATAGATGGAGTACCCCTTTAAACCAAACTACAGCACAGCAGATATCTGCAATGATGATAATAATGGCAACACTGAGCTAATAACAATGCAGGTAATACACACACACACACACACACACACACACACACACAGGAGAAGACTTACGTTTGCGTGCACATACACCAACGAATAAGACAGTTTTGGTATGATTTAAGAGGGTGAAGGGTGACAGAAGGGAATAGGAGTACCCATTTTTAGAATCAGAAGGAGAAGTACAGGGATGAATCTGAAATGATGGTGCAGCCATTTATTCAAAACATGATTCAGTCCTGATGATGGAAGAAGAGAAACAGAAGAGGGAGAACTTCCAGTAACGCTGGAAATGAATAGTTATGGAGGTTCAACCAATGTATTTTTCATTCATTTTCGAAGAAATGAAAAGAGCTATATGTAAATCAGGGAAAGATTAAATGTGTGATATTTGAGTCTTTATAATTGGATGTGGTAGGAAGGAATGCTGCCAAAAGCATGGAAAAGCAGAGTAAAATGATTCAACCTAAACCCATTCGTGCAGACAAACAAATACAAGACTTTCAACAACGTGACTGGTGTTCGAGACTGAGACCTCCCAAAGTGGTTTTATTGTGAAGTTACGTTTGTGATTTTGTTTAAGTATTTATTTTAAGCCCAACGTTATTTTTTTTCTGTTGTGGCTTGTGTTGTGCTGTTAAGAGGTCTCGGTCATTTCATCTAATTCTTAAAGAACAGATTGAACAATTGTATAAGAAAACCAGGAAAAGAAGAGGAACTCTGGATCCTATGGTCTGTTTAGAAATTGAGATCAGGCAAGCACAGATTAATTAAAAGCAGTATTTTTGATGATAGAATGTGGAACGGGGGGACTTCTGATAAAAGATGAGTAGTGTAATAAGTCCATCAATCCTTTCACTAATGATCACTTTTTTTCTCAAATACGACCAGATATTAGCAGTTCTATTTTTGTATATGAGGGGGAAGTATGCGAAAGGGGAGGGAATATCTTGCACAGGAAGAAGTGTGCATACAATTGGGGATCTCAATTTTAAACGCAGTAGTTTTCACCTGTAAACGAGTTCTTCATGACATGAGTCCGTGGAAAAGCAGAGGATGAATGTTTAATGATCATATAAATAAAATAGTGGAAAACTATTTATGTACCGATGATTTGGTCTGTGCTCGATTGCGGTAGTGTAGTCTGTTTTTCAGCCTCAAAAACTCTTAGATACAAGCACTAAGGCAGTGTTGTGTTATGGAGCCGTAAAGTCAACCCCCATTGCAGCCCTGCGCGTTGTGGCAGGAGAGATTCTACCACATATACAAAGGAAGCAGTTAATGACCAACCACTGGGCTCCTTAAGGGTTATAGCCGCGAACCCTGAAGGACATGACGGACAACACCCTTCTAAAGTAGCATTGCAGGAGTGCTGGGAACAAGACAGAGGACAAAGAGCAAGCGATGGGTGGGCTGGCAAAAGATATGAAGACAACTTGGTGGTTATTAATATCACGCTGAGCAAAACATCAGTTATTCCAGAGGCTGAGCCGTGGATACACTAAACCCACTGATAACACATGTGTTTGCTAGAGCTCAAGAAATCAGAGAGAGGGAACGTAGATCTGTTAAAAAGTGCATGTCAGGAAGCACTACTCCCAGTATATACATATATATATATATATATATATATATATATATATATATATATATATATACTGATGGTTCAAAAGATCCTGAACATCCGACAACTGGGGGCTGCTTTTTTTTCAGTTCCCAAAGAAAAGCTGTTGAAATAAAGCGTATATCAAGTCATCCTGGCAGTTTATTCAGTAGAGATGCTGGCAGTACTCTTGGCCCTGCATTGGGAGAGAAGCATTGCAGAGGAAACATTTATTCTGCTCCAGTTCTGTTTCAGTTCTCAAGAGCCTGAGATCCTTCAGTTCCTAAAGCCGTCAATATATTTTATTCAATGCGTTACAACTACATTCCAGACTTATTCAACAAGCTATGTCAATTCTGTTTATGTGGGTTCCTAGACAGGTAGGTCTGAATGGAGACGCTATGGATTTACAAGTCACCCCTTTTTTTCAGGTCAATGCTGAACTTTTTTTTTTTTGTTTCTGAACAAGGTTGACTTTTCTGAACTTTCGCACCTCAAATGAAGATATCGACCGATCGGAACAGGTCGAGCTACGCTTTTACTAATGAAACAACAACATGGAGGTTCGGTAGTCTAAACCATGACAGCAAACTTTATTACCTCGACAAAGACAGCGCAGACCACATTCACTTCTTACCTTTCACAATAAAAGCCACAGACATCCATTATTTGCAGGCCAATATTTCTACTCTGTGTCGTTTACTTGTCACGCCCCCATTTTGTAAAGGTATTCTTGGTTCATGTGAACAATGTTGAGGAGTCTGTAGTGCATATAATCATGGAGTCAATATAAACAAGAAAGGCAACGTATGCAAAAAGATCTCAACATCAAAACATTACTGAACCGGTCGAGTGGATGAAGCATTATAATTATTTTTTCTTTTGATTTGAAAAGAGAAACAGGATTAATGGGTAGGATTCATTCTAAGAATCCACACTCCAAAGCATAATACTTTATTTCCCAACCTGCGGTAAAAACCCCAAAAAGCAGAAGACCCTGCTATTCCTCACCTGTCCACCAGACACCGCCCTTGAGTTTCCCTCCTCTGCGAGTCACCTGACGCTGCTCCTCCCTGCACACTTGTGACTCATTGCCCCACTTGTATATGAACACCAAAATAGTCACCCGACCCTCTTGTTTGCCAGATTAAACTATGTTTACCTCCTGTCTATTGGTTTCCAGCCATTTCTGCCTGTAAGAATCCTGTCCACTGTTAGATATGTGAACCTGCATGTGGCCTGCTGCCTGCGTTTGGAACTGCGTCATTCCCCAGCCCTGTGGGATTTGTTTGCCTGTTCGGACGGCCTCCATGTTGCCAAACTGCCTATTCATTTTGCCGTTGAGTAAAATGCCTGTAATTCAGCCTGCTGTGCCTAAGTGAGTCTGCATTTGGGTCCTCTTTTTTTGTTCTTTTTTAAAGCAGCCTTTTTAGTATTGGAAGATGATTTATTTTTTTGGTTAATGAAGCTGTCATGCATTTAAAAGAGACCTTTTCATGCGAGGAAAGCTGCCAGTTTCTTTGTAACTTTATGGAGTGTGGTCCCTGAAACTAAATGTGCGAGGGGCTGCAGTATGTCATCAGTTTGGTCCAAGATTACCTGTAAGTTGTGTTGTGTGATAAGGCTACGTCAGGCTTCTGCAGTGAGGAGTACAAACTGTTACAGTGCATGTCCATCAAAAACAGTTTGAGAGGTAACTTTGAAACTGTAAAGCTTGTTTCTGTAGGTTCATTGTTGTTAATCTATAAGTATGTATCCTTTCAATGTGCCCAGGTTAATTGGTTTGTATGCAAGGACACAGCCTTAGTGAGATATTAACCAGCCTTCCTTAGCCATAGCAAAAAGGCCTTTAATTAATTTGCCACTGTGAGCAGCTAATGGTGGATCGGCCATGTAGCAGTGGAATCAGTTTTCAAGAGGCATGGAGTTTGAAGGTAAAGCGGAACAAAAGCTATAGCTCCTGAGCCACTGAGTCTTGTTTTCCACATAAATGGTGTGCTGGCTCCATTTTGTGTCTCGGGGGAGCCAGTTGCACCTCTGTGACTGCTGATAAACTGGGTTCCAGATGAGCTCTTGGGGACCTCTGAGGCTATGAAAAGGGAAAATCCAGCCCAAAGCAGAACTGCACCGATGTCGGTTTACTTTCTTTAACCTTGATCTAACTCCCACTGAGATGCTCCGGCAGTTTCATGGCTGAATGCGAGAGTTAAAGTCCAATAGTTTCACAGCACATCACACAGGAGTAGGAGCAAATGTAAGACTGTGCATGAAAGCAAAATGCAAGGAAAGTAATCACACACCTTTTCTTTATTTTTTTTATTATAAAGAAAATGTTTTTCTCCTCTCTATCAATGCACATTGTGTGCTGAGGCCGTTTAGCTTGTACCATTTTGCTTTTCTGTGGCTGTAAGGGTGAAGTTGGGTTTTGAACTAAACCTAAATCTCTGGGGGAACTAAAGACTGGTGAAGGATCAGAGGGAGCTCACTGCTAAACAATGCTGACACAGGTGAAAGGACGTTATTATGAAGTGTGGAGCTGCTGGCTCCGTTGTCATAGCAGTAGGAGTTTCTCCAACACCACCATGATGTACTCTGATCCAAATCCTGTGACATATATTAGCTCATATATGTATATACAAGCTAATATATGGCATGGAGGCCTCTATTTTTATTTAACTTACATTGTTAAAATAGACCTTTCTCAACATTTTGATTGGTCATGGAAGGAAAAGCGACTTTTGGTCAAGCTACTGTGACAAAAAATACAAATTAATTGTTTTTCGTCAAAGCTCGAGGGACGATTTAGGCTTACTTGTACATTTGCTGAACAAATGTAAAGCCACACAATACAGTTCATAGCTCATGTTTGCCAGCTTGGTTACTAAATATTAATGGTTTTCACACAGCCGCCTCTCCAATGGAACCCTCAGCTCGGAGATTTGCGACCCAGCTGCAACACCTTCGGCCTTCCGCCAACCTCTGAGCGGTGTCATGGACGAACGCAGGTAAATGAGATTATTTCTTTAATCGCTTTTGGAGCTATACAAAGTGTAAATCCACCCATGTGCTGTGTTTGCCTCGGGCAAAAAAAAACAATGTTTTCTTTCATCCCTTGAACTCTGACGGCCTCTGGCATGAACCGCGTTGAACACAATCATGGACCGTGTCGAAAACGATGCACCGTGTTAGTCTTTGTAGTCTGTTGTTCCTCTTTCCCTGCATGCTCTTTTTGTTTTCTTTAGTACTAAAAACTCTTGGCTTACCATTTGATATTTTTAATTTCTCCATCTAATGTCACCAGTCTCGCCCATTTTTCCCCCCCAATAGCCGCGGCCCTTCTCTTGTTTCTCCGTCCTGTTATTTGATTTATTCCTTTCTGTTTCCACCGTGAGAGACAGATGGCCACATTGTCGCGGCTGGACAACTAATTTCCTCTGATATACCATAGCACACACAGGCACTCCTCGCTGATGAAAGCCAGATACTGTGAAATGGGCCATGAATTTTGGTTTGAGTGTGTGTGTGTGTGTGTGTGTGTGTGTGTGTTTGTGTGTGTGTGTGTGTGTGTGTGTGTGTGCGCCATGTCTGCCTGTTTTTTTTTTTTGACAGCTCATATTATTGGCTGTGAATGAATGCAATTCGGGGACAATTTGTGCAGCTGCTTGCACAAGATCGTATTTGTGTCAAGGTGTGGTTATTATGTTTTTTTTTTACAGGTCCTACATTATCTGCCGTGTGTAAACGTTTGGGAAATGATTCGCGTTTGTCAGCAGAAGGAGAAACCATCCGTGTTGTCTACCAATCGGCTTCTGGAAATGTTATTAATAACAGTTAATTGCTCCCCACGATATCTTTGTTTCCTCGGTTCAAACATCAGAGTTCAGTTGCAGATAGTTTCATCACAAGCAGGAAAAAGCTCCAAATATGAAAAACTGCCGTTCCCTGGGAGTCGTCCTTGATGTGTGATTGACGGGCCTTTAGTCTGATAAGCTTGTCGGAGTTGAATAAAACAATGCAATGGCTGATACAGCAGAATTATGTTCATTTGACAGGGTTTTTCAAAATAAAAGTCGATGGGAGTAAGGTGAGTTTTATTTTCTATTTATTGGTTACAACACATAAGCTTTAGTTTGGGCCTGAGTGTGACGCCTGGAGGGGAATTTGTGGTTTAACATTCGTGTATTGTTCAGCGTTCCTTGTATCAGTCGACACATGACTGAGAAAGCTGATTCTACGTGTGGGGATTGTTCCCAGAATTGGAAGAAAGTAGGAATTACGGGCAATAATGGATAATTTCTGTCTTTGATCCAGACCAAACAAACTTAAGTACAGCGCACACGTATACCTTCGTGATGACCTTAACCCTTCAGACAGAGGTAGAGAACAGCAGAGAACAGCAGAGAGGTTAAGCTCAAAGTTAAACGAGAACTTGTCAGTGAAAAACAAAGCGGCATCAAGTTAGTTGACAAAGACAGGTGGGCAAAATGGAAAAGACAAGTACCCGGAAGAGAGATAAGAGAATGCTATACTATTCTTCCAGAGGCACTAATTGAATATTGAGGCGCTCGCAGACGGAGGCGGACCATGGCTGAGAGCCTTGAATAGCCTGACAGCAGGACACACGTTGGCTCTAGGAGACATGAGATCTCTCCTCACCCAGTGCTCCAGATACATGGAGAAGCAAGAGCAAGAAAAGACAGCTATGGAACTCCGACTGCTCAAAATGCAGTTGGCAGAGAAAGACACTGCAGCGGCCCAAGCCAAGCCCAAGAAACAAATGGCCGCCGTGACTGAGCTTGCCGACCAAATTATGGAAGCAGTGAACCAGGCATTGGCACAAAGAGAATCAGAAGCACCGGTCCAAGAACCCACTCAACAGTGGACCCAAAGAGCTCCCTACCAAGGAAGAGGAGGTGTCAAACCTCATTGTGAAGGGACGGTCTGTCAGTGCTGCCGACTTGGCATCTTTCTTGCTGGATTGAGCACATTTTGGAGCTATATTAGAGCATGCAACTAATCAGGCATCATTGGCCTATTTTGCCGTGGAGGTCAAGTGTTTGTGAGGTTGTGTGTGTGTGTGTGTGGATGCATCCATGCATTCGTGGTCGCAGCTATTGCGAATCACGCTTCGTTTTTGCTTCTTTTTATTTTATTACCTCTGCAATAAAAAGATTATCTGATAGATTATCACAGGCTCTGATTCTGCATCAGGTGCATCATTGACAAAATGTCAAAATCAAATCATCTTTTTATTTGAGCAGTTTTGTGTCAGTGCCAGTATATAATAAATAATTCAGTATGTATTGCACAGCGCTAATTAAACTGAGGTTCCGACCCTGATATCGTGAGGTAGTTTCATGCTATCCATGCTTCTCAAGTTTCAATACATCCTTTGAACTCGGCATGTTCAAGAACATAACAGCATGTCCTTTCATAAATAAGTAAGACGACATGATCTGAAAACATAATTGCTGATGTTTCACAATCCCTGTGCTCCCACTATCCTGTCAGCAGGATGTTTCACGTCTGTCTGTCTGTCTGTCTGTCTGTCTGCGTATGAAGTTACCATCCCTGAGGGGACAGACATCAGTAGGTCAGCTCTGCAGGGAGCATCTCTTCAACTCTTCCTTGTCTCCAAAGACCTCTCTCCATCTTCTTTTCCATTGCTTGCTCACTCAGGTTTTATTCTCTACACACACACACACACACACACACACACACACACACACACACACACACACACACAGGAAAGACTCTAATTGCCTGCTGATTTGCTAAAAAGGCCCACCTAAAATAAAGGCCTCAATATGGTAATTTCACAGTTTCTTTTTTTTGTTGGCCCTCTTTATAAAACTGCGACTTGGTGCCAGATTGCCTCATCCTTGTGGCCACAAAAGTGAGTGTTTAGGAAAAAAATTCTCAGAGTTGCCGTGCCGTTCACTGTCTTGAACTGTTTTTATAAATTGCCGAATCGCAGTAAAGGAGGCGAGAGATCCAAGTTGATTGATGCCATTTCTTCCAACCGTATACTCAGTGACACAGTGTTTTATTTAAATGGCATACCATGAAAGGCGCTTCTTCAAATAGTTAGTAGCTAATGAAGGATTCTGCTTTGGCTCAAGCCGAAAGAAGTTGTTGTGGCACCAGTCAGTGGAAGCCTTTAATAACGGATTATATCAAGTTGGCGAGACAGCACTTGTGTATCAGTTGGTAGTTTCAGCAGCCAAATCTAAATCTAATCCTGCCAGACTGAAAAAAATAGGATATAAAGTGTTGTTTACCTTGATGATGTGTTGGACATTTAAAGATACCCAAATAGTACGTGTCTGTCACCTGCAACGATTTGATTAAATGGGGAGTCTATTAGGAGATGTCAACAGACCGATGTAGTATGTGCATATTTTTATTGTATTTTTGCTATTTTTCATGAAGGAATCTTGACTTTGCCGTAGTTACTTTTATTTTTTTGCTCTCCTACTTTGCTTATTGTGTGCACCGAACACCGAAGCAAATTCCTTGTATGTGAAAACCTACTTGGCAATAAAAGGGGATTCTGGTTCAAGGCAGAATGTGGAGACCTGAAACCTCCAGGACACACAGACTAGGAATGGACTTGGAAACATGTAATTCCCAGCAGTTAATAAAGTTTTGAAATGTGTAATATTGTCCATATTAATTTTAAATGAGAGCAGACTAGAGAGAAGGTTTTAAGAACTTTTTTGAACTGCTTTTTTTGTGAGAAGAAGGATTTGGGAATTATATAATTACTTGAAGAAGAGTTGTTTTAAATCTTTTGGAAGCAATCTTTAAATAAGAAAAAAAAACTGAGAAATAAAACTTTCCTCAATTGACAATTTGAATTTTTCTAATTTCCTAGAGTAGATATTTGTACTTTGTGGCCTTGCTCTGTTAAAGGTGCTATACTAAATAATCGTTTCCTATTAATGAACAACTAATGCACTTTAAATGCTTCCATCTTCCTATCATTAATGTCCTCTAGAGGAGCCTGAGAATTGTACAGAAATACCAAATTTAATGTTTCGAGTTTGGTTTGGCCAGTTGTTCAAAAACTTGAGTGGCAACATTATTTTGGCATTGTTTTACTTTGCTTTGTTTTCCATGTTAAAACTGTGCATGTTAAATGTTGAAAATTGTACAATCTTTTATTAATTGATTGGTCACTGATCTTGAATGTGGCCCATTATGAATTATATAAAAATGTTCATATGGGGTCACAGTTCTGAGCCATGCGGATATTGTCCCACAACAGGAAGGAGAAACGGGCAATACATTAGCTCTATATGGCAATGTGTGTGTGTGTGTGTGTGTGTGTGTGTGTTTGTGTGTGTGTGTGTGTGTGTGTGTGTGTGTGTGTGTGAGAGAGTGTGTGAGTGTGAGAGAGAGAGAGAGAGAGAGAGAGAGAGAGAGAGAGAGAGAGAGAGAGAGAGAGAGAGAGAGAGAGAGAGAGAGAGAGAGAGAGAGAGAGAGAGAGAGAATTGGAAAAGCCGTTGTGTAATTGAAACAAATGGTCACTCTTGACAAGTGAGATGCCTACCATGTGTGTGGGGGTGAAAGGCTTTTGTCCCTTTGGCACCAGCATGACACAATGAAGACAGTAAAGCATTAAGCATGTCTGTTTGTCCCTTTGGCCCAGGATTGGAATTTCACTCACCCACACACTGATCTGTGGCCCTCGGCACATAAGGTGGTCGGAGCGTAGTCATCGGTCATGTGGCTGGTGATCAGGGCTCTTCAGTCCATTTACCATCTTTACACAGCCGCTTTCTTTTCTTTTTAAATGTGTGGGTGTCAATTTGTTTAAAAGTAAACAGTGCAATGACAATCAATTTCACTTTTTATACGCATGTCTATTTGTAAGTGTTAAGTTTTGGCTCAGCGTGCGTGGCTTCCCACAGGTTTGTTGCAGTTTCAACAGCTGGCCAGTGTTCACCCAACATCTGTTTTCAGCTGCCATCGAATAAGGAGACACTCAGTGGACATATGGCTGTGCTTTTAATGCTCGAGGTGTTTACTGAGACAATTCTATTCAAGACCTCTACTCCAACATTTCTAATTGTACTTTTTGAAGGACAACAACAAAAGAAAAGCACTGCCAGGCTCATCATGCTGGATCACAAACTTGTACAAGTCCAATCTGACGTCGGCCATTTTATTAACTAAAATGTGAGTTAGCCACATTATAAAGTTAAGTTTAAATTAAAAACATGTTCAATTTTTTTGTCACATAATTTCAAGGCCAAAAAAAAAATTAAGCAGATGCATGAATGCATTAAACTTGCATTCTTTCTAATAGCCAGTGAGTTGCGAAAAGAAAAAAGTCAGATTGTATAGAAGTCTATGAGAGTCTATTCTTGATTTATTACCTCAGTAAACATTGTAAACAAGAGTTTATGGTCTCAATGTCTAGTTTCAAGTCCTCTTCAATACAGCATGATGTTCATTTAGTAAATGATGGTCCCATTCAAAGTCAGATAGACCATAAAGCAGGGTATGCTATAGGGCGGGGCTACCTTGTGATTGACAAATCACTACCACGGTGTTGTCTGGTCTGGGAGGTAGAACTTCAACCCTTTTGACGGTGTGTTTTCAGTTCATAAGTTCAGGTTAACTGTTTCTAAAAATGTCTTATTCAGCGTTCCGTTGTCCTTAGCTCCACCCTCTCCTGTCACTTCTGGTTGCAAAAAAAAAAAAAGATGGCGACAGCCAAAATGGCAAACTCGAAGTTTCAAAACCCTAGTCCACAAACCAATGGGTGAGGTCACGGGGACTTTGTCCACTTCATACATACTGTCTATGGACTTGTGTCACTGATAGGTTTATGAGACAGGGAGACATTTGGAGGATTATCCTCATCTTTCTGCCCGGAGACTGACAAAGCACCACACACACACACACACACACACACACACACACACACACACACACACACACACACACACACACACACACACACACACACACACAGACATGCCTTCCCTGTGGCCTGTTGTGTGTGAATCGATGTTTTTAGAAGATGGAATGAGCTCCTCGGGGCAGAAACGGCTTCACTTAATTTCTCTCCGTCCACCCCGTGTGATGTGAGAGAACAAGTTGTCTGTGTAAAAGAGTATGTAGGTGTTGGAGCTGTGGACGAAATCCATCAGCTAGAAATCAGCTCTGCGTTTCCCCGTTTCTCTTGCTCTCTTCTTCATTTTTTTTTTTACTGTCTAATCCACAAAATCTTCCTTCTCTATTTCCTCATTCAGCTTTCTTTCATTACCTCCTCCTTCCCACTTCATCATCTTGTCATCCTTCTTTCTCTCTCTCAAACAGATTCTCCTGGTCCACCTCTCCTCTTTCAAATCCCCCCCTCTTTCCCTCCATGCAGGCCCTCGCTTCCTCTCTTGTCATCCTCCTTCGCTGCAGTTATCTTCTTTTAATCCTCCAATCTGCCCCTCCTTTTCATCCTCCCTCATCCTTTTTTTCTCATCTCTGCCCACCGAATCCTCTCCAACATCATGCGCCCATTTCTCCTTCAACATCCTGATAATCCAGTCTTCTCTCTCTCTCTCTCTCTCTCTCTCTCTCTCTCTCTCGGCCTGACCTTCCTCCTCTCCATTTGTCTCTCTCTCTCTGTCATCTCATCTTTTTCACCTCAGGCTGTCTCTCTTCTTCCTTCCTTTCTTTCTTTTGATGCGGTTATAATCTGCAGCATTGCCATAAAGATATCTGTTGTATTTCATTACCATTTCTCTCTTCATCCTCCTCATTCTCAATCTTCATCTTCCACCACTTGACTGCGCTTGGCCGCTGGCTGCCAGTTAAAATATTTTCTCCCCATTAGCTTCCCGCTCTGTCTCATTTCCTCGTCTCACCTACATTCACCCTCAATCTATTCCATCAATCTATCACATCTTTCCCGTCCATCCCTCTCTCCTCTTTAGTCACGTCTCCACCTGCTGCTAACATGAATCTTGTGAAATTTAACGACTGCGCAAGATCTCATTTACAGCTACACTAGTGGAGAATTATATGTTTAAATGCAGCTCTTTTATCAGCCTGAATCACAAAGTGGAGCTACAACAGGGGAAAAAAGCACATCATCTTTAAATGAAGAAAGAAGAGTATCATGAATTTGGTGTCGGATATATTTAAAGAATCTTCTTTATCTTCTTTAGGCCACAGAGAGTGAAAGTGAAAGCCGAGCATTTCCCACACATGTTGTCCACTGAGGTGCCCTGAGGTTGTATTTATCAATTGTTCCAGAGAGGGAAATCACTCCTAACGGGCCAAAACATTTTCAACCTTCTTTTAGGACTGGAGTTAAACGCGTTTCATTGCCTTTTTTATTTTTAAACTTGGGAATCACTCCTATTTCAGCTTCAGAGGTGACCTAACCGGCAGAGATATTGTGTGGGAAGAGGGATTTGGCAAAAAAAAATGCAGCATTGCAACAGTCAGGGCCGTAGTCCATCGGTAGCCGTGGGCGTTGTGGTGTGTAACCGTTACAATTTCCTGCAGTCCAGAGCAGCAGCTTTAATATTTTCTGATTCTCTGTATCATCATCATCATCATCATCATCATCATCATCATCATCATCATCATCATCATCATCATCATCATCAGTCTCTGCATCTCCTCACTTTCCTACCAAGTTGACTCTCTGACCAGAAAGGGCTTTGGGCAGAGGAAAGGTTTTCCTTGGTTGTGCGCCCTCTGATTATTCAATAAAGCTATTAATAAAGTCAAACAAAAAAATGGCTTTATTTCATAAACCTGTATCTCTGTCGTTATGGCAGTGGCAACAGTTATGGTAAAGAAATATTTCTATCATAACATTTTTTGCAGCTTCAAAATATGTAAATCAATTAATAAACATGCTGAAGCCGATATTGACGTCCTTTTTAAAATGAAATACTTGGCTAGTATTTCCACATCGGTGCTCACATGTATTTTTGTGGTTTGTTGCCTTTTACCACATTTAATTGATAAAACATACCCTTCAATCCACAGTGCATCATGGGCACATTTATATCTGCATGGCTTTTGGCTCAATCCAATTACAAACCAATCATCCCGGAGGCAGGTTAATATGCGGTGTAGAGGAGGTCTATCGTCTCTGTGCTCATCACTGTCTCCTCTTGTCTTCTCATCTTTCACAACCCCACCGCCCCTCTCCTCTTACCTTTTGTCAAGCTCCAGTGACAAATGATACAAATCTAGAGTATGATAAGGCACACAAGATGGAGCCAGCTGGGGTTGATCTTAGATCTGATGGAGAGTGGAGGTGTGTGGTATAATGAGGTCTGCGTCATACAATATGTGTCTGGTGCTCTATATAATTTCATCTCTTGGTTAAGCATGTGAAAGTCACAAGGTGCATTTATACAATACTAACAAATAATCTCCTTTTAATTTTATATGGCAAACTTCACAGTGGTTACAGAGCACCATCATCTTTAATTTGGAGTCTTGTTTCTTGCCCATATTTACTGTGTTTTAGCTCTGCTTTTGGTCTCTACCAACACCTTACTTTCTGAGCAGTAGATATGAAGCTGCAGACAGCAGTCGGTTATCTTAGCTTAGCATAAAGACTGGAAATAGCGGGAAACAGCTAGCCTGGCCCAGTCCAAAGGTAACAAAACACATACGGCTATTTCTAGTTTCTTTAACTGGGAGATTTGGGATTTAAGTGGGTGTCGGCCTTTGCCAGGGTTGTCCCTTGTCACCGATTCTGTTTGTGACTTTCATGGACAGGATCTTAAGGGACTGCTAGTGGGATGAGAGTGTCCAGTTTGTGGACCCCAGAATTAAGTATCTGCTCTTTGCAGATGATGTGGTTTTGTTGGCTCCATCAGACTGTGACCAAATCTGAGGCCATGTCCTGCAAGGCAAAGCTCACAATACAGCAGTCCATCAGCATCGGGGGGGGCGACTGTGGCTAAGTGGAGAGCAGGGTCGTTCTTCAATCGGAGGCACTTAACCCCAAAATTGCTCCCGTAGCTGTGCCTACGGCGTGTGAATGTTAGTCTGATGGGCAGGTGGCCTGGTAGCCATCAGTGTGTGAATGGGTGAATGATGACAAGTAGTATGAACGCGCTTTGAGTGGTCGGAAAAGACTAGAAAAGCGCTATACAAGTACAGTTAATTTATCATTTACCATCATGAACTTTGGGTGGTGACTGAAAGGAGTTGCAGATGCAACAACCGAAATAGGTTTCCTCACAAAGACCTCCTAAACACCTCACTTTCGAGGGAGGTAGACCTGGGAGGAGGGACGTCTGCGACCGCGACCCAACCCCAGATAGACGGACAGATAATGGATGGATGGATATTGGGAGTTTAGTGCTGGATTTTTTGGCAGGGAGCATTAACTTTTAAATCGTGGCTGGTTGACTGGCAACTGCTCATTATTTCTTTGTCATTGACCTGAAAAGAAAGAAAGAAATTAACTTTTTTTCATTGCCCCATTAGAGTGTCAGATTGAGAACTGGATACTCTGTAAAGTGTCACTAAGCTTTTTGTTTTTGTTTCATTCATAATTACCAATGTGCTGTGCAGTGTAATGCCCTTAGTGTTGAAGTGAAAACTCATACCATTAATATTACAATTACCCACGTAATAACTGTTGTAGTAAAGGTCCTGCACACACTCAGGTGTGTTAATTACTTGAACAAATTTGACCTTTCGTTATGTTTTAATTAGATTAAGCTATTTTGGGAGTTTTGAGATCATAGTCATTCAAATATATTAACTAATGAGAACAGTGCAACTCTGTGCATTTGCACAGAGTATTGACAATAAATGAATGGCCTTTAAGACCATGCAGTGGATCGCGAACAGCCGGGACCATTTTGACCATATGCACTTAACTTTAAAGCAGAAGATTATAAACTCAATCTTGGTGACTTTTAGCTGAGATATAAATGTCACCCTTTGTCTGCTCTGCCATGATTGTGATCACTACTCAAAAGAAATATCCACCTCATCCTCTGCTCTTAGTCCAAACCAACTGTTTTTGTTGCTACTGCTGGACAAATTTAAATGCATCACTTTTTGTGTGAGAGAAAGAAAGAAGAAAGAGTTACCTGACATGTTGTATAAACTGGACAGTATGGTGTGAAATCGGTGCAGTAAATGTAGCAAAATGGACATTAAGTTCCATGAAGTTCAGGTTATTTCTATAAGTCAGAAGTCACTGAATGTAATCCATTATATTTGCGTATGTCCGTGTGGTGCTGCAGCCTTTCTGCCTGGAAGGTAATCTGAGTTAAGGCCAAGGTTAATTTAGAGAGTGCTACTAAAATGATAAGCCTGCTCTGTGGGACTGTATAATAATCGCAAATTGTGCCAAAGCACATGTATGAGAGGGAGAATCTGTGGTTGTGAGCGTGCTCACTTCAGCACATACACGCACACACACACTGGAGGACAGAGTTGGTTTCATTCAAATGAAAACGACACACAAACATCATAAAAAAATCCCATTTATATTTGTCTCCCAAGTTGTTAATTGTTAAGTCCCAGAGAGCAGTCTTATAAATGTTCCTTCTCTTTTTGCCATTAGAATAAATAGAAACTTTAAGATTTAATTGAGGTCAAGATTGGATGTTTAGTTCACGGTTCAGCCATTGACAATACAACCTTGATGGTCTGAACGGCACTAGCAACCCCTGACGAATGACGTTGTTCCTACCGTTGCTGTGCAGCTTCCTTGAAAATATCACTTTTTTTTACCTCATAGAAATGGAATGTTTAGAAAATTAAACCCACAACCTCCCAGGGACAAAGTTTGGAGTGTGTATAATGAGCACCACTTTCTGTTCACCGAGACAATTTTCAATGATAGCACAGCACTTCTAAAGCACCCGTTCAAGGTTTTACATTCAATCTTCTTAGCTCCTGTTTTTCCAAAGGAAGAACCTTCAAAGGAAGTCTTATGTTTACATTCACAAAAGTGGCAACTGTGCTCTGCCTGGGATAAATACTGTATGGTGTATAAAGCTAGAAAATATAATGACGAGCTACACCTACACAGCTACTTTGAAACAGTAAAGTACACTGAAACACTGCTCAGGCTCACATTCGAATGGCGGATTAATCATAAATCAGAAAGAGTTATTCTCAAACAAAATTAATTGGGAAACCCTCTGCCTTGCACTATGTTCCCATAGAATAAATTGTGTTTTACAGGCAACGATGAGCTGAATGTCTCCCCGCAGACTTACTTTTTGCACATTCTCTTCTTGAAATATGACAATCACATGCTCTAATAAATGCTGTCACACACAGAGTGATACCATTAGCGGTGGGGAGAAATAAACACTCGTCTGTAGAAGGAAGAGAGAAACATCTGCTATCCCTGCTGACAATGACTCTTGACAATAAAGCATGACTTAAAGTCGGACATGGCAAACTTCAGGATGTGTTGGAGTGATTCTATCATGATCCAAAACCCCTTTCAGTAACACTCTACAATTAGGTACATCAGTTAATATTATTATGCATAAGTAACCCTTAACTAACTGTTTATTAACAGTAACTAACGTGGCTATTAACCATTCACTAATGTTCTTCATTTTGAATAAGGTATTAATTCATACATTATTTAATGTTTGAAAACACAGTATTGATGTTAATTGGTACAGTAATAAGCATTAACTAACAGTTAAGTAAAACAATAATGAGCATTAAGTAACTTAACAAATTACTCTTCACATTTGTTATAGGTTTACATGTTATGAAAGGTACTAAATGTTATGTAATATGTTTATTATCATGTATGTCATTAAGTTCATTCAGTTGTCCATCCTCCAAGTTGTGACTTACAATGTTATTACAATCCAGCTTTTTAGGTAAAACACCGCCACGTTAATATTGGTGCCAGCACTCGTGTCAGAAGTAAAATGTGTGCTCTGACACACAATGCACCACAATAATCTAAATAGCTGTTGTGTGAAATTGAAAACAGCAAAGCGAATATTTCCAGCCATTGAAAAATCAATTAACTCAGGTAAATATGTTGCAAATGGCTCAAATAGCGTTTGCTATCGCAGTTATTTTAGGTTCTATTCAGTCCTGAATATGTTATTGTGCTTCAGGATAGAACAATAGAATGAAATGGAGGAGCATTCATGCACTTCCCATCCGTCATTACATAAAGCTACCTTATTTGCATCCACCCATTTATAGCCAATCAATGACTGCTCTGTTCTGCTGTGTGCTGTCACTTCTAAAATTCCTCTTTCTGTGTATTGAACAGATTTAGAAAAGCTATAGTAGTATCTCAGAAAAGCCTGTGGCGGTAGCTCTTAGAGCTACAGTATGTAATATATTCATCGCTCTAACACTTCCATTTAAGATGCTTGTATGTATTGGGGGTTGGTGTATACATTCTGGCAGGAAGACTTGGGTCACTGATTTAATCTTCCCTGCTCCAAAATAACATCTCCAGTTCAGACCCTCGGGCGCTGAGCACCGTGTGCTTCAGAAGACGGTTAAGTAAACATCCACAATTTGTATCTTTCCAACATCAAGGATGCTGCAATTTTTCTATCGGCAACTTCATCGTGAGATCTTACTTAGAGTCACACCTGCCAAACCCTCCCCGTTTTTTCCCAGGGTTTTCCAGTATTTAAAGCGCTTGCTTTCCCTGTGATTACTTGTATGTTTGCTTCACCCCCCTTCTATCTTCACACGGGCTTCAAGGCTGTTAAGCGTTCTTTCACTCTGTGACAAAGCATCCTGTTACACCTGCACACCATTGTGACATTGTTGCTTTAAAGAATGAACTTTGCATTACCTGCTTGTCAAAAAACGGTCGCAGGCGGCCACAAGACCGCAGTCACCCTGCCTCAGTGATGTGAATTAACATCTGAGAATGATACAGGCCAAGATCACAGTATGAATGTGAATATACATGAATACATTTCAAACCATGGATATGATTTTACACTAATATATTTCGAGACACATACATTTTTCTCCCACACCTGGGAAACCCAAATTACTTACATTGCCCTCAAAGTGTATTATGACTTATCATGCACGTTTTTTTTTTTTTATATTTGTCTGACATCAACCAAGATGCCAGATCGTCTATAGCTGTGATTACATGCCTCTTTTCAATGTGACTTATGTCATCTGTTCATGCCATTTACTGTCAAGTCTGTACACTCCGAGAACGGATCTGGATCGCATTTGGATCCGACCGGCCAGACCACGAAGTGGCCTCGTTCACATTGAGTTTAGATCTCAGGGAACTGTGGACAGCATGTAGGTGTCCATCCTCTCCCCGACTCCCCACACAGGAGTTCCTCTGCCGAGGAGAACAGAGGGAAGGGAGTAGGAAGACCCGCTGTGTGAGTCCTGTTAAGTTACTGCTGATGAAAACCCAACTTGACACGCTGCATCAAAATAAAAGCAGTTAGATAACAAAAATGGGAGCGTTTCATAGTGAAGAATTATAGGAACATGTGTTTGACACAGAAATGGAGAGCATAGCCAGTGATAATATGCTGGATTATTGCCACAAGTGAACCCTTTTATCTGCAAGAAGGCATTTGAGCCATGGTTTGTACTGAAAAAACAGATTAAAGCAGCTTTAAACTTCACTATGTGGAACCGTTGCACAATTCTATTGTCCTTAAATACCCATTCTTAGTATTTTGCGATACGTGTGTTTTTAGTCTCATCAGATAACTTTAAAGATTTAATTCAGGTGGGGAAGGTGATCCATGAGTGTGTGCTATTTACTGAAAAAACTGCTGACCAAAAGTTGCTGTGCACCTTGCACTTGTTTTTCCACTATATATATATATATATATATATATATATATATATATATATATATATATATACATATATATATATACATATATATATATATATATATATATATATATACATATATATATATACATATATATATATATATATATATATATACATATATGTATATATATATATATATATATATATATATATATATGTATATATATATATGTATATATATATATATATATATATATATATATATATACATGTATGTATATATATATATATATATATATGTATATATATACATGTATATATATATATATATATATATATATATATGTATATATATATATATACTGTAGTTTTGCTAGGTAATATTCAGGTGGATTTTCCCTTGTAGTTGATTATGAGTCAACAGTTTACAAGAGTGCCTTTGGCAACAAACAAACATACATACATTCATGCAGACACGCACACGTATAACAAAACTCTGAACTTGCCTTGACACAGAACGAGAACATTGAACATCAAAGTAGTGAAATCTTGTCTCGATCATGAGTATTTAACTGACTAAAGCTCCAGTGACAACAAAGGGGAATATACCCCGAGGACAGCCGAGCGATGAAGAGCTCTGCACCTCCTCTTCTGGCGCCTATGCAAAGCATCCATGCCGTGAGAGGAGTTAGCTAATTGCTGTCAGTCGTTCTTCTCCCCACCGTGAACCTCTGCAGTAGAAGCAGGAGAGGGTTGATTGACAGATTCAATCTTCAGGTTTTTAAATCACAGTCTCCAGGTCTTCTATTATTGTAGTTCTTCTTCTTTATTCCTGCTATTTCTCCTCCTCATTTACTCCTCTGGCCTTTTAAATTTCCTCCCCTCCAGTCTTACTCCCTCTATAACCTTTTGAATATTCAACACATTCTCGTCCCAATGCGTTAAATACCGCAGCCTGGTTACCTACGATGGTACCCCTCTAGAATCACTCTCGGACGTGTCAGGGACGGTGTGTCACTATATACATATATACATTTATGTTACATACACGGTGTAATTTTCAAAATAAATAAATGAATGTAATTAACATACTTATACCATCAATGCTTCATTTAGAGCATGGTAAATCAGACTATAATTACATGTGTGTATTATATTAAATTAATGTGTTGCAGATGTATTCTGATGGTGACAATATTTCAGCCTTGTTCTTTTAGCTGCAAAAATCACTATTTCACAATATTCATATATCATATATTATTATCATATACTCATGTGTGTCAGCTACTTGAGCCATGTGTTACTTTGCTCCTGTTACTTGTATGTATGCTGTGGGTGATTAAAAAGTCTCACTGCGTTGATTTATGTTGTAATATTTATTCTGGATATGCTCCCAAGTCCGTTTCCCACCGCTGGAGTTGCAGCTGAAATATTGCCATACACGGCATACGAATACATCTAAGCAACACATTCAATTAACGGAATACACAAATGTATTGACAGTCAGATCTATCATGCTCTATATGAAGCAGTGATATTAGAAATCTGTTAATGTATGCATTCAAACAGTCTGCGATTATTTTGCCAGCTGCCCTTCCTGCATTTACGTTCAGCCTGAATTATATGTTTAACTTCCACGTATTTGTCCAATATTATAGTTTTAATTTTATATAACGTGGGTGTGTTTCACCAACTGGAGAGGCTTCACCTTGCCGAGCCAAATACTACAATCTTCCAGAGGTTTTCTCTGGCCTCTTCCTGTGGTTTCTGTATGTGACGCTTTACCCAACAATGAGGTCGCTGCGTATTGTGGCTCTCGCTCTTCTGTTAATATTAAACCTTTCCTTTACTTTTCTTCCAATTTTTAAATCCAACAGATGAGTAAAAACGGATTGCCTTTTTGAAATCCATTTTTTTAAAGTCAGTGTTCATGGGTGCTGCTGAAAAATGAACACAACTTTCAGGTTGTTCTTTCTGTAATTACAATTTGATCAAATTATTATTTCCAAATTGACATTTTAATTTAAGTTTTGATTTTAACAAATTCTCTGACAACATTATATTTCCAATCAGTTCATCGTTTGACCCACAGAATGCCAGAAAACAGTGAAAAATGCAGATCACAGTTTCCAATTATCTTTTTTGTCAGACCAGCTGTTTGTTTGGGTTTAACTTTGTGTACAATGTGTTTCCATGTACTTCCCTCTGTGTTAGCATGGTGATGTAAGTGTGTGTGTGTGTGTGTGTGTGTGTGTTTTGTGTTACTCTTTTATAGATACTGAATATTTAGATGATCATGAATCAAACTGTTAAAGGTTGCAAACTCCCCCAGCCGAACAAAAGAGAATAGAGTTCAGCCGGGTCCAGTAGAAGAGAATAATAACTGTATTAAAGATGCAGTCGTATAATATCAATCTGACTGCTTAGCATTTTGCTGACTCATGCTTCGATCTGCCTAAGGAGCAGCGCAGAACACTGTTCAACCAATCCGGCACTGCAAAAACACTATATGCAATGATTTATTGTGGCCTCATATTTTGACTTCTTAGTTTAGCATGACGCAGAATATGTCCCCGAAAAAATGGAAAAATATAAATTTCCACACCTTGTATTGACGTTAAAACGCCAACAAATCTGTTGAAATAAACAAATAGAATGTGAACATATCCCTTTTTATTTTTGCATCCTCCTCACGTAGATTTGATCTGTTTTTTCTTTTCTGCAAACACTGTGTCAAATTATCTCACATCATTTTTTATTACGCAGTTTTCATCTGTGCCTTCAAACCTTCACCCTACGCAGACTCACGACCCTCTAACGACGTCTCCCGACTTCCCTCTTTTGCTCCCGTCAAAGACTGAGCAATAAGATTCAAGACAATCATAATAATAAATGACTCGAATCGGCTGACGTGCCGGCAAGGAATCACGATGAGCAACGCGCTCACCGAGCACAGAGCGTGACACGTGCTGCCGTGCGATTCCTTCAGTGGGCTTCAGTTCCTCAGCTCTGCCTCCCGCTTTCCCTCCCAATCTCGCTCCTCCATCTCTTCCCGTCACTAATGACATCATCCGTAAATGGAGTTAGACAGCCATGAGTGTGCTAAGTATGTCCGTGTATTGTATCTCTCTCTATATGTGTGTGTTAAGTAATGTTTACACTGCACCAGACAGATAAACTCTCTGACTCTCTGGTTCATTACAATGACAAACGGCTGTGTGTCTGTGTGAGTCTGTGTGTGAGTCGAACGTTATGATTCCGTGGACGTGAACTCATTAACAGCACAACGGCACACACATTTGTCACTGTGCATTTGTAAATATACTCTGTTTGTATCTGTGAACAATATTAACGCTGACATAATAAGAGAAATAGGTGTGAACGCGTTTGTAGGTTGCATCTATGTTGGTATGTCTTATTATCCACACACACACACACACACACACACACACACACACACACACACACACACACACACAGAAGGAGATGGTTCAGTGACGTAATGCATTTGTTCAAAATACTGATTGTGACCAACAATATTCATCTTTCTTTAATGAAAGTGCTAATTTAATGATCTCAAAGAAACAGGGAATTGTCAAAAGGACAGTAGAATATATAAATCATATTCATATGTTCCCCCCCCCCCCCATCAACGATTCATACATCAACAATGTATGAAATCCATTGTTCATACAGAGGTTACCGCCAATAACGTCTCCAAGATTGGAGCCTGATGTAGCGGCAGATAAGGCGACGCTCCATATTTTATTAAGTTGGTGGGCTCCATCCAAAGCCTCACGCTCAGCACTCCGCTCACATGCTCTGGTATATAATGATTTATATTTTTATTCCAGATCTGGGCACAAAAAGGATCGATGGCAGGTATCATGTGACTGGAGAAGTTTTGATACTCGCCTTGTACTGGGTTTGTACGGCGTTCTATTGATTAGCGATACCAAACCAGACCCGTGAGCGACTGCAGGGCCTCAGGGAATTGCTAACCGACTAAAAAAAACTTAAAAAACTAATAAAACGGTCCTTTCATCTCCAACACGGGTCCAAATCGAATACAAGACCTCATTTCCCCAAATGACAGCATGTGTTTTTCACATGCAGCAGAAATTATAATTGAAGGGGGGAATGCGATTCAAAGCGCTGCCCCATTACAGACACTTCATCTCTGCTCACTGAACATGAATATAATGATATGTAATTATTAGAAATGTGGAAAACAAAAGTTGGAGAACAAGACAAAAATAAAATGAATCGGGAGGGAATACAAGCCTAATGCAGCACGAGAGGTTTTTGGTGTGTGTGTGTGTGTGTGTGTGTGTGTGTGTGTGTGTGTGTGTGTTATTGATCAACCCTAGTTAGGAAAAAGTACAACACTGGGTTCAACATGTAGCACCGTCACATCACATCTGATATTATTGGTACGTGTGAGTGTGTGTGTGTGTGTGTGTGTGTGTGTTTGGACTGTGTGTGTGTGTGTGTGTGTGTGTGTGTGTGTGTGTGTGTGTGTGTGTGTGTGTGTGTGAGAGATGTCCCCAACAAGCCCTGCTTTTACGTAAGCGTGTTTGGTCTCTAATCTCCTGACAGTTGACCGCACTTTGCCCTTGAATACAATTCTATTATGTTACTTTATGTTCTGTGTATATCCTAATGTGCCAACCAAATAGCAAATCACACACACACACACACACACACACACACACACACACACTGAGTAAACACAGGCTTTGCTTCAAGTGATTTATCAGTGATGACAACATGGCTTCCGGTAGCTTCTCAAATGTCCCTTTCTGTCACTGGAACATTGTGTAGCGTAGCATGAAGTGTGTGTGTGTGTGTGTGTGTGTGTGTGTGTGTGTGTGTGTGTATACATACAGTACATGCGTGCATGTGTGGGGCTGCTTCCGTAGTGAGTTGCCATGCTTGTTTTCCTCTATGGGTTTCATTAAAAGTGAAAATATAATGACGTCGGCAGTCACGAAAACTGTTAATGGCTTTGGCATTAAAGCGTCAGTCTGCGTGTTTTGTGTGTGCCATCTGCAGTTTTACGCGTCTGAAAGCATACAAAATGTGACAACTGTGAGGTTACCACTGGGTAACAGGATTCTCTCAAATTCAAATCAACATGTCTCCCAGCGTTTTTCTCTAATGTCTTTTTTTCTTCTTCTTTTTCTCACACACTCTTTCGTAGCTCTGCTCTTGGCTCATCCTCCTCACTTCTCCCCCCGGAGAGTGAATTCCTTGCCGGCAGTTCCCACTGTATACTGTACATGATGGATGTGGGGGTTTTTTTAGACTAAGGGGCAAAAAAGCAGCGCCCCTCTGATTACTGTGAGGGCTGGTGTTGGTTGACGACTCATGGTCCACCTGGAAGCTCTCCTTATATATGAAGTGCTTTTAAAGTCCAGGACCTGCATTTCATGAAATGGACGTGAGCCACTGGGGATGATGGGATTTAGGACAGTTTGGGATTGTATTTTGTTGTCAGAGCTTTCTGAAGACCTGCTATGTGAAGCACATTCAATGAAATATTATAGGTGGGTTGTTGACTACAATAAATATCAAATGCATTTATTAGATTACTCAGGATGGGTTAGCAGACTAAAATGCCGGGTACCACGTGTTATTAAAGAGAGAATGGTACCATGTGGTGTCATCCATTGGATTTTGGAATACACATGCAAAAATGTACTGCCTTCTGTCAAAAGAGTGACAAAGTAGCCTTTTACTGTGTTGGCAAAATAGACTGCAATAAGCTTCAGGGGGGGTTAAACCAAAACACAAATTATAATAGGGGAAAATTACAAATTTACTGTTGAGTAGATATTACCCATTTATTTTTTTATTTTAAGAAATCAATTAGTATAAATGAAGTGCTGAAGACAGAGAAACATTGTGTTATAATAGTATCAAGTTAGATATCATAGAAAAATTACAAAATATGTTAAAGTCTCTGCCAAATACTTTTATACGATCCATTGTTTGTATAGTCTGTATCCTCATAGAAATTAACACACAAACTGGGTCAGCAGGCTGTAATGATTAATGCAGTGTAGCCTCCTCTGCAAAAACAAACCAAAAATCCATTTATTTCCATCCCAAACAATTGGACTAAAGGATTGCTTTTATAAGTTCCAAGTCAAGGCCTGAATATGGGTGATAAATCTCTGTGGGTCCCTAAGTGACTCCACACAGAGCCATTTTGATCCATTGTTGATATAGAATATCGATTAGTGCCGGTTCAAAGTGATCCGCCATTTGTTGTAGTTGCTGCGAATGATAACTTGTTTATGACCTGACAAGACTTGAGATACTCTGAGGATATATTCTGGCCATTCTGTGAGGCTGCACTTGGGCTAAATGCTAACGTCGCAATGCTAACGTCACAATGCTAACGCGCTCACGATGATAATACTACCATGTTTATGTCTCGTCCGGTTCTACATGGGTGAAAAAGCATGTATTGCACTCTCAGTTGAATATTTTGCCTCTTCAGTTGGAATTAGAATAATAAACGCAAAATGCAAAGTGGAGGGCGCGTCGCACTGTGAGGGCGTCTCCATGCACACTTTCTGTTTGGGTTCATGTATGTGCACCATGCAAAACAGCTTGGTGAAGGTGGACATTGATCAGCGTGTGGTGTGATGATAGATACTCTCTCAGCCAGTCACATCACTGGTGTCATAGTTGGAAAAGAGGCCATAATGCTCCCTGGTATATTGAGTTATAACCAAACAGACAGTGTGTGTAATGGTCTGTATGGTTGAGCTGTAGCAGCCTGGTGTTTTCAGGCGGTTTAATGGAGGTACAAACCGTGAAACAGCCAAGCGAAACTGCATTTAAACAAACTTAGTATAGTAATAGTAATACAGTAATATAACGAGTAACTTAACTAATTACTTTTGAAGTAATAAGTACAGTAATATTACTTTTTAAAAGAATAATGAGTAAGAAGTTTGAGTCAGAACAATCGTTTTGTGCAAGCACACAAATTCATATTTACTTTTTTAAATGCCTAGCTGTTTGGTCTAATCAAAGTATCAATATTTATATTAAATAGAGTCATTCTCTATCCACTTACATCCCCACCTTTTAGGCTTACTATATTTTGTTAACTTGGTATTTTAAGATCACATGAGTGAAAGCCCCTTCAGAAGCACACATACAGGTAAAGGCACGCTGAAAGAAAGTACTGCTAATTCACACGGAGATTTTACATCTGTGTTCACTCACTTATGCATCTACTGATTGCTCAGTCGCAGGTGTGCACATATATTATAACAAACGGTTATTCATCTTCTCTTCCAGTTTTGTAAATATGATGAGTAAGTCAAGGTTGGTCAAATTTCCCTCTTTCGTACAATGGCATGGCATTGTATGCCATGGCAGTAATGCGCTTGATTAGCACTGAACCGTAAATACACCGGAGGCTGATGCCTGTCTTCCTTTAGCTCATGAGGGACAGACGAATAAAAGCAAGAATTTTAATAGCCTGGTTTTATTCTTAGATCTGAGGAGGATAGTTAAAAGGCCCGGATGTCAAGCTAGTGTCTACATTTTTTCATGATTTTGGTGTTTGACTATATCCAATCACGTGACACAGCTCAACACCTGGTATGTTTACACTTTGTTTACATAAAACAAGTCCAAATTGTTGGATTATTAATCTCAAACCCATATTAATTACTGTCTTAATTAACATGGATTTTCATTGGTGCTTGTGTGTGCATTTTCCCATTTGTCTGCCACCATCTTTTTTTTCCCTCCCATCTGTTCTTCGCTCTCAGTATCTGTATTTGTTCAACCACACAGACACGTTCTTCTAATTGCACTTCCATTTCTATCCTGCTTCTGGGTGTGTTTGTGTATGAATACATACTCCTTGCATCCACAAAAGTTATGTTCTTCTTGTTGGGGGAGGATCCCGCATGACTATTCGTAGTCCAACATCCACATAACTTCCGCTTGAGGGTAAACCATTTTGACAAAGTGTGTCCGGACATGCCAGTCGCTTTGCATTACTTTGCCTCTCAGTTCCACTAATTTAAACGGCTCCAGGTATTTTGGTTGCCACCTTAAAATGACTGTAGTTAATTGGCTGCCTTTTGATCAGCACTAATCTGACAACTGATAACTGGATCGTAAGCTTCTTGCCTATTTGTCTTACCACAGCTCAGTGAAAGTACATGGCAAAAACAGAAGACCTGCTACATGTTTATTTTTTTTCTTGTGATGAACTATTTTGGTAAGAAATCATTAGCGTGACAGAACATTTTTTGGCGGGGGGGGGGGGGGGGGGGGGGGGGGGGGACTGGCGACGTCTTTGGAGGAACTACAGCAGCATCAGCAGCACTGAGGCATCAACACAGTTGGTTATCTGCTCTGGCAGCGCACTGGCCCAGAGATGACACATCTGCTCAACTGAGCAAAGTCACGAAATTGATTTTGATCAGGTTACTAACCTGACATTATGTACAGTGCTGTACAAAACCCCTCATAGCACAGCATGCTGTGTGCCGTTGCATTTTTACACAACAGATTGCGTAGTTTTCTGAAAGCTGTCTCTATCACATCACTGAACATTCACGTGTTTTTTTTTTTTTTATTGAATCAATCTCAAGCAATGACATGGGTTCCATCATAAATGTAGAGAAATGATTGGTCGATAATGATGTATAAAACACAAACTTAGTGTATGTAGTAAGGAATGTAACCACCAGCATAGATAAGAGATTCATACGCACATTGAATTTAAACTGGTTCGAGTCACGTCTTGAGCCCAATTTAATTTAAAGAAATTGCAACAGCTCTCTCATGATCAATATTGTGTGGTTGTGTGCTGGCGAATGATTTATAATCCATAGTGGCTGTATGTGTGTATAAATTGCAAATTGGACAGCTTATAAATACGTGGATGTATTTATTTATAATTTTACGCCTGTCACATCCACTCTTGCATTAGTGATCGACACGGCCCTAAGGATGTTTTTAACTGCATATCTACTGACTTGTCTTTACTCTAAGACGTTGTTCTAATCTATGGGTCTCAAACAGAACGGGATCTGCTACAAACAAGTTATGGTAAAAGTCTGGAACCTACACATGGGGGTAATAGCAAGAGCTGAGGAGTGAAGCGTCATGAAGTTCATCAGTTAGATTGATTTTGGTTTCTAGCACATCCTTATCACTACGCTGATCTACAAAGAGCATATAAAGTATATTGTATGTACCATGTGACCTCCACCAGGGTTGAAAGCTGAAGGCATTTAAATGGGTTCATCCAAACATGTCCCCATTTGTTCTGACAAGCAAGAGTTTTAATAACTGATTTGGTGTTTATTTTGGAGGCCCCTGTGGACAAAAGCAGTAGTGTTTCCCATGAGCACCACTGCCTCGTGTCGTTAACATCTCGAGCTGGCGAACACATGCAATCGTTTTGGAGCGAGTGAAAGGAAGACTCAACTCAAAAAGGTTTACTTACTCTAGTGGTTGCATTAGCTACAGCGAGGAAATGGCTAATAAATAAATAACCTAAATAACAAACATACATTAGCAGGCTATTATTATTATTATTGTGTGGCTATTGCATTAAACTCGGCACATTCTGTCGAGTGCGTGTTGTGTGCCCACAACACGCATGCATGCGACAAGATCAGTGCAATAATCACCCGCCACACATTACAAAATGGATTGGACCGAGCCACTGGGGCCAAATGTCATTTTTTTACATTTGAAGCTTCTATTAAGATTTTTGAATAGGAGGGAGGGTAGAAGAGAAGGTAGAAGGTCACTATTGCACACTGTTTCTATAAGATTGAGTGTCAATCTTTTTTTTTTTTTCTGGCAGAATAGTTCAGGCAGGGCCATGGGGGGTGCAGCACCTTTCTTAAAAGTTTCAGCGTCTGCACAAAAGTCTCTAAAAAAAGAGAAGAAATGCTATATGGACACTTAGCCTAGCTATCAGTAATACAATTTAAATGGCAGCGTTCAAACTATGGTATGGTGCTTGGTACAGCCCTACGCGCCACAGAACACTATTCCAGCAGGGAAAAGGCCATGGATGTCCAAAGAGAAAGGCAGTGGGAGCAGGAGGGATGGTAAATCTGGTGGAGGGTATTTGTTTGGGTGTTGAAGGTTGAGCATCCCTGGTCCAGCCCCATAACTACTATCAATTGCCTGGTGCATGTTGGTCATCACGCTCGTTATCACTAAATGCTTTGTGATGGTTGCTTTTAGCTAGAATTCCTGAATATACTATGACATACCAGTCCGGGAGGAAGAGGGCCAATCAGGACACCTTTTTTTAATCCTTTCAAATCCTGCAGTTCTCTCCATCAGTTGAATGACCAACCGGGGTTGACTCTAGTTGTCACCGTGCCTTTTAGAGTTTTTTGTTTTTCGGTCATTGCTTATTCTCTTTTCTGATCCTGACCCCAGTAGCCATGAGCACAGAAATCTCTTCCTGCTTCCTTTTTACTGGCTAACATACTAGTCACTGCCAAACTGTGCTTGTGAAAATGTAAACATAGGCTCTTCCTGTCTGCGTGCCGTTAATTGTTTAATTTGCGGGGAATCTGACCCAATGACAGACTGGCTAATTCCATATAGTTATTCTTAAAGCCTATCACTGATGGTGTTGTTTGCTTATGTAGGTCACATAGAGCCATCAGTATTACCGTTTAGCAACTTGAGATGTGATAAATAAAAATCTATATCACCGGCAGACGATAGCCGGTTTCGGAGATTCCAGTTCGGCAAATGCGTTCCACCTCTTTAGCTTTCCATACGGACCGTTGACCTGCATTCAACTGAAGCTACTGCTAACTAGCTAAAGACCCTTTTTCCGACAGACCCTACATGTGAATGCATAATAGGTTTATAAAGATTAGGATACACGTATTTGAAATCATGACAAGTGGTTAGTTTTGTTCAAGTTTTGTAAATGTCAGTTTTATTCATTTATATAGTGAACAGTGGGAACAAAAGCAGAATCTGTGACAGTGGGTACAAGTTGAGGTACCTATTGTTAAGTTCCCATAAGGCCAAAGAGATCCCAATGTAATGTATGATGCTCAGCTGTGAACATACTGTTAAAATACCATAACTTGTACTTGGCTGCCATTCAGTTCGCCAAGGCTGCTACAAAACAGTTGCTTAATACCATTTTGTTCAAGGAGCTACAAACCAGTACCAGGCTCAACACGGCAGGGAAGCTGAAAGTTTGCGGCGTCTCATTATTGACAGAAACCGATAACTTTTCACAACGTGTGTTTGCAAGTTTACAGCAGCTGTTTATTAATAGAGCCGTCTGTCCTGCAATTATTTCTTGAATCATATTGATCCCGTGGCAAACCGCTAGTTTTGCCCACTCTCTCGCACGCACGAACACTCATTGAGCGACTGAGGAAGCTATCATTTGTGGCCTCGGATCAATGTTCCACTTTTTTTTTTTTTTTTAAAAGCTCAGACACATTGCACAGACAACCAACACTTAATATCAAGCCAAATGTTTTGAGCTGAATATAAAACACTGAAATAGTTCAATAGAAATAACAAGAAGAGGAGGTTGCAAACTTTGATGACTTTAGACTTGACAAAAAGACGTAAAACTTGACTTTGACTTTAACACATCATTACTTCACTTTGAATTAGGAATGACTTAATACCCCCCCACGGGCTGAAATATGAACAATGATGTTGTAAAAAGTGTGCAACCAAATTAATTCTTTGCATTCCTGACAGCTGATGTAGTTTGAATCAATCCGACAACAACTTTGTGCAAGCAGAAGGGAGAGGTGTGTTTGCAGTGTACACCAGCATATAATCACACCTGGCAGTTTAAATGACAAACTTCCCAAAGTTACTTGTCAAAAGGCTAAAATGAACCTTTGTCCTTTCGGTCAATGTGTCCTCTAAAACCTGATGTTTTCAACCAGGTGTGAGGTAAAGAAAGCATTTGTTCATAACATCTCTGATTTCCCAAGTGGATGGTTTCAAGGGGACAGAGTGTGACAGCGAGACAGGGATCGAAAGGGAAAGTCACTGACGGTTGAAAGTGAAAGAACTGCAATCAAACAAAGATGTTTGAATTACATACTTACGTGATTCATCCTTGATTGCCGGGCGTGTGAGTGCGCACAGGCAGAGGAGAGAGTGTGGGTGGAGGACAGGATAGATTTGTGAGACTGCTGTGGATAAAAGGCTAACTTAGGCTGATTTGGGGCGATTGTTGAGACGTCATGTTATCTGCCAGACACCGAGCTCACAGTAAACCACTGACCGTCTGCAATTGACTGTCTTTGATTTACGCTGGGGGAACACAACACGACTGAACAGGCTGCAAATAGATTGGAAATCACACATGTTAATGACTGGAATTCCCACCTTTTATTTTTCTGCAACACGCAGGATGCTTTTCGAAAACCAGGACATCTTGGATAACGTATCAAGGCAGCTGAGAGAGAGCGGAGTAAGAGTCAATTCAAATGAAGTGATGATTCAGACAGAGGCTTGCAGGAAGTGGCAGTAAAGCAAGCTGAAATTGAATAAATGATTGTCACTTAAGTGAATCATGTAAATCGCACAAGCTCTGTGGCAACATTCTGAGCTGGACTGTAAATAGATCAAACTTATTGTACTGGCTGAAACATAGCTGTCAGACACATTTTTAGATTACAGCGATTCTACTGCAACAATATTAAATGTGATTATATATCATTATTGTATTTGTTTGTATTAGCATTCATGACCAACAACGACAAGTTATGAAGACTATTTTTCATCACTCCAGTTGAATTATTTGCACATTCAGAGGATACAGAGCCCCATATTCACTGTGTTTTAGCTCGGCTTTTGGTCTCCACCAACTCCTGTGGGAAATGTCCTGCTCTTCAGCTGCTAAATGCTCTACAACGTTCACCAGCTATTTGCTAACATTATCTGCCTCCCATTCGGTGGTGTGCAGGTAGAGAACAGCAGCTTCTTTGCCTTTTAAAGCAATCAGACGTGTTTTATAGCCGCTGTGAATGAGGACTTGTATCTGATCCAAAAATCAAAGGCGGAACCCACGTTTGCCCAGTGGAAGCCAATTGCTGCCAAATTTTTTCACACTGTATAATCAAGCATCTGTGGGTCTGAGTCATTAATGTGTCCAAAGAATACAATTAAAGATCCCTAAATGGTAAACTAGACCATCGTCTGACAGGCAGATACAAACAATGTGTTACCCAAAATCTGAGCCCAATCCCAGGCTTCTCCCAGTTCTCACACAGACAGACTAATTGACTATAATGGTTAATATAGGCAGGTTTTGCGTCACTAAGGAACAATACACTATAAAAACTAGTCGATCGTGTAGACTTTATTATAGCCTTCAAATTAGACTGGATGTATAGGAATCTCCTCTACCTCAATGTGTGCCTTTTATATATGGCTTTTCTCATCAGGATGCCCTTCTTTCCTTTCTTTTTTTAATTACTTCCTCTCTCTCACTTTATTCTCCTTTTTTACTTTCCTTTCCTCCTCTCTTCCCTCTAGACTCCATACCCACACAATGCTATTAACCTCTAATTGTGGCTGATTAAGGGGAGGAGACACTCAGGTTTTTTTTTTTTTTTTTTTAAGTTTTCCATTTAAATATATCTTTGGTTTGGAAATAGGCTACTGTTTAATTATCATCTACTAATCCTCTTCTCTCTGTGCTTCCTTGTTGTACAAAGAATAAATAAAGGCAATATTGTGTAAAGAATGCTTCAAAATTGTATTGAAGCGTCATCAAAAACAGATGTTCCCTCTTTGCTACAGCTAGTACATGTGATCCAGCTGCAGTGCAAGGTCAGGATTGTCCAGCAAATCAGGCTGATACAAATCCTACATATTTTTAGATTGATTTATGGTAAAGAAACATTTAGCTAAATGACAGGTTTAAATATTAACTGACACTTTGCCGAGCCCTGCCGCTGACTTCTTCTAAGTCAAGAGTATGTAGCTAATAGAAAAGCTGCTCACATGTGGAATTATCATGGTGCTTAAATAGCAGTATTTCATGTTTTACTTTATATAATCAGGGCAATCTAAAATTAAAGCCAGTGAAGGAACTTTCTTCTCCATGTGATTACTCATTATGGAATCGAGTATTTTACATGAATATTTGATCTGTGACAAGTATGACAATCCACATACAAAAAAAAAGGTAACATCCTCACCAGTTGATCGTCCGTGTAGGAGACATGAATATAATGAGTTCTTGTATTGCAGTGTGGGGTTTATTACCCCGAGTTTTAGTATTATGAATTGGAAACAGAATTAAAATGCTGTCAGTTTTAACATGACCTTTGAATAGTGTGGATGAGGAGATAGCCAGGAGATATTGTATTCGGTCTGTGTCTGTCTGTCTGTCCATGGCTAATCTTGCAAACTACTGGACCCATCATATTTTTGGTGCTTTTTTTTATGACTGTGTGCCCAAGGACCCCTCGTCGTTGTGACCCGCCATTGACTGCCGACTCCCCACTACTTTTAACAGGGCACTTGGATCGTAAGTGTGAGTGAGTCTATATGGGGGTCAACTGTGGTTTGAATTCATTCAACCTAACAGTGCAGCAGTGGTCGGTGTGCAGACACACCTGGTGGAGATCTGCACCCTACTGAGAGCACTTTTCTTGTTGTTTGCATTTTGAAATAACATCTTTCACTCTCACTAAGGCAAAGGCTGTGAGGATGAGGCCTAACTAATGGGTTTGGCAACTACAATGCTATTTTGGAGTTTGCTTGCTTGTTTGCAGCTGCTGGCACATGAACTTCTCCAAACCAAATAAAGAGCAGGACAGAGCCATAAACTGTACTCTTAACTCTGATTTAGTAGCATCTTGGCTGGCCCCCGCACAGTGGATGCTCCAGTCCTGAGTGGAGATAATGTAATCCGATAAAATACTGTGAATTGGTAACAATGCAAAAGTAGCCATTATGTCAACTATAGTTGCTCAGCTATGATTGGACAATTATTGTATAATGCATGCAACTTGCCAAATGTATCAGCAGATTGTTTTAGTTCAAAGTTACTCCTTTAAACTTTTCCATGTCACCGACCATCAAACATACCCACGTTCAGCTGCAGACCCCATTACATTATGTCATTCCATATGGGAGTGTTTTGTAATGAACTCCATAACTGCGTATAGTGTAGGCATGGTGTAACGTGGGACACAGTGATAATGGCAACTAAATGAAATTGCCATTAAATTAAAGTAGTCCTCATTCTGGAGTGGACCCCCTGGAACCCTCTTAATTGACACTGGATGTTCCCCGAACCACATTCTCATTTATATCGCACATTTTAAATGACAGCAGTCTCTTACCGTCACCCAACTCTCCCCAAACTTAGACTTACTAAAGGAATGGAAGATGGATCCCATGCAGAACAAATTGTGTTGGCCTCTGTCCTTTGCCAAAACATCCTGATGATATTATAATGTTGCAGTGTTTCTCTTGTTATGGAATCTGCTTTACAGCTGCTGCGTCTGCAGGCATTTTAACAACCTGCTGATTTTAGTAATGAGTTCATCTGCTCTAACGGGTACAAGCATGCACGCCTTACATGCTTTCAAGCGAGAGAAAAAAACCATTTCATTTTGTTTTTATATATATATACACACACACATGTACTGGCAGAAAGTGGCAACATGAATGCGTGTGGAAGTCCAATTGTTGTTGAGATATTTCACTTGAAACCACCAATGTGAACCTCATAGTGGCGCTAGAGGAAAAAGTCAGGGCATCACCAACGTCGCCAGGAATGATCCTCTGGACACCATGAATATGTTTACCAAATTTTGTGACAAACCATTTCGTATATATTGAGATTTTTCACTGGAAAAGATCGAACTTTGACCACCCTTGACATCCCTAGAGCCATGTTGCTAGCATGGCTCGAAATTAGATTAAATCTAATAACTTTGCTGAAGGTTTCAAATCATCTTAATCATCAGAGTTGAATGGAAAAACACTATTCCATATTTTACCCGACAGGTGTACTGGTGTAGAATGGAGCCTGACCTGCTTGTCTGTTTGAATAACCGGCACAGAATGAAACTCACCTTAATCACTCTCTTCCACTGAAAACATATTTACATTAGAGTGAATGAGATACTGATGAGTGACGCACAGTTTATAAGTGTGAATGTAGACAAAACATATGCTACAAGAATGAATATTACAAACATATGCACCCACACACACACACACACACACACACACACACACACACACACACACACTCACAGGCCTTTGACCACTTGCTTTAATCACTGTGAAGGACGTTAGTTCATATTCTACACTAAAATACTTTAGGTTGCGTTTAGGGACGTTAAAGAATGATAGATAGACTATGCAGTAATGCAGTCCCTAGTAAGATTTCAGCTTAAAAAAGACATGAAGTAGGATGATTCATACAAATGTCAGTGCAATAAGTGCTTGTTTTCGTCCCAATATTCATTGTCTCTCTAAGCCAGAACATTTTCTCTTTATTCAAAATGTTCACCAAAATGTTTCCCTGGATCAAAGGATAATGATCATAAGACATTCTCTTCTGAACTAATTTGCTATGATGATCAGTTACAGCCTACTTTATTTAAATAGTGTGTCATACATGGGAAATCATTTGTTGAGCCTTCATAGTCCTCTGAAACCTACTCAGATTTTACTTTAAACTCAAACTTTTGCATAAGCTAAACTTTACGCAGTTTAAGACGGAGATATAAAGTGACAGTGAGAGGGAGGAGGAGACTGACGCAGAGATATCTTTAGCTTGGACAGACTGCACTCAGTTTCACTTGTCTCCTCCATCCCGAATCTGTTTCCCTCTGGTTTTCTCCCGAGAGCTGACAAGTGGAAACAAAGAGACAGACGCTGACAGCAACACAGCAGGGGGCCTGGTACGAGACCACGCAGTGACTGTATGGGGATCTAAGCCCTCTTAGTATGTCACACTGTAACTCAGTGGAAGTTAAACTTTTTCAGAGATGGTTGTTGTGTATGGCAGTTGATTTTTTTATTGGACGGAAATCAAGGTAATCAACACAAACTTCAAAAAACATATCTCAGGGCCATTCGCAAACTCGCTCACAACCTTGGCTCAACATTCATTACAAGTTTTTCTTCAGCTTTCAGTCCCTGAAATTAGACTTTTTTTTGTCAAATAACTATTTCCAACTATTAGACTGTCATGTACAACTTTGACAGTTGCTGTGCTTTTTCTGTCTCTGCCACAAGGCTACCCCAAGTTGACATGGAATATCTGTGCAAGGAGCCATCAAATTCTGTGGACTCCTTCAGGATGTCTGTCTCACAAGAAAAGAATTGGAAACTCATTCCGGCTGCTTGTATCAGTGACCTTTTAGTCACCGGAACCTCAACTCAAACTCCACTTGCAGAAGCAACTTGCGGTGCCCTTGAAGTAGCTTGGCTTTAGACTTGGAGGTGATCTGCTTCATACTTGGCTGCAGTGCACACTGGTGGTCATGGCCTGCTGAAGAACAACAGAACCACATTGTCTGCATACAGCAGAGATCAAATCTTGAGGTCTCCATATGGTTTTCATGCATTGAACACCCCTTTAAAGATTGGGTAGACAATCTGGGACCAAGCGAAACATCTGTTTCAGTTTTCAAAGCAGTGTGTGAAATATATGAATCATTGATAGGCTACTTTTTAGGACCACAATCGGATCATTTTCTATTGATTAATCTATGAACTAATACACCGACAAGTCAATTAATGCAAACAATAAATGTTCCACCAAAAAAATCAAATTGAACATTTCATTTGTGTTCAGTTTATTTTGGCTAACTATATGTCGTTCCATAATGCAGCACAAAACGAAACATGATAAAAAAAAATTCTTCTGTATCATTTTCTTAAACTTCCTCCTCTTTTTGCCTGTGTGGATCATGCACAGAAGCGAAGCGATTTTTGTTTCCTCTTACCGAGATTCAATAGCAACAAAGTAGCAGAGATGTGACCTTTTGTGGCACTAAACACTCATCGAGAACATCTTCACAATAAAAAGTCTACAGCAGCTCAACTGTTCAAACATGAGAGGGATTGATTGAGAGTAAGAGACCGAGGGAGACATTTCAAAATGGATTCTGTGGAGTTTGGTAAATTGATGGATTTTGTGTAGCTCAGTGGGACCAATAGGACTGTAACAGCAGAGGTCTATGTTGTACTGAAGTCAGACTAAAGCATTCACTAACAATAATTGGATATAGTGCGATTGCTATATACACAATTGGAGCCTGTTTGTCTGTGTCCTTGTGTTATTAATCTATGATTGCCATTGGGGTTCCTATTTGGACAGCGGTTTGAAGCCTTTTTGTTTTATTGATTTAGAATAAAAATAAAAATGATCACATGCGGTCTCTCTCTTCCTCTCTGTGTGTGTGTTAGACAGAGGGGGGGAAGAAATTTATGAAATAAAATGACTGAGTCTAAGAGAAAACATGAGTAATTCTGAACCTCCAAGTCTCATCTGTGTGACTAATGCTTGCCGTCAGCCTTTTGGCTGTACGCTTTCAAAAGTAGAGAAACAATTTTCTTCCTCAAAGCTTATATTTGTGGCATTTCTGTTTCACACGGCAATTTGAAATAGTTGAGAGTGACAGGAAAGACGAGGATACTTAATGTGACAAAGGCTGTGAGCAACGTTTGAAGCCTCCATCTTGTATGTAAAGCCATGTAATGCCGCCTTCATGGCATGTTGGGAAGATGGTTGACATGAGTGTTAGGATTATGTATTCAGCTCAGCCTCCACATGGTAAATAGTACAAATATGTACTATTGCAGCCAAGACTCAGTCTCAGAATTTTAGCTGACCACAACAAAAGGTGTAGTGTGTAACTTGATCTGGCCAGAATTTTTGTTTAATCATCAAGTTATTTCAAAGACGTGTATGTATTATGTTGCGGAGATAGCTGCTGAAATGAGCATGCTAGCCAGCTGTCATTTAGTACCTGGAGAGGGGATAGTTAAGTGACTGATGCATCCGGTCTGCCCTCAGTCCAACGTGAGAGGACGAAGAAGTAGAGCTGCCCCAAGGGCTTATCAATCACGTTGAAGGTGCAGGGTCCTTGTGTGCTTTGGTAGTTCTACTTGATTAAATTCAAAGTAAGTAAGAAAATGTCCTCCACTCGCCAAGAGGAGGGTATGTGTCAGATCCGGGAGACAGACCTTCAGTTAGCGGTTAGCTGTAGCGACTTCCGTTGAAAAAAAACACAGATAATGTTGACTATATGCTGATGTCAATTTTCTCATTTTGCAAATTGCTCTGAGCAATGGTGTCCTATATGGGAACACAGCTTCTGCCGCAGTCAAAAGAAGTGGATTATATCATATGAGACATCTCTTTATTTTGTGTTTGTGGTCAAGCTCTTCTCACTGCTATTAGCTTGGAAAAGGTTATGGTGTCTACTTCACTGCATCAATTTAGGATTTAGACATGATGATGGTTGTTTACAACAAACCCATTAGTAGATGGATCACTCATGGATAGGTCGGTAGATATAACTATAAAAATAATATAATATGAATGAGGCCTGTTGGGATGCACATGATTCCAAAAAGGTGAATGGTTTCCATTTCTCAATTAAATATTTAACATGTGTATCCAAATGTGAAATGACATGTATTTTCATAAATTAATAAATTAGTGTACTAGATATTTTGACAAGTCCTCGCGGTTATGTTCTCTTTTTTACCTCAGGCCAACCACATCGAGATGTTGAAGTAATTTGTATCCAACAGCATTATCAATTTTATTCATTGCATTCATCTACAACAGCGAGCGCAGCCAACACAACCGACTGTGGCTCAGTGATGGAGCGGGTCGTCTTTCAATCAGAAGGTCGGTGGTTCAAGACCTGGCAAGACGCCAAACCCCCAAGACGCCAAACCCCCAAGACGCCAAACCCCCAAGACACCAAACCCCCAAGACACTAAACCCCCAAATTGCTCCTGTAGGCTGTGCCTGCGGTGTATGACTGGTAATGAATGATTAGTTAATCCTGGTTGGCAGGTGACACCTTGCATGGTAGCTTCTGCCATCAGTGTGGGGGTGAATGACATGTAGCGCTTTGAGTAGTGGACTGGAAAGGCGCTATACAAATATAAGTTAATTTACCAAACACAGGCCTACAGAATGTAGGATATTTTGTAAATGCAACATGTACTGTCGCACCATAGATAACAAATATTTAGAACATATTTAAGACTGGACATTTTCTGTGGTGCATTGGGCCTACTGTGTTTTTGAACCGTTCTTGGCCTTCCCATCGCCACAGCACTGGTATCAAGTGAGGGGAGAGGGGAGGAGAAAGGACGGTGAAGGAAGGGAGAGTGGAACGTTTTGTGATGTTCGCCCTCCAGGCTGCAGGGGGGAGAGAGGACAGACACTGACACCATGAATCAGACGGAGACGGAGAGACGGGGTTTGTGAGAGGTCAGAGAGGGAGATGAGTAAAGGGACGAAGGAAACGGAGATGGATGAACCCTGAGGGAGGACGGAAACACACAAAGTCGCTCGGGACTTTGTCGATCATTTCTTTTGTTGCATTGCCACTCATCTAAATGGCTCACTATGTAATTGCATCGGATGTAGAGGAAGAGGCTCGACAATCAGGGAGGTATGGACGGGGAGAACAGTGAAGTATCGGAGAGAAAGGATAAGGCAATGACACACGTGTGTGTAACTCTTTGGAGATTCTTGTCAGGCCGCACGTGACATCATGTACTGTGTGTTGCAGCCTGGATGGTGACTCATACTGAGACACAGTGACAGAGAGAGGATCTGCTAACTTCCTTCCACATTAAACTTTCTGGCACACACCTGAAGAAATGACTATCTGAGCTTCTGAAAAAGAGACGTACTTCACCTCTCAGCCCTGCGTACAAGAAATAAAACAAAACACTTCACTCGGTTCTGACAATAGTTTATGATCGGGGGAAAAAGGTACATGAAACCGGGTTTTTACTTTCCAGAAGTCCATAATGCAACAATTATACATGGAGAGCTACTTCTTAAAATACTCCGTATTTAAATGTACCTGGTGCATAACCATTACTCTGCTTAAAACTCATTAAATTGTCTAATGGGTTTTACAAAAACGTGTTGTAAAGGCCGAGCTGCTCTTGTACACGTTTAAACGAGTAACGGGGTCTAAATTGAGTTCCTCTTCTGTAGTTCCTGGCCCCCTAAATAAGTCCCTGCACTCAGGGAGTAGTGCAATCGCTCAGTGAAACAGACCTCCCGGCTACAACATGTTCACAGCTTAATTAGAACACAGGGCACAGACAAACAAAGAACTTCCACCCAGAAGAACAGTGTTTGTGTTCCAGTGTTTGTGTTCCCTTTGAAACCAAAAGTCACCTAAGTTACGCAACGTTGCGGATCTTTCCGTACAGAACTTCAATGCGAAAAACAGGACTTTCACCCAGGAGACCCGTTGTTTGTGTCCCGTGTGAAAGTCAACATTGACATATTTATTGTTCTGTACATACGTTCTTTTAAATACATTGACATAACATAACAATGTAAAAATAAGTAACCTCCAAGTTGTTTCCTGTGAACATGGAAGGTCATTTTGAAAGGACTGTGTATGTACTTAACTGTCGGAAATTGACACGTGCAAAACTGGCTTTTGAGGGAGCATCATAGTTCATAGATTCTGATTCAAATTAAAGAGAAGACAGTCATTTTATTTCATAGAACAGCTTATCATATCCAATAAAGCAGAGGATAAAGCGTCTCATAATTATTTTTGTGAATTGTGGGTTCTGCTTTGAGCTTTCAGCGAACTGAAAGCCAATCTAGTCCAAGGCTGGTTAAGTGGGGAGCAGCCAGAAATCCGGCCGCGTTCTCTGCTCATCTACCCTGTGGAGTTGAATGAAATGAAGAAGCAAAAGAAGGCAGGAAACGGCCCTCCCAGCTAGAACAAGTCATGCGTCAGCAATCGCTCTGTATCTCTCCAATTACCAGCCTCTAAGAGGACAAAGGGGAGACTACATCCCAAAGACACACACACACAATACATGAACAGCATGTGTTCCCTGTTCTGCTGGGTCTAACTGAGCTGGTGAGGAAGAGAACAACATGGTACAATTATCAAAGGTTTTTGTGTGCAAGTCTGCTGCTCTGGTCAAGATAAACGGATGTCTGTGAAGAAAACTACAAGTTATTGTCATTTGTTAAGTATGGATTATTATTTAAGATATAAAAAGGATAATGGCGCGGTGAAGACCTGAACACAAGCTATATTCAGCCTTCCCTCACAGAGCCTCGTCCTGCATTAGAAAAGTACGCGCAGTTAAAACAGAGCTAGTAGAACAATTGCCAAGTGTCAGAGAAAAGAAAACAATGAATTTGTATGCAAAAATAAAGTAAAAACAGACAGAGAATAGTATTAAAATGTTCTTAAAGTAACGAAGTAAAATAATATGATCAAAGTTCCTCCAAAATTCTACACAAACGCCCAGCATTTATTGCTTTCAATATGCAAAATATGTCACTTAGTTAGGTATCAACACTTTAAAAGGGGTCCCTTAACTTAAAAGGTTGGGAATATTACCAAACTATTCCCGCGTTCTAACTGCTTCTACATGGCTGTCCTCTGCAGCACTTGCAGAGTGGATAAAAGAGTAACTCTGTTTTCGCAGCCAACGGCTCCTCACCATCTTCTGTTTAATTTTTTTGCCGAGCCACAGGGAGATCTTTATTTCCACAGCTTTTCATGTAGATACCAGCATACTCAGCGGCCCAGTGCTACTTTTTGCCTGTCACATTTTCTTTCTCTTAGGCTTAAAGCAATATTTCACTTTGCAGGAACATTTTCACTCCTCAGAACGCCTTCCTCTCCCAGTTGGAGGACTGCAGCCTCCCCAAAGAAGCGTGGGAGGTGTGGGGGGGGGGGGGGGGGGGGAATCACTGCAACGTTTGCCATCTTATAAGGCTGAAATTGAATAAGTTGACATTTTGCTCAGACACTTTCAGCAGAGCCAAATAAAAGTGGGGACTGACAAACAGGTGGAGCAGGTTGGACTTTGGTACGGATCTTAGCTGCCACCCTGTCAAAGACTCTGTACCGGGGGTTCTCTACTTCTGATCTTTGAATCTCTGACTTTGTTCCTTCATAGCCCCAGCAGTTCCCCTGTGAATTCAAGCATGCTAGATGTTTTGTTTGTTTTTTAAGATCATGGTGCAGTTATAGTATGCAGATATATCTCATGTCATGTTTCTGTCCATGTGATTAATATAAGTCCAATATGTACTGTCCTTAGCTCTGTTGTTGGTCTCTTCCAACTCCTGGTAGAAATGTCTGGCTCTTTAGCTGAGGAGTCAGGGATCACCAACCTTTTTGAGTCTAAGAGCTACCTGAAGGGTAGAGAGTAATACCGAGGAGGGTTATTTACTTGGTATTATTGTCCAGAATAATATACATTTGCTTTGTTACCTCTGTGTCCACCAAAGTTTGTTTTTTTTTCCCCAGCTGAAAACGCCAGGTGTTCTGCTGAAAACAAAGCTCAGAGTGCTTGGTAGTTGTAGCTAGCTGGGTTAGCTTAGCTTCCATCTAGCTGGGTTAGCTTAGCTTCCATCTCAGCTATCCTACCTGCGGCAGTTTGATAACGTTTGGTTCGGCAGGTCCAAAACAGCAAAATTCAGCCAGAGCATATACATGCGCCTTGTTGGCTACCTCTGTGCTGTCTGCTGCAAGGGTTGAACATATTTTCTCCTTAAGCACGATTGCCACAGTACAACATGCCGATATTGCTGCTCACCAGGTACGTAGTAGTATAATTATGCGTGGAAGCGTTCCTACACTAAATTATTCAAGCTTTCAACAGCTTGAATATGTCAGGTAGTCAATACGTTTGAGTGGATGCACCCTCATTACATTTGAACACGGAGCACATCTTTTTGACAAAGAAACAAAGTCTTGAATGCCAAAAACTTTCAAATGTGCTGTCAGTTTGTCGTATGTAAATCGAGAAAGCACACACCGCACCGCCACCCACAGTCTGTTAACCTTTTCACCCTGTTGACACAAGTGAAGAACTGCTGTCAGGCGTGTGAGGCAGTGTGCGTCTGGGTTAGAGTGTCCTTTTCAGAGCTTCTTGTAAACGAGAGGAGTTCAACCAGCTAAATGTCATATCTGATGCAGATATGATTGTATTTCTATTTCGGAACACGACGGTTAGTCGGTTTTAAGATGAAGCCTACGTGCTTATGTCTGTTTAAGGATGACTTCCCGGTCCATAATCTCTTGTCAGTCAGCATGTCGACATCACTGTCTGCAAATGTAATGACACCTACACTGTAATTTCAAGCAAAACATATGCTTGAAAGCAATGAGTCCCTCAGGCTGGCACCCTTAAGGCTCTAATAATCATAAAGAAAATCTAAATCAAACGCAAGTCGTCAATTATTGTCAATTCTGTACTCCTGCCAGGAGTTTTGAATAATGAATGAAGTTACTGCCGCTGAGCCATCCATGTGTGAAATGATACACAGCCCCTCACTCAAACCCGACTGCAGATTAAACACGCCTATCACCCCCCGCTGTGTGGTGGCTGCTGGTGTTTAATCGTCTGTACCGAGAAGATCCCACATTGTACGAGCTGTTATGTGCGACTCCCTCATCGAGCAGAACATCGGCATTAATGCTTCTATGTCAACGGATTGCGCTCAGTGACATGTGGACGGTACTTTTGGCGAGACTCTATCTTGGGCACATTGAATAAAACATTTTGTTCTGAAGATGTTAAGGGGAGATTTAAGTCATAAAGACCTGAACTGAGGAGAAGAAAAGGCCTCCATCAAGTGGTACATATTTAAGTACAAACTTTGCTCCACGCAATGGGAACACCCATCAGCTCCCTCCAGCAGCATTCACGTGTCAGCCTGAAGTTACTGGAACACATGGTTTCAGAGGAAAGCTATTGATGCTGACACACAATTCAAAGTTAGGGGAAACTGGGGCTGGTTGTCCCACTTTTTATTCTCTATGTCAGGATACCTCAGAAGTCAGTCCAACAGCCGCAGAAACCTTGCTGTCTGAGTAGAATTCGTTCTTTGGCACTGCAAATTTTGCCATTAAATAAATATCACCTTCCTCCATGTGCTGGATTGATTTTGGTTTATGTACGTGGTGACTAAAGACAAATGGTTGGATGGTTTGTTAAGCTACTAACTCACTAAAAGCTTCCGTCAGTGCATTTGAACTTGCACCAACAGCGTTATCAGAATCAGAATCTGCTTTATTGGCCATGTATGCGAACGCATATGGAATTTGACTCCGGTTTCCACTTCGCTCTCAATTTACATATACAAGTTTACAATAAACAAAAAAAATATATATATTTATATATAAAAAATAAAACAAGGGCAACAAAAAAAGAAAAGTAGAACAGGGTAGACAGAGCTGCATACCTGAGATAGGTAATCTGAAAAAAAGATTCCTGAAACAATATAAAATCGAGATGAAAACTAATGTAAAAGAAGTAAAATGCATCAATTTCGGCATTCAAGCATTTGTGTCCTGACTCTTAGCACCACCACGTAATCACAGAGGGATGTTTAAGTTAAGTCATTTGTACAGCTTTGAGAGCTTCGGTGTACAATTGGAGCAGAACTATTTTCCCAAAATAATTACAAAAAAAAAGCAAAGATAAGAAGGGCTGCTTAGTGCCTGGAATGTCCGCAGCAGAAAGTAATCAACAGTTTCTCCTTCGAGTCAGGACTGCAACAATGAGTTCAGAACTGATCAGACGGTCTTTGATTTGAAATATTTCTCTGTATTCAGACTGTGTTTTCTTTCAGACTCTCATCCAGGATGTTAGACGTGAGCCTCATGCAGAGTGGATTCATTTCTCTAGGGGAGGTCACAATTAGCTACAGCACACAGCTAATTAGAGCAACTTCTCCACCAGTAAGGTTAGGATAAACATGTTTTTAGTGCTAATGCAAACTTGACCAAAACAAGTACCAAGCCTAAACATAGACATTCTTAAATCAATGTCTTTTATAAAAAAGACAACTTAAATGTCCACTTCTAATGTAGTTAGTCAATGTTTCTTCCTTAAAACGTTTGCGTTTGTTCGTTCTACTACGAATGTCCAGCAAGACGATCCATCCATGCACCTGTGTGAGCCCCTGCAGTGCTGAACCCGTTTAGATAACAAAACTACTTAGTTTTGGTTGGGTTGGATTAGGCCCGGAAAAACAGATTGTTTTAGGTTTCAATAAGTACGTAAGTTATGTAACAAAAGTATGTCAGAATAAACAGTCTTACTATCGTGCATTACTTTTTGTAGGTATATGAACCAGAAGTGGACCATTGTTTTTTGGAATGCAGTTTTGAAGCCCTGTGTTCGGCATTTTGACCGTCGCCATCTTGGATTATGGCCGTCACCATCTTGTTTTTTTTGCAACCAGTAAAAAGAAATGACCATATTTGGACTGCGAAGGAGTGATGTATAGACACCATATATGGCTTTGGTAGCAGCAGCAGCAGCAGCAATCTGTCAATCACAAGGTAGACCCACACTAAAGCATACTCCGCTTTATGATCTATTTTACTCTAAATGGGATCGCAAGTAAATATAACGAATGAGACGATAAACTCATGTTTATAATGTGGTGATAAATCAAGTAAGAAGTGGGATCATTTCCTAGAATTTGATTTTCAATTATGAACATTTGAGGCATATCTTTGTCTGACAGATGTCTGGGGTCTTGGACATCTTGTTGGTCTATAACAATTTGAGTCAACTTGTGCTCTGGGAAATTCTGACATTGGACAAAATGATTAATAGAGAAAGTTATTCCATGCTGATTTTTTAGCGCACACATTGTACTGTCCTTGTGCGAATGAGGCTCATCTTGATTGGTAATCAAGTTGTTCTTTAGAGTCTACTTACATTTATTACATGTCAAAAGAAAAGAGAAACATGTTTGTTTTATGTCAGAACAACCAAAGCCACTTTTCAGCAGTTGTGCACAACAGACTTATATTTATATATTCAAAAGATGTTTCCTCAACTGCATATTTCACAAAAACTTGTGTTTTCAGAATTAACATTAAAACGCCTTAAAGGAAACCAACAGAATTCATGCTTTTCAGAAACCCGTCACGCTGCACCTGCTCCGTTTAAAAAAAAAAAATACTCCCTCATGGAGGAAGAGTCAGATCAGCAGTGCCACACCTCCCATCATCTCAGGAATGTTTTCACCCGGGAGTGCTGCCATGACGACGAGACTAATCAGACCTGCACAGTATAAATACGACAAGGGAACTAATTAAAGCACCGTGAGGCACCCTCAGACACTCAGAGACAATAGAACACATGTTGTGACAAGCCGTATGTACGCATTCATGGGTGAACGCACTCATGTAGAAGACATGCAAATTCGTATGCAGACCTGAAACCCAGTGACACGTGCTTGAAGGGAAATGCAGATGCGCTGAGAACAAACACACAAGGATCGTACTCTCTGTCTTTGGGTTATTAGAGCAGAAAACACTCCGGTTTAGATCAGGGAAGCACTTCCTGCGAAGGCTTAACGCCTCTGGTAACACAAGTCTGTTAATTTCTTATCAATATGTGATTCGTGGTCTCCAGTGAAAAATATGACAATTCAATTACGTTAGAAGCCAATTTAGCTGGTCAATTTTACTCTTTCACTTTTCATATTATTTTGTATCAACACTGTTAGCAAATGTGTTTTCTAAATCATTTCAAACAGCAACAGCTTTCGACAGAAACATAATTCCTCCACAGCGCAGCGCAATTGTAACCCTTCCTCACTGGGTAAGTACACTTAATGTAATAATAACCTATAACTCATCACACATTCTTTAAATGCCTGTTTGTTTATACATACCAAAACAAAGAAAACTGAATTGTCATTTAAACTTGAAAAAAAAAATGTCCTTGGCTGTGGCTGTACTTCATTCTTAGTAAAAGAGAAAACAATGTTCACTCCACATAAGCAGAGGTGCATGTGTTCCAAAGGCCTTTTCACAACGGAGCCGAAAATGATTTATTTTTTACGAGAATGTGGAATATTCAATGACTGTCACACATTCGACTCATAACTTTTTTTTAACTAAAATAAACCAACACTCAATTCTACTCACTGGAGTAACAGGCTCGTTATTTCAGGTGTGCAAGAAATGTGTTTGCATTTTCTATAAAGCATGTTATTGTAAAGGAGCTTTTCATTATTAATGACGGGACTGAATCATATACTGATGTGTTTAATATTATGTGATACAATATTTGGCCTTATTGTCAGTTTATAATACCTCCAGGACTTCTGTGGATTTCTCAAGGAAAGGCTGTAAGCTCACATGCTCCCTTTGCTGGTAATGCAAATAATAATCATATTAATAATCAGGTTTATATTGTATAGTTTTAAGTTTCACTCATAACATTGACATTTGGATCATTATTATTATCAATTACTTACAGTAAAATATGTATGTCACTATTGGTCCACACACAGTCCTTGTCTCTGTAATCGTCTCCGTCCAAAAGTTAAAACACATTTAAAAAAGATGGATGTAATCATTTCCAAAATCCACAACATGTTTCTATCTAAGGAAACATTTTGCTTCAATCCATATTTGTTGGTGTTAAGCCTTTCAAAATCAACATTTTCACTGCAATCAGAAAAGTGTTTGCTCGTCAGCTTGCCCACTCACTCGCACCTGTACAGGGCCCATGTTTACCACTCGTCTCTAGGCTTCACACCAGCACAAGCACATTCAACTGCTATACTTTCCCCCGATGTTGTTTTTATGTTCGTTGGCTTTAATTAATTCCTGTGTTTGAATGGTTTAATAATAACATGCTTGTGACACATGTTAAGTTAAACTTTGCGTTGCCTTTGTCCCAATATGAAGACTTTAAACATCTATATAAAAATGCGTTTCAAACATTACTGAGATCATCAACAACCAGTGAAACCCCGAGGTCAGATCTCCAGAGAGCTGCTGTACTTCCCACACAAAGGAGCTGAACATTTCAGAGTTTATGTCAGTTGCGGAGGATAAAATGAAAGGTAGAGACTGAAAAATGTATGTTCTACAGTTCTTCAGTGAAACCAAAAAAAACAAATCCTTTCACTGAGGCAGGACACTGGGTTTTCATATCCTATGCTGCCCATTAGTAATTTTGACCAACAGTCCAAAACCTAAGCACAAACATTTATAACACACGTAAAAATGATTAATAGCAGCAAACACTCACTTTGGAGAAGCTGTACATTCAATCAGGTTAAATGTAGCCATTTGAGACGAGACATTTAGAATCCAATGGGTTGATTGCTGCAAAATTTGCCGAGCACATTCGTGCTCCACATAGGATGAACCCTTGTCATTTCTGAGTACTGTAGAACTTTCAGCGAAAACACAAAATATAGGCATACAGGCTTTTCCCCCCTTTTTTTTTTTCCCAACCACCAATGCTGTTCTACATAGTTATTTTGAGCAGACTTGTTCATGACACTAATGATTGCTTGTCCCCTGAAACGTGTCACATGATGTAGTAATCAGTCATGTCCGTCATGGTCCTGGACAGGACAACAATGTGTGCAATGTTTGCCTGGTATTTTGTGATGCCCCACATCCTGATAGAGTTCCCTCCCTGTGAGGGAAATGTTTTAGTATAGAAGCATTTTGATGGGTAAATCGGCCGACATGGTGTTTTTTAAAAAAAAAAAACACAGTTACAAATCGACAGGTAGATGTATTTAAGTGTGTTCCACTTTGGCACTCAGTGGAATTTGCTGTGGAGGAACACATTTTCCAAATTCACAAAAAGATGCCTGTAAAAGGTCAGGTAATTTGTTTAAGCAGTGTTATGATGTTGTTGGAGTTATCAGAAGGAAAAGCAAACACTCATAATTCTTGTTGCTACATTCAGCCGACGTTAGTATGGGTGGCGATGCTCTCAGGCCACTGAGAGGGGTGTGTGTGTGTGTGTGTGTGTGTGTGTGTGTGTGTGTGTGTGTGTGTGTGTGTGTGTGTGTGTGTGTGTGTGTGTGTGTCGACAGGTGCATGCTTGTTGGCAGTGCCCTATCCATTATCTAATATCTCCTCTCTGCCACTTACTGAGAGCATGTGATCTACAGCTCAGTTTTCTTCCAACACTCTTTTTCTGTCCCTTCAGGCAGCCTGTAGTGTTAAGGATTTCCCTCCAAATGAGGGTTTAAGTGCGGGGCAAAAAAAATTGCAGTTTAATACTGAGGTTTAAATAGCCTGCTTGCTACTATAGATGAGTTGCAAATCTTCTCTATATATGGACATAATATCAAGAACACCTCAATAGGCCAACATACTCTGCTATAATGAAGTTTGAAGTGGCTATAATATTATTTTTTTTTTGTAATAACAATAGATCACATGAGAAACGTGAAAAAAGTCACTTGTAGTGCTCATTATTAGCTCATTGGTTTGGTTTCATGGCCCATGTCTTTACTGTTTACTCTCACAGTGTCATTTCCTACAGCAGGGAGCTAAAAGAGCTCCTTGTAAACTGTATGCTACCTGCCCAGCATCACATAGCACACACCGTTGGCAACTATACCTGCTGAACATAGAGGAGATTTTAGCTGCTAAAGAGCCTGATATTTACCTCAGGAGTTGGTAGAGACCAAAATAGAGCTAAAAACAAGGGTGAAAAAATTGGGCTTCTATTCATAAGGTGACACAACACAACTTCAAATTGATGCTAATGCTACTCTGTATGTGCTGATAATGCAACTACTAGCCGTAGCAACTGTATAAGCAGTGCAGATTACAGTCCTCAAGATTTCCGTCCTGGTTGATTTGGCGACACTCATGATTACTACGAGTCCCAGAATTGTGAGGGTGGCAAACACAAATTGACCCGACCCCATCTGCTGCTCTGTAAAGCCGTCAGAGCTAGCATGGAGCCCAAACTGTAACTAATTGCAATCCCTGCATAAATATTATCTAATTTTTGGAAAAAGCATTTCAGAGAGAAGCAGATAGAAGGGTCTACATTATGTGCTTGAAGGATACATCCAGGATGTTGAGCGGTTCCAGCAGCTATAACAATGTTAAAAAGATAGCAACTAAAGTCTACAGATCCCAATGTAAAAGTGAACCACGACATCATCTGGCTTTCCAACCGCTCTGGGTAACGAGTTTCATCGTCGCATAACTTTTAACCATGACAAGCTGGTAGAATAGATACCCGAACACTTAAATCTATGCAGAGAACACTTTCGGTCTAAAGGACCTTCATCAGAGCATACAACACTGACAAGCTGGAAACCCACAAAACCAGCCTTAAAATAAAGAAATTCCGAGACAATTTGTTGAGAGTCGATGGAGCAGAGCAGGATAGCTGTCAGACCCTGGTCGGAGCTAGCCGATGCTACGCTATGATTTGCCTGTCTGCGTTTGAGGGCAAGGCTTAGCAAAGGGTCAGTTGAGCAGCTACTTTTTCAGGAAACCACAAAACCTCACCGCATTTTAATAAAGAAGTCAGTCAAAAATGTTTCTTTTTTCCATCATCACTCTAACGTCATGCTGCACACACGAATACAGTCCACACAGCAGCAGCATACAGTGGTTAGTTGGTTACCTGAGGAGTTGTAGGTATATGCAGCATGACACCTAATCAAAACAATTATGTAAGCTTGATATTATTCAAACCTGATATGATTGGCAAAACAGAAATGAGAACACAATAGACTCCAACTTAACCAAGACCTTCATGAATAAAATGTAATCCCTGAAAGATCAATTTGAAACTTATACAAACCCAATTACAAATCTGTTATTTCAATCATCTTCTAAATACTACTAGTGTAAAAAAACATAAACCCAATGTGCAGCTGCACTCAGCAACAACACAAATAAATAGCTGATAGAGCAGAAGCTTCTGATTCTCACACATTTTTTAAGTAATGAAGGAGCGTGGCCCAACGGTGACCGAATGGCAAGTATATGCTAACAAAACTAAACATTTTTAAACATACCTGCAAGTGATCATGTTTTTTTTTCTTCCTGGCCCCCAACTCCTCTTCCCTTTTTGCGTAGCCATTCTTTCCAAAATTGTAGCGGCGGCGTGATGGTCGGGCTGTGCTGGTGTCCCTGTGTGTTTACGTAGCGGCATAGCTGCTGTTACTCTCCACAATATATGAAACAGTTTTGCTGTCTGACCTTTCAAAAAGTCACCATGTCTTGACTCGTAATAAGCAGCAATAAGCGCAGTGACAACTACATTGCGTTTCGTGCGACTGCTTCGTAATAAAATCCACCCCAAACTTTGTCAGTTGAATGCTTTTTCATATAAGCAAGCAGTAGTGGGAACTGCTCGGTTTACATTAGCAGTAACTTTAAAGAGATGTAAAGAGAGTACAAGAAGCAGTGAAGCTGATACTGAAATAAAAATACCAATAGTAATCTGGAATCCAGCACTGGAATGGCGGACTCCGCCCATAACGATGAAAACAACTATATAGAAGGGTAAATACACAATGTAAATACACTGAATGGCTTTTTGTAACATTATAAGCAAGGTTTGATTTCATTTAAACCTCCAGGATCCAAACATGTATTAACTCTATGATATTTTTGCTGCTGTTGCTGCATGAATTAAATGCATTGTATTACAAGGTGTTTCATTTACACGCATAATTTAGAGCATCTCTTTTGTTTGGGCTGTGTGTTAACATGAGCCCCAACACCCCTCTGGGCGCAGACCGGACAGGGTTGAAGTCCAATTTTGTTTGGAGACAGAGCAAAAATACTGAGACTTGATCGTTTTGTTCTCTTTCTTCCCCTCCCTCCATCTCTCTGACACCTTATCGCTTTCTATATCCAGAGAACAAAAAACAATCCATACAGCCATGTATTCATCACCTCTTCTGTCCTCTCTTTCTCTTCTTTCTCTTCTTTCTCTGCGCTGTTGCACTCTCTGTCCCTGCCTGTCGTCCTCTGCTTCCGTCTGTCTTACCCTATCTCAGCCTTTTCCCCCTGCCCTCCCTTCTTCTTTTGGACAAGTTGGAGACTTCTGTGGACTCTTAATGTGGAAAAAGGAGCTTATTTGAAGTGGCTCCGGTAGAACCACTGACAAATAACTTTAGATAAAGTACTTAATAAAAACTCCAACAACATACATCTGTAGCCTTTAGCGGGGTACAACTTTTGAAACTGCACTCACAGGCCTTTTCTGTTTTCAGCTTTTGAAAAAAAAAAATTCCTGGGTACTTCTGGAGGTGAATTGCACAAAAACTGCTCCAAATTGCTCCAGACAGATCTTTCAGATCAACGATCGGCAAACTTTCCAATCTAACTCTCTTTTGTTTTCATTGTGGTCGATATTGCTGCTCAAACCTGTCAGCCGTTTATGTTCTGCACTGTTCAGGTGTTCATAAAAAGGAGTTAGGTTTAGCTGCTACGCCACACGAGAACAAAATGATGGGTTGCCATAACTAGTGGCTAACTAGTCGTGTATAGGTAAATGAGTAAATCTTCATTAATAAATAAAACTACTTCCTCATTCTGTGGGTATAGCTGGCACTCAATGAGGAAATAATTCCACTTGCAGTTTACATTTTGCATACGAGTTGACAACTTGTCATGCAAAGTAATGCATAACATCATCTGGTAACTTATGGCAACGTTGCTGCTAATGGCTGCACGACTTTCATTAGAAAGCACTTCAGGCAAATGTGGCCACAAACACCTGCTGTGTGTGTGTGTGTGAGTGTGTGTGTGTGTGTGAGTGTGTGTGTGTTATCTACGTCTACCGTCCTTTGCATCTGCTGTATTCTGAGTGTTGGTCGTGGTGTCCTTTTATTTCACTTCAAGTGTATTCAGGACCGTGGCAGGAGTTTGGTTCTTTCGACTGTAATTTGTCAGTTCTAGATGTGTTAACTCCTTCATAATTTACCCTGGTGTGTAGCAACTGATGCCATGGTCTAAGGTGCTCTAGTGCTTTACAAGGTTTCTGCTCATTTGGTCTCCATAGTACACTTGGCAAGTGAGTCACAAATTGGATCTGAAGTTGTTCACTCAGAAAGAGCTCCTGGGCCAGCCTTCGTCACATGGAGATTGTAATTCAACCTTGTTTCCTTTGAATCATGTCCATAATCAACTGACTAGCAATAATACTTTATATTCACATGCCACATTTAATAGCCTGACCTCTGAAGTTTTCCCCACATCTGGGCTTTGCTCATAGATTTAAACCGTTCTTGTGCTGAGCTCATTGGCAGCTCTTTCCCACGATTGGAGAAATTCTCACTTTCTCACTCGTCAAAAGTAAGGCAAAATGAGTCAAAGTTGACTTTTGGTTTCAAACGGGACACTTACAGTGGTCTACTGGGTGAAAGTCCTATGATCTTTATACTGCATTAGTTGCACTGAGTGTGTTATAATGACTTGGATGGGTTAACATTGGGAGTTCATTGAAAGCGAGGTACGTCTCGCGTGCCAAAGGCTGCTGACCAAGCGGCGGTATTTGACGAGTTGGGCGTGAGAACAGCTAAAAATCTACTCCCCAGTTGATTTTTCCAAACCTCTCAGGAATTAAACCTTGCATGTCAACCTCTAAAAGTATAAAACAATACATACATTCCTAAGTTAACCCCTGACTGCCAGAGTCAGTGTCATCATTATTATCAGGACCTTTCCATCATCCGTCCTCAATAAAGTTTCATTCTTTTCTGGTGTGGGCAGAGCAGGTTGGGGGTGGAGTGTGGACTGTCAAGGATGTTTCACATCGTGTCTAGTTAGTTGTGTGGGTGACAGTCTAATCCCACTCCATCCTGCTCTCCTCGTTCCTCCTTCATTCCTTCCATCGGTCCGTCTCTCTCAGACTGAAAAAAAAAACGTATCTAGCCGGCGAATGAGACAATGCTCTATTTCAGCTGCGCAGATTAAATCAGGACTTGTGTTTGTGTGTGTGTGTGTGTGTGTGTGTGTGTGTGTGTGTTTCTGTGTGTGAGAGACAGAGAGAGATGGTATAAACTCTCCTTGGCCTCCCTGCTGGCTCTGTTTCAGCACTCTCCAGATTAACTGCTGCACCCTGACCTTTAAAACATCCCCTATTGAGCTCGGCACAGGGGCACGCTTGGTTCGATAGCCCTTATTTTATCAGCACAGCGCCATAGGGCAGCGAGTTAGTCAGTTCAAATTATCCCACTTTCTATAACAAGAACATTTCCTGTGACCTCTGCTCAGGGAATGTGCAGACTGAACTGGACAAATACTGCCACAGTGGCAGCATAGTCATTATTAGGACATTTTGTTGTTTTACTCTTGTAGGTACTTGTAGGTAAGGTGTGTAGAACTGAGTTTGAAATGGCAATAAAAACTCAAATGTGTTGAATAAACTTATGACAGAATGTGGACAGTGTTTCAATTGAATTATACCTCCTTAATGTGGCCATGGGGGTTCGGAGATTAACGACCATAAATTCAAATTCATACTTAAACAACTACACAGCACGGTTTTGATGTCTTTTTCAGGATTTTAAAAAAGGTATAAGTAAACTATGTCTTACAGGAGGGAACAAATGTTTAGGGCACCAATACTATCTGGCTTCTTATAAAGATAGATGGCAGTGAACAACTCTATCAATCCCAGACCAATGAATGCACTATGTACTGTTTCCCATTAATCTGCCTCTAAAGTAATTTATTTAGTTTCCTTTTCAAGATATCTGTCTGTGGTTGAGATGCATTGTGGGTACTGTAGGCGATACATATCGCCGTTGAAGTGTTGCTCAAGCGCTCGATGGCGTAGTTACATCGTGAAATAGCACTGGGGACTGGCGAATGGCAAGGTAAACGCTTTTCTCCCATTTCTAAGACGCAATCGAACAGAAAAAGTATGGAGTGCCGAAAAAAAGTTGAGTCCAGCTCACGGCGCGTCAGACACCCAAGTGCATCAGGTAACCAGCTTCCATTGAAAATGACTTGTAGCCTGTCGCTTTGCTGCTCCCACTGCACAGCATACGAGTCCATGTCCATGCTCGTCACTACAAGGCTACCTTCACAGTGACACACAGTGAAAATAGATGATGTTTAGCAGGTACAATGTTTACCATGTTCACCGTCTTACTTTAGTTTGTTTAACATGGTAACATTTGCTAATTAGCACTGGACACAAACTAGCCTACAATAAATGCTAATGGGAATCTCATTAGTTTTGTAGGTATTTGGTCATGAATCAAAGTCTTGGATGACAGATATTTTGACCTGATGGTGGCGCTAGAGGAAATCAAGTAAAATGTTCATCCTCTGGGGACCATGAATGTATCAAATGCAATGGCAATCCATCCAATAGATGATGAGATATTTCAGTAAAGATCAAAGTGGTGACGGACCATTTGATTGACACTGATATGGTTAAACGAAGCTCACCAGACGGTGGTCTTTCCTGTGTTGAGTCTTGTTGTATAGAGACAAGATTGATACTAATACTTAAATAACTATTTCCTACTATTGAGTGATTTAATTAACAACACTAAACTGTAATTCCTTGGCATTTTTTTCATTTTATTTTTTCGACTGTGAAAATTGCTTGCTTCACAGGCAGCCAAATGGGCTTGTTTTATAAAAACAAAGCTTTCACTTGATTTTGGCAAAAATATCCCAGAAATATCCATCATCATGTCACTTAGCTCGTGATGGTCTACAGGCCCTGTTTCACTGACTTGTTGCCTTTTGAATGTTTGTCTGAGGATGTGTTGCCTCACAAACAAAGTTGGACAGGAGGACTCAGACTGCAGCTTGTCGACCACAAAGTGGAAACCTTGGTGGGGCGCCATGCTAACTTCACAGTACGCTGAGCAGCTTATGACTGGACACACAACAGACACAGTGCTACTGTTGCATCTGCTCTCCCTCTCTAAGCCTTCTGTTGTTTTGCCGACTGGCTGTCTGGGTGCTGCGCAAAACCACACACGAGTCAAGTTCGACAGACAACAGCAACTGTTAGAGATCAGCCCGTTTAGCCAAATGTCACATGATCGCTAAGTAGTTTACTGAAATTAGTCTCTCTGCAACACGTGCGACATGTCCAACTGAGCTCATTAACAGGATAGCTTTGCACTAATACAGAAATTGACCATTTTCTACTCTCAGAATCCAATTCCTCATTCCTAACATCGTCAAAGATAACTCCCCAAAACACATTGCTTCCTCGAGAAGCCCAATGCATCACTGAGAAAAAAGAGGCACACAAAGAATGTATCAAATATTCAAATATTAAAATAAGCACTCTTTTTGGAGACTGTTGTCCAGAGTACAATGTTAGTATTTTTGTAACATTCCATTTTAGTAGATAGCGTAAGATATAAAAAAACACCATCTGTTGGTTGAAAGTGCCTTTGTTGAATATACGCATTTGACACAACAAAAAGCTGGCACTCCTTGTTCTTCCTGTTCCTTTTCAATCTCAAAGGAAGATCAAGCAGAAAAGTCACAGTGAAACCGACCGCATTTTCTTTCATATTTTATATTTAATTTCTGTTCTTTTTCTGGGGGTGAAATTTCTTCATGTTCTTGTGTGTACTTTTTTTTTTAGCATGTCACTCAACTGAAAATTCATTCTCATGAACCAGACGGCATAACATGTGGGAGGAAGATACAAAGAAATAAGAAAATATGTATATAAGTTAGACAGGTACCAAATGATGGTCTACTATTTAAAAGAAACAGAGACCCCAATGTCACTTGCCTCTGGAGTATATAACCATGTAACACTTGGGTTTAATAAAGAAGCTGCACTTGGATGGGGCAATTAAAAGTAGGAAAAGGGCTCGGTCCAAGGTAAATTTAATACAAAAAGAAAAAGAAAAAAAAAAACACCTAAGGGCCGTTTTTTACAACAACAATAAATCTTTCATGTATGAGCTGAAGTCTGGCCTTCAGCAATGCATGAGTAAAAAAAAATAAGTGCAAGTAAACCATTCACCAATGAGCACACTTCAGACAACAAAAAAGCTTGGATTGGAATTCAATGATAACCTTAAATAAGTAACAACGGCAAAGTCTGTCATGCAGCAGCAACGACGTGATCCCTCACTGGCTTCCCACTCTCAAACGCTGCCAATTGAGTTGAATGGCGTGTGCAGCCAACTCGAGCTGGCAACTCCGACATTAACAACCTTTTAATGGATCACATTGTGCCGCTGCCAGACACCGGTGTGTGACTACTATAGCAACAGACCCAGTCAGGACAGTGTTTCACAGCTGTTAACAAAAAGTTTGTAACCTGGGTGCCTTTTATTGAAAACAGTCGAGCCAAAACCAAGCACCGCCCACCAACCAGAGCAAACGTTCTCATTTTGCACCTTATCAATACACTAACATACGAGTCTGAAAACATTTGAGGCAACAAAATGGGCAATAGAGGGACAGCATCTTCATATTTAACCAGCACTGCCTGATATGAAAGTTTGAACAGAGTTCACGAGCTTCACAAGCAGTGATTGACAGCTGCTTAATTAAGAGACTTCTCGACTCCGATTGGTTGTTTTCCTTTGGGCATGGAATCTCGCAAAATGCCATTAGGAGCACCAAAAGGAGACAGAGACAGATTTTTTTTTTTTCACCATTTTTTTAATAAAATGTACCATCTGAACCATTACATCAACAACATGTCCAGCTCCAGCGAGGATTTAGCATCTTATTAGAAGACGTGCCACCTCAAAAGTTTGCAGTCGGAGGCTCTGATAGGCGCATGCCGCAACACTCTTGCACGCCAGTTGTTCTCAGACAGTGCATCAGGTAAACTTGATTAGATTCGATCTTCATGAGCCTTTTGTTTTGGATAGAAGGGTAGATTTTTGAAACGTAGGAATGAAATGCTGGTTCAAATACACCTTAATTAACGCGTTATATCAGCTTTTTTATTTTATTCCGTGCAAAAAAGTGTCAATTTGTAGTTACAGGTTTTACTTCTGGATCTATTTCTTGACATGGTGCAGTGACTGGAGTCTCTCCTGGCTGCCTGTCAGCCTCACAGTCAATCGTTCATCCAAAGCGAAGTTAACTGCCCGTTGGCAGTGGCCTCATATTTAGCACTGTATCACAAATGTGAGTCTTCATGGTACTCCCGGGCAACAAAGCCATTAAATGTGTTTTCAAAATTAAAACTATTGTTTCAAAATCAAAAAATATTTTGCCAGTTGGTCTTGAATGGATTCAAGGTGACCTTTCCATGTCTGCAAGTAGAAAAACATAACGATTATTGTTTGTGTGAAGCCACAGTGTCAGTAGCTTACTTCCAGCATCTTCTAAACCAGTAGAATGAATGGCTCTTTTTAAATGGCAAGATATCCAGCTTGTGAAATCATCTTCTTACCAATCAGGTGTGAAATAGAACATCACCAAGAATTTCCGTGAATGCTATTTGGTCAACGCTCTGGAGGTGGTCGAATTTTCTTAGCAAATTAAAATAAATGTGAAAAAAAGCACGGCTTTGGTTGGATATATATGAACAAAAGGACAATGGCATTGTCCAGACAACCATAAAGCTGCAGAGAATATGTTTGACAGGCAGGTGTACAGAGGCAGGAAAAAAGAGATGGGGGGGGGGGGGGACGAGAGACAACCGGTGAGAGAAAGAAGAGAAATGTGGGCACATGTAATTTTTGAGGCGAGAGGAAGACTGAGAAAGAGAAAGCAGAGAGATCAGCCTATCAGATCAATATCTGCTTTAGCTCTCAGCTTCAAAGACCACCAAGCTGAGCTGTGCTTGAGCTTGTGTGAGTGTGTTTCTGTGATCCTGTGTGTGTGTGTGTGTGTGTGTGTGTGTGTGTGTGTGTGTGTGTGTGTGTGTGTGTGTGTGTGTGTGTGTGTGTGCACTTCCTGTGTGTCATTGTCTTGGTGTTAGGGAGGTCGAGCCGCGGTTTAATGAGTGTTCAGGCCTCTGGATCAGAAAGTTTGCACCAGAAAGCCTGCAACTGCCAAAAGCTTCCGTGTGTGTGTGTGTGTGTGTGTGTGTGTGTGTGTGTGTGTGTGTGTGTGTGTGTGTGTGTGTGTGTGTGTGTGTGTGTGTGTGTGTATTTAGCTGGTATTACTGACAGAGCGAACTGAAATCACCGACACACACGCGGAGCAGTGCTGCGGTGCAGTCAGGGTTATTGTGCTGAAATAAATCTGCTGTTGTATAATTTGAAGAGATCACTTTAAACAGGCTGTTGTGTGAAGTGCAGCGCCACAGAAAGGGTTCAGCCTCTCCACTTTTGAATGGCAGCAGAGTTGCCTGCAAATCCCAGGTCCTGGAGCTGTTGCTAAGAAACTACTGTTTCAAGGCTGTTGGTCTTTAGATTGTTGGGGGGGAAAGCACTCCAGAATAATGGCAGAATTAAGACTCAACAAAACAATAATGCATGCACTTTGGATTTGCCACAATAGGACGAAGTGTACTTCTCTTAATTCCTCATTTTGATGGCATTTCAAACAAAAGACAGCTACGTACTGTCACTAATTAAATGGAGTTTAAATACTGTCAAATGTTTTTCATTTATTTATGAACACAAATGTTGAAAGAATAAGGCTGATGACGATGTTCAATATTTTTCTCATTGTCCTTAAATTTCATGAAAAGACGAAACACTAACTATGAATTTGTTCATAGCCATAACATGATGTAGCATGTTTCTTATTGGTGTTCTAAACATCAGACCAAATGTGTGTTAATCCACAGCGGAAAATAGTCCCCAACAAATGCACTATTTACTTCTGTGGAGTAACACTTGTAAAGAATACAGTGCCCCGACTATGTCTTCCTGACGCTTGTTTATGACTGAGAATATAGATTTATGACCAGCTTTTTCTTCAGGAGGAACTGTGGTGTTCTGTCTGAGTGCCACACACCGGGAAGAGATGTCAGAAAGAACTGAGAGACCTACTAATTTGATGTCAGCGTTGGTCTTTCCCACAGACTGTATATAAGAAGGGGACGTAGTCAGCGTTATGTCGCCCATTCGTTTGTGGACTGCCGTTCTGAAGCCCCCAGTTCTGCATTCTGGCTGCCATCTTTGTTTTTTGGTCGTCACCGTCTTGGTTTTTGGACATCTCCTTTTTGGAAACCGAAGTGACACGAGAGGGCGGAGCTAAATACAAACGGAATGGTTTTTTTTAAGCTACGAAAATGTTGCATTCAACTTTCATGAACTAAAAACACACTGTGAAAAGGGTAAAAGACAAAAACACGGACAACTACTCTGTGGTAGCATCACAAGGTAGCCCCGCCCTAAAGCATACTCTGCTTTATGGTCTACTTGACTCTAAATGGACCATAATTTACTAAATGAACATCATGCTGTGTTGAAGAAAACTTGAAACTAGAGATTGAGACCATAAACTAATTTTAAGAATGTTTACTGAGGTAATAAATTAAGTGAGAAGTAGAGTCATTTTCTCATAGAATTCCATACAATCTGATTTCATTTCTCAGTGGCTGAATGAAGAGTGAACAGACACAGTCCAGGAACACATTCAACGTTGGTGATCAAATGCAACAATGCACAGGGCAGCGTCTTGCATAAGGAAATGTGGGTGTAGCAAGGACACTGTTGCATCGTCGCCACTGTTGCCGGTGCACCAAGCATTGTTAACCTACATTCTGAAACCATTGTTATCACCGAAGCCCAAAAAGTTCAGACAACTTGCTTTAGTTAATTCATTATTATTTTATTAATTACACTCATTCATTTGTAAGACTAAAATCACTTTAGAAACAGCAGGTGTGTCAGCTGTGCACTGACTAAAATCACTTTATAGGTAGTATTCTGTAGCAATTATATAAAGAATTAATCGGAGGTGTACTAATTAAACACTGCCCTATTTTCTCTATTTTTAGTACCAAGTTACATAGTTTGTCCTTGAAAGTTGTTGGAAACTATTAGGAAATGACAGACCTGTTAAAATAAGGTGTCGCCAACATATCTATGATGCCATTTGACATAAAACATAAAATGTTTCTGTGACGCCAGTAATAGACTACTTATTACTTCTGATCATCACCTCTCTGTCTTGTAATGCAACTGTTCATTTACAGGCAGACATCTCTTTTGACATGCCCTCTGTTCCTCAGTGCATGTAGATGTAGAAATTACACCAAATCGAAATCTAATCACTCTCCACTCAAATGTGCTCTTGCATAGAAACCCTGTTGGCTCCTCTCTCTCTCTCTCTCTCTCTCTCTCTACTGATGATACTTTAATGGTTGCCAGTTGGCTACCAAACAGATATCCATCGTGCTTGGTTCCCAGACAGACCAGTGTTCCTTCCACTTTTGGGTGCAAAACAATCATTTCACTTTGATGAAGCTTTTGCATTGATAATGTAAGTGTGCTGTCAAGTTTTTGGATTTAATAGAACTATGTCATTAAATGTCCTCCAAAGAGTTACATCCGATAGCTTGTCCTCAAAGACTTTTTAATTTTAGATTGCAAGCTTTAAATAGGACTTGCACTTGCTTCAGTTTTACCTGAGGGAACGCAGAGTGAACTTTACTTTTTTTTTCTCCAATGTCCTGCTTTATAGTCGGACACATGCACATCTATGAGGCTTCCAGTACGACGAGTGAGCAGTTCCAGTGGAGCAGCTGGTGTTCAGTGCTGTGGGCAATGAAACCACACCATCAATTCTTAAGGGAGGCTTAGTCGTTTTCCCACCCGGGCTGGCCAGCTGTTTTGGGGATTTAAACCAGGAAACCACTGGACAGATGCCTGTCTGACTAACGGAGCTGTATCAGGCAATGTGACACTTGTGACTAAGGGTTGAGGTACTTTACGTCATGGTTTCCATGTTAAGCTACTTTATACTTCCCCTCCAATTCAGTGGGAAAATATTGGACGTTTTACTCCAGTACATTTATTGAACAGATAAAGTTACTAATTACTTTTTAGATTAAGATTGTACACAAATACACATATTGTAAGATTCCAGATTAAACCAGTGGTTTTCAACCTCTTTGACCCCAAAGCTAGTCTAGCTCGGGCTCCTTGTACATTCAAACTATCCAGTATTTCACAAAATCCTCAACTTAGTTTTTCTTCTTTTCTCCGATCCTGTGGAGGGGCCCAATCCCTAGGTTGAGACCCGCTGGACTAAAATACGTTACTGTATATAAAGTAGTTTAAACTAGCGACCCATCTACCAGCTACAGAAGTGAATGTTGCTTACACTTTGATTTATCAGTATTAACAATCTAATAATATCATATAATGCCATTCTCTGTTTGATTAACCAGATATCTGGGCAGTGATTCAGAGATCTGGATGAAAAACAAAACCAAAACAACATAATCTTCTCAAAATCTGTTTTATCTATTTACAGTAAAAGAACAGACTTGGCAATAATTGATATTTAACAAATTACAAATGTAGCACCTTGATAAACTGGCTAGGAGTTGATAAACTAGTGAAAGCCTAATTAACAACTTTATTATTCTAAATGAGTCACACATTTCTGTTATTTTGGCAACTGTTTCCCAGACAGTGGAACATAAACAGCTGGTCATCTCCACCCACATTTCCAGCTGAATATTAAAAAACAAAATCTGATTTCCTCCTAAAAGTTCTTCCTTGTTTTGGTGCCTCCTTTCATTGTCTTTTTTGGCTGCTTTTACATTTGTGTGTGTGTGTGTGTGTGTGTGTGTGTGTGTGTGTGTGTGTGTGTGTGTGTGTGTGTGTGTGTGTGTGTGTGTGTGTGTGTGTGTGTGTGTGTGTGTGTGTGTGTGTGTGTGCATGCACACACTGCAGGTGGTGGAACAGCTGTAGAAATAAATTATGGATGTGCGTGACTAATGTCTTATGTAGGCTGCTGTCGTGTTTTCTTTACCTTCAAACAGGTGAGAAGAGACACAAAAACCCAGAAATAAACCAAAAGAGACATAACCACAACTACATATAATACACGCATGTATTGTGTGTGTATTTAGTGAAAAGTATACAAAATTAATATCCCAATATTTTTAAATTTTTTTAAGTCTCAAGGTATTTCACTGTATTTTTTATTTTGCACGACTGGGCCTTTTATGTGCATTTGTAGTGTTTTATTATACTGTCAGTAGTACATAGAATATCACAAAAAAATATGTTTTTAATGTCATCATGAATGTGTACTGAAAGCATTTGTGTTGACCCACACAATTATTCAATATATGAAGGAATCAGAATGCATGAATCAGCTACTGAATGTTAACAATATATATTGCAGAAACTTCAACGTAGTAAACAAATAAAAAATAACTAAAAAAAGAATAAGATGAGCCAGTAACTTTAATATTGCTTCCCTTTCAAAACAAAATATTTAAAAAAAAGTTAGATAGACGAGGGGAATGGATATATGGGTTTGACATAAAAACCGACCTCACAGTTGCATTGTTTTAGAAAAGTGGCCGACTGTACGTAGCTCCACCTCCAGCTTCCTGCGGTGGTGTTGGTGTAATATTGGGATTGCAACTAGTATTTTCACCCTGGCAGGACAGTCCTCAGATCTAGAGTTTTAATCATTGCTCTGAAAGTCCACTGTCTGTATAGCAGGGCCATGTCCCTGGCATAGGTGGATTGTTATTGTGTCCGCTCCACCACTTGCTTTTACTGTCATATGCAGGGCCTCAAGGCAATGTCTGACCCTGTTGGCTTCACTGTTTCAGTGGAGCTATTAGTTAATCGCACTCTCTGTATTCCAACACAGTTTTTTGTAACATGCAAGTTGCTAGTGTTTGCACCACTGGCAACAACAGTGGCATCGTCAGGGTTTTTGAAAAGCAAGTTCCTCTGGTGCATCTCCGGTCTCTCTTTTCTTCATCTTCCATCTCTCTTTTCTGATCTTGAATGTGCAGTAACAACGGAGCCTCTCCCAGCTGTTAACAGACCGTTTGCCTACTAGCTCACAGCTATAAATTTACCCAGCAATGCCATTCGGCAGTGTGCATTTGTAAATGTGCAATTATTAGTAGCGCTCTACGCAGCTTGTAGCGCTCTACGCATCTTGTAGCGCTCTATGCGATGCAGCTTGTAGCGCTCTACGCATCTTGTAGCGCTCTACGCATCTTGTAGCGCTCTACGCATCTTGTAGCGCTCTACGCATCTTGTAGCGCTCTACGCAACTTGTAGCGCTCTATGCGACGCAGCTTGTAGCGCTCTACGCATCTTGTAGCGCTCTACGCATCTTGTAGCGCTCTACGCAACTTGTAGCGCTCTATGCGACGCAGCTTGTAGCGCTCTACGCATCTTGTAGCGCTCTACGCATCTTGTAGCGCTCTACGCATCTTGTAGCGCTCTACGCAACTTGTAGCGCTCTATGCGACGCAGCTTGTAGCGCTCTACGCATCTTGTAGCGCTCTACGCATCTTGTAGCGCTCTACGCAACTTGTAGCGCTCTACGCATCTTGTAGCGCTCTACACATCTTGTAGCGCTCTATGCGATGCAGCTTGTAGCGCTCTACGCAACTTGTAGCGCTCTACGCAGCTTGTAGCGCTCTACGCAGCTTGTAGCGCTCTACGCGACGCAATTTTTGGAAAAAATAAACTGGTATACCGCCTTGCACTAATATCAATTATATAGGATGGCTGGTACTGTCTTTACCTTGTGAGTCAGTGTGTGTGTCATCATGTAGAGGGAACTATCAATGAGGTGGTTTTGAATACTTTGTCAAGCGTTTCTATGGTTCTTTGTGGACAGGCTTTTTCACAGCGATAGCGTCGCAACCGTGCAATATGCAGTCCCGAAACGTTACAGGGGTAGTTGAAGGCTGAGTTTGAAGATGGCTATGGTTCGAGCAATGGGTTGCCAGAAGAATGGGGGTGGGAAGTGGGGAAGGGGGGAGCCCCCCTCTTCACGCTCCGTCTTTTGATTTGGCGTTATGGCTGGTGTGATGCCATCGAGAGATCTCCAGTTAAACTATGAAAGTATTGTTTTCCTTCTGTGTGTTTTCTGTACACTCTAGTTTAATTCTCAGTATATTTAATACATCTTCACTGTATTATTTCATTCTTCAACCATCCTGGAATCCCCCACCGAGACACAACATGTGCTCTATTTCGAAACCAGTCTGTGATCAATTGTGTGCATGTGTTATTCACAGATCAACACTTTTACTGTGTATAGGTATAATGATATTTTATCTTCGGCGGTGCATATGAGTATTCTAAAGCTCTTGGTGGAAAAAGAATGTGTGCTGAAATATATAAAATAAATATGTGGGATGAGAAGAAAACAAGTGAAAGATAAGAAGAGCCTGAGCAAAGACATTGTTATTATTAAAAAGATAACGTAAACTGAATAGACATCATCCTACCGCTTCACCGCAAAATAAAAGCCTTTTTTTAATGAACAAAGAGCATATTGAGAAAACAAAAGTGATTCTGGACAATCCTGGTGCATCATGAGGAAATCTGGCAGAGACGTGACATTGTTCAATGCACCGGGACGAGGGACCGGGATGTCTTCCCATTTGTTTTCAGAACATAGTTTTATTTAGATAGAATTATTAATTAATATCGTCTATCATGGATTATATTGTTGTTTATACAACATATTTAGAACAAAATTCAACAGCGGCAAGGCCCCATAAAAAAATCTAGGGATTGACTAATATCCTAACCACTTATGCAAACAAATGGCACCATTTCTCAGTTAGCCACAAACAAGGGGGGTCATAGTACAACACTAAATGCACAGACTCAGACAAGTGCTGTAATTGGGTTTGTCCAAGCGTCTGTGTACATGTACTCTGTGTGAATGCATTCTCTTTATACAAAACTGATGGACTGAAGGATGTCTGGTGCATTCCTCATTGATGATAGTTGTTCCGTTAGGCTGCAAAAATTAGTTTTCAATATTTCTGCTGATAGTTTAATTTCCTAATTGCAGTATTTTCGTCAGTCATTCATATTTCTTTGCACTGGCGCAACAATGCTACCACATTTTGATCTTTGTTAGGACTGCATGAATGGACAGCTCCCTACATTAATCCTATGCAAACAAGAGAAGATGGTCTTCCGATTTTCCCTCTCACAGCATCATAATGCATCCTAGTGATGCCTCCTGTCATGTCGGGTAAAGTTATTTGTTAACTGACGTATGTAAAACTGTAAATGCAGCACATTCCTCAAACCAGAGTCTGATGAAAAGTCACATTCTACAAATCTAACTCAGTACAGTACCTCTGAAATGTACTCATCAACATGCTATACCTTGTTTATTGGATAGAAATAGAATCAAGTGTCAAGATGGCAGTCAAATCGTGTTTTTTGCTTTGGAAGATTACTATCTCAGTAAAATGACCCAGAAGAAGCTAAGTGGTGGTAGCAATGATAAGAGCTGGTTGAATTCTCTAAAGGCTAAGGAAAGGCGCTTCAGTGCTTCTTTTCTCATCTCCTTAACCATAGGGTACACTGAACCATCCTTTCAGAAGGGGAAAGGACATAATGCCGTCCCACAATTCGATTGCGGCAGCACCATTTAATGCGACGCACCATTCGGTCGACAAGGGACGCAGGTCATCATGTAGTCATTGTCCACGTTTATAGCCTGTGTGAAACGAGAGTAAGAAAGCATGGAGCGTAATGTCTAAAGCTGTGGTTACACTGTGCTCAATCCAGGTCATCTCGGCATCGGGTTCCGACTCATCGGATCCCGATGCTGGCAATATCCAATCTTGGAGCGCACAGTCTTGACAGTTGATGCGTATCGCATGATCAGACGACATTGAAAAGACACGTGTAACAACGGCCTAAGATGGGCTTCTAGTTGTCCATCTTTGGAACGTTGTACACCACTGCAGACCCATGTCAATAACATCCGCCTTCGCATAATCACGTAGCCTAGCGTGAGTGCTGTCGGGTTCTCTTAGCACTGCGGTTTTCTTTACCTAAGTTTTGACGTCATGACGTTTGCTGGAAAAGAAAAAAAAACACCTTTGTTGACCAGCATTGTCACAGGAAATGGTTTCTACCTACTTATAGTATTTTCAATTAAACTGAGCTATCCACCTGCCGACTCTGGCTTCATACTAACAACACAGAAATAAACATGACATCTATGCTTTCACCTAACTCTTGGCAAGACAACCAATTAGGTATTTTCTTTCCGAAAATTTAAAGAAATCCTCCTAAACCACAGCAGTATGGTGCCTCAGCTGCGAACTCTCATATAAAAATAATCTTGACTCCTTCCCCTTCCTTCTCCAACCACCGTATCAACCAACTGCCGAATCTGCCCCAAGGTCCGACTATCCATACTGTCCTTTTTCTCTCTTAACAATCAAACTTAAGAGCACACAGCTCTATCCCCAGTACCTCCAGGTTATTTCAGCAGTCTGTGACCAAACGTTTTGCTTTCTCAGAGACTCTGACAGCGGCACCCTCATCATGGCAACACGGCCCTCCTGTGTTTCAGTTAGCGTGAGTGTGTGTGTAAAAGGGACAGAAAAAGTATGAAAAAGGGTCTGTGTGTGGTGGGGATAACGACAGATGAGCGACTGTGTGAGGTTAGCTCCGGGCTAGTCACCTGCTCATGAACTTGTCCGTCACTGACCACACACACACACACACACACACACACACACACACATCTACACACACAAAGGCTCAACACTCAATTCAGAGCCAAATGTATTACTTTTGCAGAGTGAAGGAGGGAGATAAAGCAGCAGAAGGAGACTGGACCAGAAGCTCAATCGGGGGGAGGCAGAGACAGAGATGAAGAAAGTCAGTGTGATTCAACTGGAATGAGAATAGTTATGAGATGGGAATGAGGGGAAAAGCAGAGGGACTAAGAAAAGATGGAGAGGAACATAGAGGGATGAAGGAGATTAAGAAGAGATGGGCCTGAAATAGAAACGGAAAGGTAGAATGTTGCATGCTCTGCTAAGAGGAAAAGGTATGATGGGGAACATTGGTACCAAAATGTGTGTACGCAATCAGTAATATCACTGTCTAAACCAGCATCATGTAGCCAGTTAGGATTAAGAGAAACCTCTAAGTGACTATAAACTAATAACCTTCCCTTTAAATTCATTCATTTCATTTCTGTCATACCAAACATCTGGATTAGACAACGCCACTATTTTTCATACATCTTCCGGTTTTTGCTTATCCAAAGTATGTGGAAAAAATGTAACGTCTACAGATTATGTCGTTCAGAGTTTTTTTCCCCCCTTGGCTTTCTCCATATTCTCTTTCACTGTTAGACGCTAACCAGTAACAGATGAGAAGCTAAATAGCTTTATTGCTAACTCAGCTACCTCCATCGGTTGTGTATCCCTCGTCTTTCACAACCTTTGAATCTCTTGAAGCAGTGCTGCTGTATGCGCTCCATATATTTTTCCTTTGAAGATATGAGTTAGCTTTTTTAATTTTTAAAGGGCAGCTATTATGAAGAGACCACCTCAAGAGGTGGTTTGAGACGCATTCTATCTAGATGTTGAAGAGGTGCTGTCCAAGATGTAAATTAAATCTCTCAACCTGCTCTCACTGGGGCGTGTCAGTCAGCATGCTCGTTAGAATAGATATCCCCGCAACACAATACGTGGACGTCCTTGGCGGGACGTCGACACTGTTACCTCTTCACATTCTGTTGATGATCTTTTAACCCTTTATTGCATCAACATCCATTTTCACTTGTCAGTGTGGCTCTGCTCGTGTGATGCTCTTGAACAAAATCTGAGCAAGCTCGACACAGGCTATCACAGGACAGATTACAAGGGTCGGCTGTGGATAAGTGGAGAGCAGGGTTGTCCTTCAATCAGAGGACCGGAGGTTTGATCCCCGGCTAGTCGCATGTCGATGTGTTCTTTAGCAAGACACTTAACCCCAAAATTGCTCCCGTAGCTGTGCCTACAGTGTATGAATGTGGATAGTCTGATAGGCAGGTGCCTGCAGACAAGCGAGAGAGAACCTGGAAAATGTTGAGTTTACAATAAAGGCTGCAGTACAAGCAAAGGCACAAAATTAAAAGCCCCATTTTGTGATTAAATTTCAAGAATCATCAAGTTAACCTTCTCACTTAATGAATAGGACTAAATGTCGTGGCAGCTCAATCTATTTTATGATGGAGCAACGTAATTTTCACTGACTTCATTTTCACATGTACTCTGCCTGAGTTCATGTTCATTTACTGGTGCATGCTCAGTTTGCTGTATTTATTGCCATAAGGACAAATATCACACACACACACACACACACACACACACACACACACACACACACACACACACACACACACACAGAAAAATCCCAATCTTTCATCACATTAGTTAATTATCTCCACCAGGGATCATGTAATCGGTTGCGCCTTTGCATTTGTGTATGCAGCCGTGAGTGAGTGTGCACCTCTGCGTCTGTCCACTGTGGATCTCTTATTCTGCTACAGCAAACGGCATGATAATGGTAAGCCCAGTTGTGACTGCATGCTCAATGACCCTTTTGTGGTTGCGGTGACTTACACTTTATCTACAACATTTTTGAATTGCTTGTTCTCTACCGTCATTGGCTGCCTCTTGACTCCTCATTCACTGGCCACAAGCAGGTAGAGGTTGCTTGTGATAACCATAGACTGTATATACAAAGTGGTTGTAGTTCGTGATGTCACCCATTTGTTAGTGGAGTTCAGAATTTTGGCCATTTCCATCTTGGATTTTGTCCGTCGCCATCTTGTTTTTTGCAACCAGAGAACAGAGGTGACCACATTTGGCCAGCGGAGGAGTGACGTAGAGATACAACTCTGGTACCCTACTTTATGGTCTATTTTACTCTAAATAGGACCATAACTTATGAAATGAAAAGCAGAAGACTTGAAACTAGAGTTTGAGACCATAAACTCATGTTTACTAAGGTAATAAATCAAGAGAGAAGTAGAATAATTTTCTCAAAGAATTTTATATGTATTCATTCAAACACAAAATACAGCAATAGTCTTTGCATACACACCTGGGGAAATCTGCATTCTACTCAGTGCTCCTCTCTAGTTACATCTGCTTACAGTTGTCCCACGCTTCTTAAATTGCATATGTGGTTGTATTATTGGCTCAGCCTTTAGCCATTTCTGAGACGCAGTGGGCGTTTTTAAAGGGCCCTGTCACGGTGTAAAAGCTGTTGTTCAAAATTTCAAGCTCATTGCAGAAAGCGTTCCAGAGTAAAGGAGATGAAGCAAAGGTTTTACAAGAAAGAAGCAGCACATTTAGTGTTTCAGGTTCTCTTTAGTATAAGGAAAACTACAAAAGGGTATTTCACTGCCTTTTGCTTTATATATAGTGAGCTCCTTTATGCCTTCTTTGCTTTCTCCCTCTCTCTTCCTACCTCTTTTACTCCCCTTTTTCGCTCCCTTCCCCCCTCACAGGTAACTTGTTAGAGTAGATCAGCAAATTAATTTTCTGAGAATACATTAACACTTTATATCCTCTACATTAACACTTTTTATCCTCTGGCACTGTCCAAAATATGTGTGTGAGAGAGGGAGAGGCACAGGGAGATGAGAAAATGGATAGCAAGGTGATAACAAGTGGGAATGTCGCACCGCAGGGGTGATTATAATTAGAAGTTTGGTTGCCGGATAATTGCACTCACACACAAAAACACACACACACACACACACACACACACACACACACACACACACACAAACCCGTACACGCACCTGGTGTGGCTTTGAGTTCTTTGCCCCATTTTCTTTGACTCAGCTAATTTCTCCCTCCTCACCTGTGTTTTTTTCACAGGCAGTTTTAAACCTGACCTAGTATTTTGTGCAGCTGCTCAGGAAAACTCTGTGAAAACTTCTGTGCAGAAAAAACATTAGTTTCAGCAGAAAAAGAAACTGCTGGAAGTTTGAGTTGAAGTCTGTGATTCAATTGGACTGATCTTGCAATCGTGTTTCATTTAAAGCTTATGTTTGCACACCATTTTTTTGTCTTTCTGTAAAAAGTGAGATGAGGAGATTGATACCAAGCTCATATATGTAGCCTAGAATGCTTCAGCCAGGAAACTGTTAGCTTACAGAAGGCCTAAATGGACATGATTCAAACATTTTTTTTTAGATACAGACTACATTTATGGAATTAAAATTAACAGGATTATATTCAGAATAACTAAGAACATGTTGTTAACAAGTGTATATACACAAAATACATATAGAAATGAGATTAAATTGATTATTTTTGCAAGCAGTATACAATATTTGACCTGTGTCCCTTTATGGATCAAAAAGCAAATACCACACAATTGGGAGGGGAAATGTCTTTATTCTTTGATTGTTGGTCATTGGGGGAAAAAATAAAAAAAATCCTGATAATGCTGGTACATTTAAGTTGAAGACATCTCTCACTACATACAGATACAAAATCAAACTTTATTATTGTCAATCTAGAAAAAAGTCCCATATTTGTACCTCGAAAAGCTAGGCTGCTTTTCTCAATAGCTGACGTAATGTAAACATAATATAATAATTATTCCAGACATCGACTGATATATGTGAGTTTGGGACATCTCTGACAACATACTTAGAGACAATTAACCATTTTTACTGTATCAACTAAGAGATTGTTCAAAATAAACATCCAACATTTTCAACAATTTGAGATAGCTCCATTTTGATTATGTAGTATTATGGAGTAATGTGTTCATAGCACCTTTCGTATTCAGAAATGCTATTTCATGGTAGATATTTGAGACTTTTAGTACGGAAAATCTTATAATTGATACAGTAAAAATGTTTTTTTTTTCTAACATGTTAATCATCTTGCAATCCCTAAGGTATCTTCCACGCTCTTGCATATTGCAATGCAAAAAAAGCTAAATCAAAAGGTCAACGGTACAAGATGCACAAAGCAAATTCATTGATGGATTTACTGTGTGTATGAGAGAATCATTAGGCACTTCTAATATGATGGATGCTCCTCTTTCAAATGCTGCAGAGTTTAGTGGGGGCGTGTGGTGGGAGCAGATTTTCCTCAACAGCTTTCTGGGTTAAAGTGTGGAAAACGTGCAGGGAAAAAACCTGCCTCGCTCGGCCTGAAGGAGCTGCTAACATAGAGCTGTCTTAGAGGGGAGCATGTGAGTTGGGGGGGAGTCAGAACAGACTGGGAGGGGGGGGGGGTCAGAAGAGGTGGTGGGGGGTTGACAGATGGAGGGAGGGAAAGAGAAGGACGGTGAGAGAGAAATATGGAAGAAACAGACTGAACTACAGAGAGAGAGAGTGAGCCAAAGAGACGTGGTGAAGCAGAAGGATGTGTGATGGATGGAGGGATGATAGGTGTAATGAAAGAGGGGAACCGGGGATGAAGAGAGGCAGATGGATCATCATGACATTACACTGCAGCGCGTGTGTGTGTGTGTGTGTGTGTGTGTGTGTGTGTGTGTGTGTGTGTGTGTGTGTGTGTGTGTGTGTGTGTGTGTGTGTGTGTGTGTGTGTGTGTGTGTGTGTGTGTGTGTGTGCATATTCACTTTCCCCCCTACTTCATTGTTTTATCAGAGTTTATGAGATTATGAGTATCACCACTCATACAGGCCTTTTGGCTTTTGATGGCAGAGTTAATTAATTCACTTATATTGGCACACGTGCAAACATATAGCTTTACATGCACATAAATATGACACATCGTGTCATGAAAGTATGCCTGTTGACCAAATTAGAAAAGCATTTGAAAGAAAGAAGAAAGGGAAGCCAGCTTTGCCTGTTTTAATACTGTGTTCCTTCTTCTCTTTACCTCAGTTCTTTGTCTCTTTTATTTTGTTTGCTCTGTTTCCATCATCCAACCAAAGGCAATCTATTGCCAAATTTGGCGGATTGCTTAACCAAACTTATTACTGAGACCAATACAACCACAACAGTTAAGTGAAAATAAAAAAAAAGTCATTATTAAAATATCTTTTTGGGTGTACTCCAGCAATTTAGTTATGGTTACCTGAGACTATAACCAGGCTCTGTGAAGCTGTACTAAGCTAATTGCTAACTTCATCATGCTGACATGCTCACAATGACAAGGCTAACAGGCTGATGTTTAGCAGGTATAACGTTTACCATGTTCACCTTCTCAGTTTAGCCTGTTGTTTAGCTTGATAACATTTGCTAATTTAGCACTAAACACTAAGTGCAGCAGGGGGTTGAAGACTTCTGGTCACGAACCAAGGTATGGCATGAATAAAAAATGTGGGCTGATTCAAGGACAATATATATTGTCATAATGCAACACAGGCTTGCCGACGAAAACGTAGTTGTCACCCATTTGCTACACAAGAAATACATGATAAACAAATGTAGTGCATTCCTCTGCATTCTTTGGCATCAGGAGGAATGTAAACAGCTGCAAGAAAACAATTATCTGGGAAACAATGCAGACATCAAACAAAGAAAAACAAAAATCCACATCAGAGAAACACTGACCGTCAACTTTGACTATGTTTGAGCACCAAGCATTGATGTAAACAGACTCCGCCTCTTTTCGTCCGATCGGAGTCCTGTGCTCTGTCCTGCCGTCCGCCCGTCAAGTGCAGCTTGATCCTGGACGCCACGTTGGCGCCAGGTCTCTGTAAAGATGTGGGCACAACAGTCACCGACCACCCATTGATGGGTTACCCTGAATTTTCCCGCGACCGGACGTACGCCAACAACCCACTGGGTGGTGGAATAGCCTCAGGTCCTGGCTGGGTTAGCTTAGCTTCCATCACAGCTCTCACGGGACTTCGCTTTTAATAGCGTTTGGTCCGGAAGGTCTGGCTGGGTGGTCAGCCTTGGACGGTGATCGTCTCAAGGTCCGCTTCCCCACGAATTAATGCAAACCACACGCTTCCTTCTCTGATGCTGATGTGTAATCTATGTTATGCCATAAATGCTCTGGAAATAAACAAAAAAAACAACAAAAAAGACAAATTTTCAATTCATTGGCGCTAATGGCTGCAGCATGTACATGCGCCGCCATTGCCATATGATGGAGCTGTATAGGTGAAACGCACTCACACATACACGCAAATATTTTAATCTCCACAACCCCGGACTCTGTTAAACACTTTGAAACCACCAGGCTCAAGCAAAGAATAGCCCTGGTGACATCTTCAGAGTTACTTTGTTCGGATTTAGATTGCTGCTTAAGAAGACAAGCTGAGCAGACCTGTAGTAAACTAAAAGTCATGGGTCAAATCGGTTTTATTTGACTTTATATGATGCTGATTTAGTCAGACAGGTTTGGACATTCAGTTTCGGTGTGATTCATCTGCACAGTGGAAGCCAGATGGACAGAGGTGCAGGCTTGTTACTGTGTGGTAGCTTGTTCAAAATGATAGACAGCCGCAGAAACGCGGAATGAATGAATAACCCGTTAATAATGAGAGCATAGTGGTCTCTTCAATACTGTCGGCCAAACTCTCTAACCTGGTGTTCCTCAGGGCTCATTCAAAGGCCCCTGCTCCTACAACTTGGCCCCGTCAACCCAAAAAGTTTTTTTCTGCACGGCAGGGGACACTCAACTTTGCTTTTCACTCAATCACTTTGCTTTCCACAGACATACATTCAGCTGGATGACTGCCCACCACCTCTTACTCCACCTTGACAAAAGTGAGATATTGCTCTTCCCCCAAATGCGTTTTTTTTTTGCAAGACCTCTCTATCAGGACTGACAGCACCATAGGGACACCTGCCCGGACTAGCAAGAATCTCAGTTGCGAAGCCAGGCAGCCGACTGCTATGCGATGCTTGTATCACAGCCACAGCCTCTTCCTCTTGCCAGTCCAAGTCTGCCTATTTCCCGTTTCGACATAAAATGACTTGTGCTGCAGTTTAAAATTCTCCCATGTCACCTCCACCCCACCTTTACCTCCCGGAGGCGGCTCACATCAAATTCAGAAACCTCGGTTCTGCTGTACAAGTTGCTAAGTGAGGTGCAACCCCCTGTATACCTTCAAGACATGTGCTTAGCTCTTCCCTCCCAGCAGACACCAGTCCATAACTCCCCTCTCAGCTCAACTCCTCTCCCTCCCTCCAGGCATCTCGGTGGTGAAATGACATTCCCACCTCACACAGAAACTCAACCGCCTGTGTGAAAAGCTCATTTCTTCCAGGAACACTTCATATCCCTCTCTGAGCTTCCCTGCAGGTCTCTTGACCCTGATCATTCCCTTGTCATGTGGGAGCAAAAAAATAATAATTTTCCAACTGCTTCTTGTTTTGTTTTGATCTAAAAACAGTTTATTGTGAAGGCGCTGCTGTTACATGACAATCACTAGAGACTTAAGGGGGAGAAACACATTAAAATGGCTGTGGTGTGGATCCATTGGTATTCTCAGTTAAAGTGAATTGTCTGTGTTTTCTCTGTGAATGGGTAGGGTATGGCATTCAAATCGGAATTTGAATCAGAACTAATACATATCTCCCTTCTCTGAGGCAGCCTTTGACATATCACAGTGTGAAGTCATCATGTCCAATAGTCACGAATCAACAATAGCATTCATTTGGAGTCATGCTTCTATCCACCTGGTCTGATATTCACTCTTCTTTTAGCTCTAGTTTGCTCTCCACCGTCTGCTGAGGGAAACTTCTGTCCATTCATGTGTATTAGAGAGTTATCAATGAATAAATGATTGTGTACATCAACGCTACTGGTCACCCTTTACCTCTGTCACTGGGTTGTACAAATATTTAACCAATGAAAAGTATTAAAAAGAGCTTGTGACTAAATCTTAACACCGTCAAACTGTCTGGAGAACCAACATGTATTCAAGAAAAGATATACACATATACAAAAGAATACTCAATTGACATCTCATGCAATCATAGTGGACATAAGTCCTAGAAATGACGTGATTCATATAGCTATAGTCTGCTATAGTCTTTGCATAGTATTGGCATGACTGTTGTTTTGTGCTGGACATTTAGCTCACAGTGGGTTCATCAACGCTTTTCACTGAAAACAGTTTCCTGCTGCTGCTCAGAGAAACCCGCCTCTCATTTCTTGCAGTCATTTGATCCTCAGCTATAATAACTTCAAAACAAATTGGCACACTTGCCTTCCTCAGGGTGTCATGACATGCTGTAACCCCAAACCAGTACAGAAAGTAGTCTGAAGTTGTGGGGGTGGCTGTAGAGAGTGCATAGCTACATGCCACTAGGAAATAAATAAGAAGACGTGTTCTTGTAACTTGGGTGAACTGTCCCTTTTAGAGTACATATAGGAAGTAATGAAAGGGGAGCTTCATCTTAGCCTCCAGTGCATTATTCTGAGCTGCTTAGATAGAATGTTGGAAAGTTGAACTACATGGATAGATGAGAAGCCACCAAATGTGAAGAAAAAAGAGCGACATTGTCGGTAGCGAAGGCGCAATAAGGAAGGAAGGACTGAAAAAGAGTGACAGAGTGAGAACGGAGAGATCAAGATGGGGAGAGAGAGAGAGAGAGAGAGAGAGAGAGAGAGAGAGAGATGAGATTGTGCTGCCTTGTGAAGTGAGGCGATGATGAAAGAGAGTCAGACAAATTGGCAGAGGGGATGGGGGGGAGGAGAGAAAACTGTTCCCTATTTGGCAATAAGAGGGCAGTATCTGTCTGTTGCCGGTTCAGAGCGAGGGGGGGGGGGGAGGAGGGTTTGGTTTGGAATAGCAAAGACGGTGGGAGGGAGAGGTGAGGATGGGTGGACGGCGGACAAAAGGGACGGACGACGGTGAAAAAAGAGACGGAAAGGGCGGTAGAGACGCAGGGTAGCCGAGAGCAGGACAGGAAAGACAGACGAGGGAGAGAGGGGAAGGAGGCACAGACGGGAGGAGAGATATGAGGGGGAGAGCTATGCATCACAGTGCCAGCATGGGGGAACACAAGCCACTGCTTATCTGTCGCCATTTCAATGCAAACTACCGATGTTCGGGACGAGTGTTTGCGCGTGCTGGCATCGGACGGATGCTCTTGTGCGATGTGCTCGTCATGTGGCCTGTGTCTATATGCGTTTGTGTCTGTGCATCTGCATGTGCTTCAGTGAGCTTGCGGATGCATTTGTGTGTGTGTGTGTGTGTGTGTGTGTGTGTGTGTGTGTGTGTGTGTGTGTGTGTGTGTGTGTGTGTGTGTGTGTGCACATACTGGCAGGGGTTTAAGGAAATGTTTTTTTTTTTTCCATCGTGTCTGTCCTTGATACGCCCAGCTGAATACAGAGAGCCTTTAAAAGGGTATTACACCGCAGAGGCAAGGCCTTGTTGGAGGCTTTCACAGCATTGAAAGTCTCCCCGGGGACTGAGCGAACTAACAACATGGAGCTTTTTCAGACACTCATGCAAGGAAATCATTGACTTACGAGGGGAACGGGACCGACACCTGATTCCCGACAATGAAAAACAGGTCCTGCTTTTACATAGCAGCCTTGTTTAAAAGACCATCTGACAGATTCGCTTTTACCTTTCACTTAGAGTTCTTCTTATACCAACTTTGAAAAACAAGTGGGTTGATGTCCACAACATTGTCGTGACGAAAGGATTACATTTTTTTTGTGTATCAAAGTCGATGCACTAGAACGAGATATATTGACTAAATTGCGAGTCGTGCATGCCGTCCGCAGTGGGCCTTTCACAGGCCGCGGCTCATTGACCGCAGTTCACTTCTGCTGCTGGATGCTGGATGTATTAATGTTGCAACGGAACTCTTTTTCACCTCCCTGGAGTCAACAAGCGATGCAGCAATAGCGGAAGCCAAGCAGTTGGGCCCGCTCTGAACAGGCACGGCCAATTTAAGGCAAGGCACGGCAGGGTTAGAAGAAGCGTTAAAGCGGTGGGACACTAAAACTTTCCACAGATTATAAATTCTTAAGTTGTTAATTAAAGTTGGAGACATCTCAAGTCTCCCTGGATGGCCCAGAGTATCCTTCAAATGAATCTAGCTTGCTCTCTGGTAGCAAGAAAAATCTCGAGATGATACTGTAGTTTGCAGAGACTGCCACAGACTTTACTCTACTGTATGTACTTACTGCATATGTCAGTTACGTTAAGTTAATTACATACCCTCCATACTTTGATACGCGGCACTCTCATTATTTAATTTGTATTAATTCCATTCACAGCGGCTGTCTGTCAGGAAATCACAGATTATCCCTGGTTTTCATCTTTTGTATTTAAGTCATTATAGAGATTGATTCCGTTCATCTTGAGTTGTTTTTTGTATGTGTCTAATGAGGAGTATTCAGTGTTGAGTGCACTGTTGAAATGAATGCAGTTGATTGGCACCGTCCTGTTGCAGCATCATTTACAGTATCAGTGTTTAGCTAAGGACAAGTTAGTATTTCCGTAGTAGTAGTACAACTGTTTTGGGGTTAATTTCCAGAAAGTATGATAATAAAATGATCATTTATCATATTATCATATAGAACTGCATGTTACAATCAAATTTGATTTAATACTTAACAGTCACAAAGGAAGGACTAAAATAGTAACATCACAGCGCAGTATCTCTTGGTATTATATTGGGCGATTCCTCACATCACAACTTGCCAGGAAAAAGTCAGTCAGCAGACTGAAATATGTAAATAATAGCTATCCACAATTAAAGCAGGTATTCCAATTATTTATGGAACTATGCAAGTTGCCTTGCGTTGACCTAAAGGGGCTTTTATTTTGAAACGGAAAACGGAAATGTTGCATTAAAAAACAGACCAGAAGTTAAGACATTGAAACTGTGGTAATATTGCTGGAATGATGACAATACACTGTCAAAAGATAATTTTTACTGTCTATCTTTGCTGTGAACCATGCTCAGTACGCAGAAAACTATAGGAGAGACCTTGAATCTCTAGAAAAGATGCAGCTGACACGTAATCGCAGGCCGTGTGGCCCAGGCAAAAGGGTTTGGAAGTTGGTTTGTTGGATGGACATGTAGGGACCGAAGTTTGAATCCCATCACAAACATGTTTGCCTTTTCATTAACGTAAACCACAATCTTTCCCTAACCTTAACCAAACTGTAGTTCCCATGTGCATGTATTATAGGGGGACATTTATTTTAAATGTTGCCATTGGACCTACAACAGGTGTTAAGTCTACAGCTATTCTAACAGCTCTGTCAGGCTATACGGCGATGCTTAAAGCTAAATGCTGACGTTAGCATGCTGACTGATAGTCTATTGTGTTAGCGAGATAACATTATCTAATTAACACTCAATACTGAGACTGATGGGAATGTCATTAGTGTTGCAAGTACGCTAGATAACGAGTCAATGGATCACCAAAGTCATGACAATTAATCCTGACGGTAACATGATTTCTGGACCCAAATTCAATGACAATGCAGCTAAATGTTATCATGACTTTTTACTCAGAGCCAGAAATCTCGACCGCATGGTGGCCCTAGAGGATAAGTCAATGGATATCCAAAGTCATGAGGATCCATCTTTTGAATGTTTGAACCAAATGTCATGGCAATCCATCCAATAGTTGTTGAAATATTCCACTGTGAATTAATGTGATGGACTGCCTGACCCACCACCACCACTAGAATATCTTAAAACTTTGTCATGAACGGTATTCCAGGATTGAACAGAATTGTCCAATAGTGGCAAGGTATTAAATCTGTCTGCTTCAGATGCCTTTGGAAAGCAATCATTGTAATAAATTCCTGTATAAAGAATATTCTGACAAAAAAGACCCATTAGAATCAATCAAAATTGAGGATTTCACAACCAGCATGATGTATACCAATCATCAATAAACGTGTAATCCAACAAGATGGATCATATCAGAGCATTACGATCGATGACATCCAGTTGGTAACGAAAAGAATTCCATTATTTTCCCCATAGAAAAGAGAAGGACTGTGTTTGTGTGGGACAACAAAGACACTGCTACGGAAACATCGTTTAAACAAAGAAGTGTGTGGCCTCAAAACAAAATATAGCCAAAAAGATAATGTGCCTCTCAGGTTTCTTTTCATTGAGAAAATGTGAATGTAAGTGATATCGCTGCACGCATTCTTTGTTAAAATGCTTCTTTTTTTTGTATTTATCTTGGAAGTTACACTGTAGCATTGTGCTCAGGGAATGCACACACACACACACACACACACACACACACACACACACACACACACACACACACAACTAAGTGTGAAAATATGGAGTTCAGTGCATCACGCACACTATCATGGAGACACACATCATACCATTGACACCACTGGAGTTTCTAAACATGTGTGGCCTATGTGTGAAATGGGAGCCTGTGTGTGCCTTTAGTGTGTATGTGTGTAAAATAGCAGCCACCCGATCGTTGCCGTGACCATCTGCAAACACACCTGCTCTTAGTTCTTATTTTCATTTCTTTTCATCACTCCTCTCCTCATCTGTTGCCATCAAGCTAAACTGAAATGGATTTTTTTTTTCTCCCCCAATGTCTTGTCCCTCACACTTACACATACACACACAAACCCTCAGTACATATCACATAATTAGACTGATCTAATAGAGAGCAACAACACAGATGTCAGAACAGCTGATCCTATTCAACGCGACCGTGGGCACTCTGTGTGTGTGTGTGTGTGTGTGTGTGTGTGTGTGTGTGTGTGTGTGTGTGTGTGTGTGTGTGTGTGTGTGTGTGTGTGTGTGTGTGTGGAAGAAAACAGAGCTATAGACAAGTGTGGGATTGTTCCATTTTGCATGCACTCTCAGTGTTTGCATTGTTGTAAAAGATAAACACTAATAAATAAACGGAAATACATTTTTTAAAAAGACCTGGAGACTGGCTACGTTTCGATAGTTAGTCTCAGTGTTAATGTCATTAAAGTAATTTACTTCAGTTAACAGTTATGTACTTCACACACCTTCAGTCACCTTGGAGGTAAATGCTGTACCTGGAACTGAATTATAGATCATCTTAAATCCTGACGGTTACGACCCTGGCTCAGGGGAAGCAGCATAGGAGTCAAACAAAACAACTATAGTGTGCAAAGCCAAGCACTTCACAACAACGCTTACTTCCATCTGGTCGAGAGATATAGAACACTTAAATGGGGCAGAGCTCGCTTCAGCAGGAGTTCCATTCCTTCTGCAATAGCAGCCCGGAACAATCTGCCTGGCTGACGCTGTTGTCTGCAGGGATGATTGAATGAATGTATACACGACCATTTATATCTGTGTGTTTGGCTCAACTCACTTTTTATACCAGGTAATTTTCTCTATTCCGTTTTCCACTGTAGGTTGTGTCCGTCTCCACTGGTTCTCTGACCCAACCAGTGGGATCTGCTAATCAAGCACTGGCTTCCCACATGGGACCATGTCTAATTGTGTCTGAAGGAGCATCTGGCCAGGCTCTCTTTGCCACCTGGGCACCCATTTCCTTCTTACCTTCATAAGTTGCATTTGATGGCATCATGAAGAAGAAATCAGGCCCACATCCAGCTTGACCTTACCATACCAAAAGCACGGAGCATCTATCTGTTGGGTGAAGGTACGCCACACAGCAGAGGTACGTTTTATGTTATTCCCCCAGACTTTTGATCAGTCCACTTAAAAATGCCCCCGCGGAGGCGGAAGCTATCACATATCAAAATTCCTGGGTTACTTCCTTAACCCTTTCTCTATTTGGAACGGAAGCTAAATAAAGGACACCTATGATTTCCTGGAAAAGGTAAAAAAATATGGTCCGCAGTAACTTTGCTTGATGTTCTGATTGGACATAGACAGCTTGTATAGAAACATTGATACCCATATGGGGTTTGAAGCAGTCATGAGCAAGTAATCTGACTAAGGACAGGCAATCCTGGGCCTCTCAGCTTGACAAATAATGCTGAAAAAAAATCTTATTTACAGGTTAAGGTAATTGATGTGGGAAAGCACTTTGGATATCTAGCTACTATCTGGATGACATGCGGAGTATCTGGAGGATTATCCACCCTGAACTCACATCACCCATCCATTAAGGTCAAATCAATAATTAGTGACCCAAAGATTGACTTTCTCAATGTCACAACCTTCTAGTGCCCACGCTATACAACACACACTACTACTACTACTAGCTCTCATTCCATTCAAACTTCTGTTTCCAGAGGATTTGTTCCAGGCCACAGGAGCATCACTGGATCCAAAACCTGGGGACTCTCTTGTGTCCCAGGTGTTACTCGTCGTGTTTTCTTATATCAATCAAGCAATGATCAGGGACTCCTTCCTTGAGCGTGACGATTACGTTGGCGCCTTGACCAGCACCATTGGTTCCATAACACTCCGCTATGTGCATTAGCTCCCTGATCAAAGGCAACCTCCAACAAGCTCAGGATGCTTTTTGGCCTAAAGGACTTTTAAAAGGATTAAAGCGTCCAGGCGAAACAAAAACCTCAAGGATGATTTAGTACATACGTCAATGCGCCCCTCGGCCTCTCAGTCCCCCACTAGTTTTGACCCACCTGTTTTTTATCCAATCCAGCTAAAGGCAGGGTCCTCCCAGTCTGGGAACGCTTCACCCTGAACACCTGCAATATAGTGTATGCCATTTAGTGCACCACCTGCTAAAACCGCCACACTGGTAGGACAGGCAGTTCCTTGAGACCATTTAACAGCATCTTTATCGAACCTATTTAGAAACCTTTTTGTATAGTATATTAGTAGCAATTTCATGGGATAAGAACGTTTCATTGAATTTGGGTGTTTTATAAGTTCATTTCAATTTCGATTTCATCCTAAATTATCTTTTTCATTTTGATAATGTGGGACAAATTAGATCACATTATATTATAAAGAGTTGATTTACTGGCAATTTGCTAGTCTCATTGAATTTGGGTGTTTTTTTTAATCTCCACCAGGAAAATCATGTGACCGGTGTCGTGTGTACGTGCGTCCATGTAAGCATCCGTAAGTGAGTGTGCGCCTCAGTGTCTGTCTCATGGCTAATCTCGCATTCTGCTGCAGCAAACGGATTACTATTTTGAGTGTCCAGTTATGGGTGCATGCTCAAGGACCCCTTGTGGTTGCAGTGACTCACAGTTTATTAAAGCAATTTTTGATACCTGGCTTATGGAAATATCATCCTTGTTTCAGACCTCCAAAGTTCAGCGATTTAAGTAGGGCTCTAGTTGTTTTAATTGGCAGCTGTTTACACCAGTTATTGAAACAACTAGCCAATCAGAGTTTAAAAGGCAGGTTTAAGAATAGGGTTGCTACCTACATTCATGAAAAAATGGCAATGGAAAAATGATGACACATTTGGATTATATTGATACAGCTATACAAGTTGTTGGAAGTTGCCAATTATTTTATCAATATATTTTGTTCATCGATGTGAAAAACTTTAAATGACCTGCTAGTAAGAACTAGCTCCTGCAGCCATCAAGATAATACAAAAACATATAAATATACATTTTTGCAACTGCTACCCATTTTTATACACGTAAATCAATTTTCTTTCACAGAGAAAAATCGGCACCTGCTCTACTGCTAAGTAGGCTTGGAACTCCATTGTTCAATTCAATTCAAGATAGTAATTGAAATGTTTATGTTATTGGCTGACAAATGATAAACAGATTGAAGTAGTGCAACACCTGCACCACCATTTCCCTTCTGGTAATCCCTTTAGTAGCGTGTGCAGCTTCCTGAGCTTCAAACAAGGTCAGCCAAGCAGCCACACTGTTATGATTTTGTGGGCAGAAATTCATTCACTCTTCCTCTCTTTGGGGCCCTCCAACACTTTTGGGCCCAGTGCCTAATCTTGCATAGGCCACTTGATAACTCAACACTGACTCACTTGTGTGCAAAAGGAGTTATCAGAAAGCTAAGAGGCCAAAAGAGTTGCATATGATTCCTCCTTGATCACGATCTAATTGATAGGGACCACCTGAGCTTTCTTTTTTTTAACGAATGTGTTGCACCCAACACATCTGAGTGTGTGTAACTTGAGAAAAAGGCATCACACTCACTGTAAACACACTGTGTATGAGTGTGCTTGGCATTTCAGGCACATGTTAATGTATGTGGAATGAGTTTGTGTGTGTGTGTGTGTGTGTGTGTGTGTGTGTGTGTGTGTGTGTGTGTTTGCGTGTCCCAGTGTCCTTGATAAGATTGGACAGAGATTAGAGTGATCTGGCCACAGATGATAGGCTGTGATGACATTATACCCAGACTGTGTGTGTGTGTGTGTGTGCGCGTGTGCGTGTGTGTGTGTGCGTGTGTGTATTGAGGTGTCATAGAGGACAATTACACGGTGAAAAAAAAGATAGAGAAAAATAAGGTCTCACACTTCCTGCAGAAGTGTGTATGTATGTGTGTTTGTGCGCAGGTGAGATGCAAATACCTGCAGTAGATTGAAGAGTAGATTGGCTCAGCCTGCAAACCCATATACAACTGCAGAACATGAGCCTGTTTAGAAATCAAAGAAAAAAGGCTCGTTATAATTTAAGATCTTGGTTCATAACAATCAGATAAAGACTTTTTCTGGATCAAAAAAGATTGGGATGATTGCAAATATAGATTGTAGCTTTACATCAAGATTTATTATTCTGAAAACCACCATTGTCATTATTGGTTGAAGTTGAATGCAATTGTATGGATATTTGTCTAAAATTAATGGTAAAGGAAAGTTTGCACTTGTGAAAATAAAACGAGACGCAGAATGAGACGCTTTTTTGAAGATTATTTGTTTTTCCTGCAGTGAATCATATCTTTGATAAGAAGCTGATCAATAAATGAGCATTAAATCAAGCGACACTTAATTCTTCTTTTTGTTTTGTAATTCGAAAGGAATGACCTGAAGAACAGACTGATGCAGATGCATTGAGAGGGAAAGAAGAGAAGAAAGACATGGGTAGAGATGGGTACAACGATTAAACAAGGACGGAAAGGAAGGAGGGGGATGGGAGATAGAAGAGGGGAGATTGAATCGGAGGACAGGGCGAAAGGGTGTTGAATGGTGAAAGTGAAGGCAGATAACTATTAGATAGAGAGGTAGATCGAAAAGAGATAACAGGAGAGAGTAAAGGAGAACTGGAAGGAGAGATAAAAGGGTGAGCGAATGAACGATTGAATTTGAGGACAAGATGGAAGGCTGTTGAATGGTATTATTGAAGGCAGATAAATACCCACGGATAGGACTGATGGATAGACAGACATAGGTAATGGAGCGTAGAATGAGGGAACGCGGCAGAAGGATAATAAGACGAGGGTCATGATAGGATGGAGGGATGAAGGGAACAAAAAGAGAAAAGGAGGAGTGACACAGGGAGGGAGTAAATAGGGGTCACTTCAGACAAATGGAAGAGAAATGACCAAGAGGGGAGGGAAGGCGAGCAAAAGATGAGGAAAATTGGGTCGGCGGAGTTAAAATGGAAAGAGGAGTGGAGGAAAATGAGGGGTGGAGCGAAGGGGAGGTGAGATGATGTGCAGGTGGGTGACAGAATGGAGGAAAGGGAGGAGGCTTGGGGAGGGTGAGAGACCTAGCAGCAGAGCAAGGAGAGAGAGGGAGCGAAAAAGGTGAAGGATAAGGGTGAAGGGGAACCCGCTGTAATGGGAAGCAGAGAAGGAGGGAAAATAGATAGTCCGTCTCTGATCTGCCGCACGGAGGGTGATGAGCAGATCGATACTTGAACTGGTTGATGAGTCATAGAAGCTACGATTGAAGATAAAGAGGAGAGAAAACGTGAAAATATTGAAACGATAAGGACAAATTTGAAGGGGGGAAATAAATAGGAGTCAATAATAGCAGAGGGCTGACTAGTGGATCAATGCGTCTAATGTCAACAACGATACTAACAACTCGCGTTACCAACGCTTGTCGTGACAAAATGTCAACAACAACAACACAGCCTGCTGAACGGAGCCTCACGAAGGAGCTTCACTTACCACCAGCTCTCTCAGGACTGGATTGGACTGTTTTTGCAATGAGGCTCACTGACTTCTGGTGTGCATTATGGACCACAGGAAATATAATCAAATAACTCATACACAATCACACAGTCCTGATGAGGTGTAATCAGTCACATGAGTGAAAACACCTGTGTGGGTGAACCAAGGGGGTCCATTAAATCCCTTTTTAAAATGCATTGTGCTTGAAGGGTATTACTTTTCTTGCTACCCTTCCCTGTGTTCCCAGTGTACTTGACCCCAGTCTCATAAATATTGAGCTTCAGTTTTATACAGCTGTAGTTCTGGTTATGCACTTCTTACTAGTTTTTGAAATTATATATATATACACATACATATATATATATATATATATATATATATATATATATATATATATATATACACATACATATATATATATATATATATATATATATATATATAAAAACATACATGACCTGTTTATCCCCAGTAAATATGCTGCACATTAAAAAAACAATAAAACAACAGTATTCATTAGCATCATCAGTTTCACACCTGTGTATCTGTCAGTGGAGACGCATTATAAATATGCAACCTTATATTCAGCATGTTTGATTGTTTTATTATGAATTATTATGTTAGTAGTCACTATATATCATATTCACTGCTGACATAACCTAGTTTCTATACTCAGATCATAAAAAATCCCAAAAAAAAATCATGCTATCATTTTAATCTGCCCTTGGGTAGACCAAGCAATATGGGGACTTGTGGGCTTTTATTATAGAGATCCAACCAGCAGACGTCATTATCATTCTGCCGACTGAAGCCAGTTCAGTCTGATTTATGAAAATGATCCGTCTTCTCACCCACAAGTCAGATGTGACGGCCTCGACTTGTGAAATGTAAAGAGGAGGAAAAACTCTCAAGTCGAGCTGAAATAATGTGTCCTTCAAAAAGTCAAGCTCATGTTCAAGACCCATGTGGGAAAAAAAAAAACAGATTCCATTAATCAGTTACTTAAGAAACAAAGCTTCTTAACGTCAGCAAGCACCCTTTCACGAATGTCCTTGGATTGGATGAGTTGCGTTCAATGTGACCAAACACTTAGTCTTGCCAAGTTTCACAAATGTATTTCAGCTGTTATATTCAATTGCAACTTTTCAGCATCAGGTGAAAAACACAATATTTTTTTTTTTCTTTTTACATTAGGAATAAGGATGCAGGAAGACATGAGGAAATAAAATGGAAGTCAAGAACACTCTCTCCCCAGCTCCCTCCTATCTCTTTTCTATTTCGGCCCTGCGAGCGACTTTAATTTCCCTCTCTCCCCTTCTCCTTTTCAATCTGTCCTCGTCCTCCCATCTTAGTCCTCCTCCCTCCAGACCCTTTTGCGTTAGAGCTTAACCGTTCATTGATCCCACTCTAAAACAAACACACATATGTATTCAGTGCAGCGTTGCACCACTGGGACCAGAAGTCCCAGCTTAATGGTTCGTGTGTGTGTGTGTGTGTGTGTGTGTGTGTGTGTGTGTGCGTGTGCGCAGTGAGAGAGAAAATAAGAGAGAGGGAGCATGTGAACCAAAGTTAGTTGTCCCTGAGTGTGAAACAGGCAAGGGATAAATCACTCTTATTTAGTAGCCTCCCTCCCCCCCCACCTGTGTGTGAGAGTGTTTGTGAGTGTGTGTGACAGCCTCAATCTAAGCGGCTTCTCTGTCTAACGTGCAAAGTCAGAGGGGACATCTTAGCATTTGGAGAGGTCCGGAATCGAAGCACGCACACACTAACGCGCTCGCACACTCTTGCAAACGTACCACAGGTGCTACCGCTAAACAAGCCCCTCTCAGGGCGAGCCCATCTTATTTTCTCTGGCCGCTGCACACAGTGGCACGAAATAGATGCGAAGGCTTCTCCTCTCGAACCGCTGTGTTATGTTTGTTTACTGCAGCTCTCGTATGCCCACACACACACACACACACACACACACACACACACACACACACACACACACGAGAGGACTACAAAATATCTTTGTCGATGAACAAAAACACGCTCAGCGGTATACAGCATGCATGAGCACACGCGCTAGAGGAGCACGGAGTCATTTATGGTTGGCAGTTAATGTATTTTACCATTTATTTAGCAAATAAACAGCAGTGAGTTGTAGTTTTGTTTTTTATTATAGTTTGGTTCAGTTGAATTTCGAATTATTAATTTCCCTTAATTCTCTCTTCTTTCCTTTAGCCAAGATAATTGAATGTCTCCTGCTGACTGATTGACATGTTTGCATGCATGAACTGTGTTCAGTGGATTCTCTATAACAAAGATGATGCATTACAAGCCCTGGCAATAGTTTGAAATAGTATACACTTCCTGTTTCCTAAATAGGCGGAGTCATGGCGTGTCCACCTCTCCCTCTCTTCCCCCACCTTGTTGTGAAGGCGTTGTGTGAATGGATGAAAGCAGATTGGGTTGCATTTGTATGATACATTTGTATTTTCTTTTGCTAACATTAGATATTAACAGCCAGATTTTACATTATGAACATTAGTGGGACGGATGTTGCCAGATCTTGCGAGAGTGTGTTGCTGGGATGAAGAAAGATCTCAAACTAAATTGATGTTCTCCTGATTTGTGTGTTCGACACGTGCCATTATAGAATCCGAATGTTCAAAAGATTATGTGGTTTGTGAAAAATGGGTACTTTGTTCACTATGGAGCAAAAGAATGTTCATGTTCACTTCACGTTAATAGACTAAGGACCTGCCGCTAGTCACGTAAAGGGGCGGGGCATTTGCAAAACCCAGGTGACACAGATACAATGGTCGGTCTCCTTTCTGAACTGTCTCTGCTGCTCGGAACCAACTGTGGAAAAAAATGTCTTTTTGATAAGCCTCATACGTTTTTATGGAATGGTGATACATTTTTAACGTTACAGATAATGCAAAGCCAATTGGATTTGATTCAGCCGCTGTTAACTGTCAGCTCAGATCCAATAGGCTTCAATGTGTATTCATTTTGAGAAACTAATGCACAAAAGAGAACATGAGCATCTTCTGCATTTCAAGTGAATACGACATGTGACAGAAATGTATGTACGCCGTCAACTTGGGCTGTGTTACATCATTTCCAGGATAGGAGTCTAAATTTTCGGTATTCTCAACAATGCCCACATGAGCACACATCCTAAACAAAATATCTTCTGGGCACTAGTGTTAAAGTGGAAGGAGTCCGGGGCCAGAGTACTTTGGAAGTAGTGTTAGCTGCGAACACCTCACACTACCTTCATTAGGCCCAGGTTAACTGCTCTTGCTTGCTTGTAACCTTACAATCTTAAATGATGTGGTTCCAGGTGCTGCTGGAATATGTTATTTATTTTACTATACAATTTTTATGTTGATCTTAATGCAACTAAAATAATGGAATTTGTTTCTTATTAAATCTACAATTTTTTCAGGAAGTGTTCGGTGTTTAAATCAGGAACGTAGCCCAAAACAGACTTTCCATAGACTTATATTGACCTATATAGAGTCGTCTTTAACTCAACAGAAAATTATTTCCCGGTAAGAACATAAAAAAAAAAGAAATTCACTAATAGCCGAATCCAGAGTTATTGCCCGAGGCTTACTGAAGTTCATGTGAGTGAGCCGGGCCTGAGACCGAGCGGTTGGGAGGTGGTGTTAAAGGAAACGCTACTGCGCTTGCATGATGGGCCCAAAGGATACAGAAGTCTATTAATATGATGTAAACAGTGATCTTGGTGATCGTGTTAAAAAGTAGGTGTTGCCGTTTCATCACGACATCCGCTCTGACGCTGCATCAGCAAGGTGTCACATACAGACTGGATGAATTATTCATCTTTGAATCACTCGTTCTCCAAGCTCCTTGTGGCATCTCTCCATCTCTATCTTGACCCCTCTCTTTTCTGATTGATATGTCACTATCTCTTAGTATTGTGCTCATGTCACAATATTCAAATCACACCCTGCTCTCCAAATGTGACATGTTTTATTGATCCTTTTATGATTAAAACCTGTGAGATGCCTTCACTTGCAGTGACATAATTAGCTGATAGAACAAGGTTTTGTAAATTTTGTAAATGACCTTAAAAAATTAGAGCGCTACCTCTTGGTTGCCTCATCACAAAGGGGGTTTTCAAGCACACACGACGTACATTTTGAATTGTTGTGGTAGGAAAAGCACAGGTGTCAGAAATACCACTAACGAGGGCTCTTTTCTACACAAGTGTTCCATTGAGAGTGATAGTGAGCTAGCATGCATGGTACCAGGATGCTGCATTCAAAGCAGCTAAGTTTTAATCATTCATAACCATCATTAATTAAATTTTTTGCACATGTGCTCAAAAGTCAAAATGTCCTATTAAAGGTCAAATAGTTTTTGGCGCATTAGAAGGAAGATCTTTTTCTCCATGATAATCAGGTCTTTTTCATTCATTTACTTCCTTTTACAGGGTCAAAGATTCGGATACATGCAATTCTTCATTTCTCAAGCTCTCAAAGATACTGCTCGATTACCGTTTTTTGATCCCATTACGCCTTCTCACAGGGATTAAATGGAACATCTCGCATGAGACGTGAAAATGGAAACATCTCCAGGAGAATCTGTGCAATTTCTCTGCGTACGTGAGACAATTCTCAATTCTTCCCACACATTCCCTCCAGTTCCTTGAAGAAGCAGATGCATGAGCCTCTGACATTTTACTTCCCATTGGATGTCATTAGGCGTTACTGAGTCTGCTTGACAGTTTTGAGAGCTTTTTGTTTTTGTTAAGAAATTCTTTAGACAAGTTCGTCAGAATGACACATTATCAGAATATATGTGAGACTGATCCTACACACACACCATTGATGCAGTATTTTACGTTTTTATTTACGTTAGGATAGTTTAAGTTCTAATCATTAAGATCAGCACATTAGACCCGATGGCTGACATTTGTCCTGCTACAGCCATCATATGTGTTCACACTCAACAGTTACCTCCCTATATAGCAGTTCACATTGTCAGTGGTGGAGTCATCAAACTGAACTGAACAGTACCAGAAATCGTAATAATGAAAGGCATATGCTGGCCCCTTAAATTGATTGTATGGTAAAGTAACGACTAATGCTGCATTCACTTGGAATCAAACAAAGAGTAGACGGCAGACCGGATATCGTTTGAGTTGACAAGAGACGGACGTTATAAAAAGGCGAGGCCGACAGAGAATACCGGCAACGCTAACAGTATACACCATTGCTATCCGAAATAGCTCATATTTTTTGTGAACAACTCGGCAGTGTTATGTGGAAGTGAGAGGGAAAAGCCATCGCTGAATTAAACGCAGTATGATTGGGGAAATAAGGGGGTTTCTGGAAAAATGTATCAACTCGTAAGACCTCGGGGGACAGATGAAGTGATCTGGATCATCGGCAAAGAGGTGGATTCGATGCTCAAGGAATTTCAGGTTTAAGGTTATTATGAGGCCAGTCACAAATCCTCGACCTCCTGTGGGGCCCTCAATCATCATAATCATCAATCCTAGTCATCAACACTTTGAGAACCTCTGATTTAAAGCATAGTGAACGGGCCAAGGCAGTGTTAATAGGTTCAGGCAAAAGCGAAAATGACAAACTTCAGGGATTTGGAAAATCAGTTGTGGCAACCCCTCTCCTCAGTCTGATTTGGATTCTTCACATTGCTGTATTTCCAAAGCACACATTTCCGAATGTTGTGATGTTTTAAGGATTTTAATGAAAAGAACGATGATCTGTCCATAGATAAAAATAAATGACTTTGAAAGTGAATGTGTTTCTACAGGTCAGGGACACAATGAGAATGCAGACAGAATAATTAATAATGGCTGACAGCTGTGGGAGGAATGTATTCCTCTCCTGTAGAGTTAAGAGAAGATAATGAAAAAAGTTGAAATTGGATCATCACTAATCCAATACGATACATCTTAGGGAGTCTTTGTGAGCACAAATACCAGGGGACAAAAATGCAGTAAAAAACAAAAGCATGAAGCGTGTTATTAATGACATAAAGGTTTATGTATTTTGTCATCCATTACAATCATTGAAGACACTACTTGGACGATATTATTCTTCTCGTGCCACATGTAATCAAATGAAAAATGTCAGTTTATTTGCTGATGCAAATTATCTTTGATATCACTTTTCTATTTTAAATATGACAACATGCACAAAGGAGTACATTTTTACAAAGTCTGGTTTTTGATTTAAAAAAATCCACTGATCAGGTTAAAAGCAATCGACTGATTGCTTCGATACCTTGAACATTCTCACTTCTTTCTGTGCGTTGTTGGTTGCAGGGCTACTAGCTTACCATTGCTATTTTGATTTTAGAAGTGCTCTCTTCCTACTATTGCCTTTTCTATATTTGTACATTCAGATTTATGCAAATATTGAACACTTTCAAATTCAATTTTGCGCCGTTCTCAATGCGCATCTATCAATCTGTCTTACAATATTGGATATACACATAACCTAAACCTGTTGCTTTCTTCAGCTAAAGTTCAATACTGTCACATTGACTTTGAGCTGCATGCAAACTGTTAGTGAGCTTTTGTAAAGAATGGTCAAGGGTGTCGCTGCTGGTCTCTGACAAATTGTGCAATTTTTTCCACACAATTAGTGTGAATGCTTTCTGCACGCCCTTCAGGGGATATGAAGCATCTTAACTGGGATGATGAGGAGGAGGAGGATGATGATGACATTGGGGACAACCAATATCAGCGTTGTTCTCTACTTTGCCCACATGTGACAATACAGTATATTGCATCAGTTGTGCTGACTGCTCTCTCTCCTAATGAATTGTTGATACCTTTATTTATGGCCTTTGCCTCAAGGCATACCTTATATAACCACACACGCACATACACACACACACACACACACACACACACACACACACACACACACACACACACACACACACACACACACACATCCCTGTTCTTCTATCACTGTCAGGACACTCATTGACATAATGTATTCCCTATGTTCTTACCCTAACCAGAATCATCACAACTAAATTCCAAACCTCAACACTTACCCGAACCCTAACCTGATCGTCAAATGAAAAATGTACCACTTTTCATAGGGATATTCAATAAGTGCTGGTGGCAAATGCGGTCGATTGAAGCAATACATTTCTCACTGCGTGCTAAATTTACTGAGAAAGCTGATTTCTCCTGCTGCAAAATCTCTTTCCTGCATCCAGGACTCAGATATTCAGCCATAGTTTTTAGAGCCAGAGTATACCACCGGAGATATGCAGTGGACAGATGCCAGAGCTGTGGCTGCAGAGGGGAAAAAATGTCCGGTGGAGACCCTCCAAGAACCTGAGCTACTGTGAGCAAACACAGACTGATGATGCCTTTGCTCAAATTGCCCTCTGATGCCACAGAAACACAATCATTTTGCTGCAATGACTGACAGAGGTGCTGCAACCTTCCTTCGGGATCCAGAGGATGAACTGGAATGTAAAGACACCCGAGGCCAGCCGGAGCTCTTAGCGAGTTAATGCTGAGTCAATTGAAGGTGGGCTTTTATTGTGAAACTGGAAACCGGAAGGCGTGAAACTGTAATGTGCAGCCGTTTGATAATGTGGAACCTAATGAAGAGCTGCTGCCGTCTTGGTTCACGCTGGAATCTCAGTGTTTTCATTTGATTGCCCGTCTAAGTAAAGGCGCAACTCGGCTGCACTATGTTTCTTGCCGGGCGCCGGTAGCTTGCGCACAATGCATCCTGGTACATATGGGCACCGTTGGCAGAGCTCCGTTAAAACCAAGTCGGAACCCTCAAATGGGCCTTTGAAGGAGTGAGGACTGGCCACAATGTCCTCACTTTCTACAGATGTCCTCACTCTGAAGGGCTAAAACTCAAATTGGTCCTCACATATAGATGTAGAATTACACACACACACACACACACACACACACACACACACACACACACACACACACACACACACACACACACACACAGGAGATATTAAGGCGTGTCTGGTCATTGCGGGTGCTGAGAAAGATAGGGAGAGACAGCATAGGGTGAGACACACGCAGGCAGGAAGTGTATGACAGAGAAAAAGATAAGAAAGCAGAGTTTGTTGATCAGCGAGATAAAGGTCAGCTTTAAATGAAAACCCCCGCTCTTTTCTCTTTTTTGGTCCCCGCCTTTCTTCTCTTTCAATGCGCCTCTCTTCCTTTCTCCTCCCGTCGCCTCTCTCCGTCTCTGCTGTCAGCGGTGAAAGTCGCGACACCTACGCCCGCCACAACAACAGCGATGCCTGCAGCAAGGAGAGCGGGGGGGAATGAGGGGGCAATGAAGTGAGAGAGATGGAGGGGGGTTCATGAAAGGTGGATGAACAGTGAAAGAGGTAAGGGGACAACAAAGGCTTTGCAGTTACATCACACAGCTCTTGGAAACCATAGTTAGTTTGGAGGTCCAAAGGAGAATAAGCTGCATGCAAATTATGCGGGGATATATAACAGTCAGGTTAAAGGACACAGAAGTATTAAGTAGCAGTGTATTAATCTTTCACCACAAACGTAAGGCCTTAATACTGTTAAGTACTTTAACCATAAGATATGCAGTTAAATGATCTAGCGATTATTCGTTTTGATGTCCCAGCAGCAGTTTTATTTGTCCAAATCTTTGGGATGTGGGTGAACTGACCCTTTACGGAGACATTTTCCAGGAATTGCAGTGATTTTTAACTTTATATAGATAGAATAAAGTTAATAATTTGGGGAAATGTACTTATTCGCTTACAAATAAGGAGGAAACTGCTCTTCTGGCTCTCTCCAAAATAAAAAACATGAGCAAATCATGCATACCAGCATCTCTAAAGCTCAAAAATTAAATCGTTTTTTTGCAAAAGATTGATTAGGCAAATACAATAGTGATGGCCACAGACTGACTCAAAAAAACAACTGCTTTTATGTCCAAACTTTACCATCTAAATGTTTCATTATTCCAATTGTTGCCCAGAGCAAGAGTCCCCAGCAATGCCTACAGTATAATCCCTCATTCCAGTAAAAAGTACAAAGTGTATGTATAGGAGACTAAATCAGTTGATGGCAGGATACGCTGTACTCTACGGTCCTGCGACTGGATGCGAAAACTGATTCATGAGCGCGTGGCCAGCCTCGCCTCCGCTCGCCCCCTCTCCATCATTCCCAGCTGTCATCAAGGCAAGCCCGTGGCTGCTGCTATAATAAACCGTGTTTTTGTATTTTTTTTTTTTTAATACACGTACACACACACACACACACATACGATTAATGCGTTTGATAATTAGGTCTCTGATAAATGGACACATCACAGTTTGCGCTGTGTGTTTGTTTATGCTTACAGTATGCATGCTTTAATATGCCACATATAATAGGTACAGCGATGTGTTCATCCATTACGCCTATCATTATGAAACACTCACTGTGTGCTGTGGGTGGGTGTGTGTTATCTATCAAACTAATTATGTTTGTTCGTTTTTGGCCAGGGTGTATATACTTTCTGAATCTTCAGATTTCTTTAGGCTTCTTCTTTTATGTTTTTGTCTCCCCACAAAGCCTGGGAAAGTTTTTTTTAAAAGTTTCCCTTGACAGAGAAATTCAATATTAAGTATTTAACCTACCATATCAGCTATTAAGTCAAATATGCCAGAAAGACCTTTTTTTGTTGCTATTTTTGAACGTGTTAAAGCAGCAGGTGTAATTAATAACCTTATCAATGGCCGCATTCTATTAAGGTTTCAGCTATTGTGCATGCTTGCCTCACTGTTGTGGCTTTGACTCCATTCTTGTATGGAATGAACTTCTCATTTTTGCTATTAGTCAGACCTGTGCTTTCACTGCTGTGACAAGTCAAACTGAAAAATCTGTATTGGCGTGAGCATAATTAGGTATCACTATAGGACAAATATAGTACGGAGTGCTAATAACGCAGTGCAGGGCAAGCAGGGAATGCGCTCTGGTACAACTGAGCAGAGAAATAAATGAGGTGGGATGAGAGTTCAAATGAGTTGTTTGGGAGGATCTTGATCATCAGTGGATAGTTTGGACGCCATAATACATTTAGTGTGAGAACTTTTCAACTGCGCTGTGGAAATGGCTGCCAGTTTGGGAAGCCCCTTTGAGTAAAGGCGTGAATAATTTCCTATATTTGTAAGGTGAGTATAATGCATAACATGCGAATGATTTATTTTAGCTACTAAAAGTGGATTTTGAAACAGTGGCACTCTACGAATCAGGGCTTCAAAGTCAGATAAAAACAATACATGAATATCAATTCACCACAGTGATATACTGTGTGTAAACCTGAGCATTGGTTGATACATTAATTTGTTTAAACTATCGTCTTTAATGTAAAGCTAATAACCTCAATAGCTTGTCCATCTTTTAACCTTAACCACCATTGTTTAACTTCAAGCTGCAAAAACTGGTAATATTTAAAATTGATTATCATGCTAATGCACAACTGTACACACACAACTGTTACAGCAACTAAATAAAGGAAATCTTAAGTAAAGTTCCCGTAGTAGTTTTGAAATGTAATTATAGCACAACTACATACCGCCATTGCTCTTCATTGTTGTCGCTTTCCATGCCCGTCCGTCCCGATGCACCCCAGCTGGAGCTCTCTGCGGGGTGAACATGCAACCTCCAGCAGCGCGTCACTGTTAGAATCATTACGCTGTGCTCGACAAAACACTCGAAACACAGATAAGAGAAAACATCCCTGTGTGTGTGTGTGTGTGTGTGTGTGTGTGTGTGTGTGTGTGTGTGTGTGTGTGTGTGTGTGTGTGTGTGTGTGTGTGTGTGTGTGTGTGTGTGTGTGTGTGTGTGTGTGTGTGTGTTTTTGTCGCCGTGCTTGTGTCTCTCCATACACACCTCTCTCTGTCCCTCAACTGCATTATCTGCTAAGCAGATAATTTACTGTCTGCAGATGGCCTGCACTGCTGTCCGTGTGTGTGTGTGTGTGTGTGTGTGGGCGTGTGTGTGTGTGTCAAGGTTATTACAGTCAATTTAAACTAAAATGTAAGTCATCCCATTTACCTGGGCAGCTGTGGTTTGAAAAAAAAAAAAAGTAAAGTAAGTGCTTGACACTTTGCAACGTACAGTATGTGTAAACATCCACATTATCTTTTAAATCTCATATTATGTTCTGCTGTCATAGAATGTTGTTTATGAGAACTTTGACGGCAAAACTCATACTACATATATGACATCATCATTTATGTCAACCTGTCAGTCTGTCACTCAGTGGACCTGCCGCTCAGCCGTGACACTCCCGACAGGGTGCTCTCGCTTTGACCAGTCGGCTTCCATCTCCCGTGTTTTCTGCCTCTTTCATGTGCTGTTATGATCAAGTGGTGACAGGAATCCCTCGCGGCAGCGGAAAACAAACGCGACAGGGTCAGAAATTCCCGGTGAAAGGTGCAGGCAGGTGTGTCTGTTTGTGTTTATGTGTGTCTGGAAACACGCAGAGAGAGAGAGAGAGAGACAGCGGGGGGGGGGGGGGGGGGGGGATGAAGAGATAGAAACACGGATGGACATGGACGCTAACAGAGAGAACATGAAGTGGAAGAGTTCACAGCAGTTTGTCACTAGTGTATATGGCACCTATCATATCTATTTCCTGGTCCCCAACTAATTCCATTTTGGGTTACATTCCTGTATGGCTCAAGAACATTTCAAGAATTAGAATGAATTTGACAAAACATTTTTTATTGAGATTAAACCACCAGATTTTTTTGTTTAAAAAAAAAGAAAAAAAGAAAGCGTCAGTAAAAGTAAGACTTCTTGCAGCCATTTCCAGGAGGTGTGTGTATGTATGCATGTATGTCTAATCTATTTCCCCTCTTCCAATGGAGAATTGAACAAAGGAAAGGGAAATATATAGTAGGGACCACAGAAGAAGAAGTGAAGGAGGAGGGGCTCTGAACTTCAACACATATTGTGGAGTTTGGAGGTCCTCCCATTCAAAAATAAACTGTAACCAGATACTGTTTGTGTGGTTAGAACAACCACAGAACAAGAGAAGTACATATTGCCCCATTACATTAAGCTCTAAATGGTTCATTTCTCTTTTAAGGCAACGTCGCAAAGGGCTTTTTCAGCAATTGACCACAACCTTGACCGACGTGCGATTAAAATAATACTAATAATAATCCAAAAAACAACATTTACAAAGTGTTTAACAACTAGAGTATTAGCAGACACATAGTTAGGATAGCACATTCAAATAGCACTATAATCAATACAAAAAAAAAAAACAATCGGAGTGGGTAATGAATACAGCTTCCAACAAAAAGTCCATCACTCTGGCATGATATGATGAACTCTTGAACTTTAATCCTAAAGTTTTGGATTCATATATGCAAAAGCCCCTTTGGATTTGACTTTGGCATTTTTCTGATCAGCTGTGGTTGGGGAAAGATAATGAACGTGCACAGAACTCCAAAAGGTAGTGGTTGCCAGGAGATGAATTTTTGTTGCATTTTAGCTACTTTCACCCAAGTCGAGCTCCTTTCCACTGACAAGAAAAAGAAGCAAAAAATAGGCTGCAGTCACCCGTAGCCGAATTGGAAAAGAGAGTCAAGCAAGTGGTACAATATCAGAAAACTTCAAACAAAATCAAAGGGCAAACTCATGCACAGTGGTGACATGAAAGGTGGTTATCACTACCGTTCGAATGCTTTAGATGGGTCAAACTGCACCTTCCGCTTTGTGAAAATACAATGCAACCTTGTGAGTAGAAAAGAAACACATTTAGGTTTAGCCAACAAAACCACCTCGTTAGGTTCAGATCATGGTTTGGGTTCTAACAGTAACTACATAGGTATTACGTTCATTTACGTAACAAAACTAGCGTTAAATGAGATGTTGACTTTTGGTTTCACGTGCATGGAAAACGACAGAATGAGAATTAATGAGATGGCAAGCATGGAGGAGTTATGCTTTTATCTTTCCACTGGCTCGATGCAAACGTATTGTGGCTGTAGTGTTGCGTCAGCATGGAGGTGATTAAGCTTGATGTCATCAAGGTAAAAAAAAAACTGTAACTATCTCACCTTGATTGACATGTGAGATGAATCTGTGCAATCCTTCATGCATACTTTTTTAACTTTTACAGGTTTGACAGTACCGCGTAAAACCCTAACAATTTAGTTTTTCTATAGTCAGTACACAGAATAGGCGCTTGTTTTCCCTCATGCTTTTGCTTGTTACTACAGTCCACCCAAATGAAAGTGAAATTGAGTGTGATTTACTGGGTTTTTCATTTCAGGCCCGGAGGCAATAAAGGAAGAATATTTCAAAAAAGGGGATCGTGGACATTTGATATCGCTTTACATTCGCTGCAATGCTCTACACAGATGCTAAAATTGTCCTCCGTCTCCACAAAATGAAAGAAATCCAATTTGATCCACAGTGTGTTCTCTAAACCAGTCTCTCTATCTCTGTCTCTCACACACACACGCACACACACACACATACAAAAATGTTATATACACCTCCAGACAGCAATTACCATTGCAGCAGGTGTTGGCTTAAGAGGAGAACAGCTGATGCACACGTATATGTTCCTACATCTGCGCACAATAAAAAGGCTGCCAAATCAGGATTTGAGGGGCATCAGCTTTTGTTAACCCTAACTAGCTGTGATTAATTGGTGTCTCTGACGGGATTTGTGTTTTTTAACTGATGTCATCTTTTAAAGCCCCCACACTTAGCGTGGCCTTGACCCGCAGGCTGGGAAACATGGCCTTTAAAACACATACGGTGTCCTTTCTTTTGCTATACGCTGCTGTCGAGGTTTCATCTTGGGCTCCCTGAAACATGTGGCGCATTATAAGGACAAAATCTCATTATGTAGCACAGCGGGGTGGGCTGGTGGGGGAGCTGTCATCACCTGCATCTGTAGTGTTGTAAAGATGAAGGCTGGTCATATTTTAATGATGAGGATGTCATCGTGTCATCGTAAGCATTGTGTCGGTTTGTGTTATGGTATTATGGTTGTGGAGCAGTCTATTGATATCTATTAGAACATGTATGTGGGTCTATGTGTGTGTGTGTGTGTGTGTGTGTGTGTGTGTGTGTGTGTGTCTTCCCAAGCGACTTTGCCATTTGTAATCAAATTCATGACTTTTTAGATATTTCCAGTGAGGATGTGAACTGTAAATTGAGTCACATCAGACCGCGATGGATTATTCATGTTGGACGTAACCCGGCAGCCTCTAATATCTGGCCCTCAAGGCCATGCGTCGCACATACACTCGCTCCTTGGAGTCAAACTGTTCTGCAAATTCTCCTCACTCCTTGTGCAAGAAAACTATTGTGGTGTTGTTGTTTTTTTTCAAAAGAGGATTAAAGCAATTGGTTACATCCATTATGTTGGACACAATGTAGTTCTTTTTGCCAATGTGCGGTTCAGCACAACAGCCAATCTCGCATTCAAAATGCACAAATGCAATCGCTTTCCGTAAAGGGGTGAAGTCCCGCCCATTCCAGTGTCCCCTATAGGACCTTACTTTGGAAAACATCTGTACAGTAGTCAACGGAGACATTTTTTTAATCCCATTTGAATTGTGCCGCAAATTACACATATGATTGTCAATTTAAAAGATCATTTGACAAAAAAAGTTGCAGTTTGATGTATCAGTGAACTACATGTCTCGCACAATGCACGTAACCAGCACGGCCGTGACCTTGGCTTGCTAGCTAGTTAGGCAACATAGCTATGTCCATGCACAAATGTAGCATTAGCTCACCTGATGTGTTTTATCCAGCCACTCTTTTTATAAGCCAGGAAGCGAAAGAACGAGTGAGACTCTGTTGTTGGTGTGAGTAAATCCTGAGATGCGTCAATTACGAGACTTTCGGGTGTGGAGTCTTTCTAATTATGTATTTTCAGTCTTATACTTCAACAGTTTTAAGACAAAATGCAACTCTGTTGACATGCAAAATTATTGTTTACAAATGATTTTGACAACATTTGTGTAATCCATGTAATCCAATTCAAACAAGATCAAGTAATTACTTGTACCTCGCCATTGACTACCGTAAGGAGTTTTTCCAAAATAAGGTCCCATAGTGGTCAACCAGAAGGGGTGGGACTTTGCCTCACTATAATGGTAGTATAATAGGAATTGGAAACACAATATAAACGTTTGTACTGCTATTGAACCAATTTTACTTAACGTCATTACTTTCCTGTACAGTTACCTGGTTTCCATATGAATAATAATGACCACTGTGCTTTACTGGTCTTTGACATTTGTTAGTTAAGCATCTTTTCATGATGACATTAGTTGTAAATAGAAATATTACCTGAAGAACAAAATTGTCAGTGCCTTGTTCAGTCCTGTGTACTGTCTTCAGGTATTCTTTTTAACCCATTACACAAAACCTTCACCAATAAGGTGGGTCAGCTTGTAAGTAGCCTGAGCTGAAAAAAAAAGTCCCAAAGAAAAAGTCTGCAAAGTGTTGGCCGCTCCACTGGCCTGCTTCCTATTAAGATACGTTTAATGCTATAAGCATAGTAATAATCGAAGGCGACCCAAATGAGCAAATCAACATTTTTATCATCTCAGAGCTTCTCTCATGTGGATTTGGAAAGCTAGTCATTGAGAGGACAGTGTTTAAAATAAGTTTAGTATGAAAATCCACACGAAATCTTAAAAGTGAAGGTCACAAAAAAAGGGTTTTTGGTATTTCCAGGTGGCAATTCTACCAGGGTCAGTGCATCATATAATATAGCATGCCCAATAAATAAATTGTGGTACTTGGTAGAACATGACAATAACAATTGTATTCAAATATGTATCACTATTTTCTTTAATGTTTTTTTTTTTTTTTTTTGCATGATCCAAGATTCCCTTATGACAAAAATAATACAGAACAAAGTCTTCCATAGAGGTCATCCAGGGAATCATATGGGGGCGGTTCTTCCACGCAGCTCTGGGATCAGCAGGTCACCTCGCTGTTTTAAATGTCACGTTTGTTTTGGCTGTTAGACGGTGTTTCACTTTCCCAAGAAATTGTTTGCAAATCTGCTGGTGTGAACGCGAAGAGCGAATGTCTATCTTCATGTGTTCATACCCTGTGACGGACAGCTCCATCCTCCCATGACCCTTTACAGGATGAACAGGTTAGGAAAAAAATTACGGTTGGATGGGATGTCTTGATGTCTTCAGTGCGTGCCGTGTGTAGCTGGTCTCGGGTCAGCGCATTGAGGTGAAGTAGCTTGAGGACTGGAGGGAGCACTACTTACTGTAGGTGGGCCAAAGGACAGCTGAAGTTATGTCTTTATAAAATCAGTGGAAGCAGATTTCAGAACTGTGGGTACTCTGTACTCAGATTATTGTAAATATTTCCATGTTCTCTATTCGGAGAGTATGTTGGGTAATAAACACTGGTAGCGATATGCTTTTGTGGTCATTAGCAGCCTTTGATGTTAATACTGCGGTCTTTCTCTGTACTTACTATGCTCACAATCACAACTTGCCATTTCCCTTGTAATGTTGGAGCATAACGCAGACGTAATCAGCCACGTCATTTAAGTCGCTTTTCTAGATCAATAGCACCCAAAACATGATGACGCACAGAATAATGAAGACTTGTGTTAAAAAGATTGATTAAGGTTACTAATGAGTAACTGTTTAGAGCAGTTCCCTGGGATTTAACGAAGTGATTATATGCAAAAGGGGACACAGAAATGCAATGTGGTTGCACACCGAATTGACTTTATTGCACTGAAAAGGGTGACAGGGTTTAATTGCAGCCTTTGGCAATACATTTGTGCAAGTGTTGCAAGCAACAATACTCTCTCTCTTTCTTTCTCACACAGACACACCTAATTACTACAGGGGTCGCCTGTAGTTCCGATAGGGTTGCCATGGTAACACAAAGGAAATGAGTGACTTGATCGCTGATGCTTATCCGTACTAGAGGGCACTGGCGGAGGTTGTTCAGCTTGTGGTACGCAAAAAAATACAGTTTCACAAGTCACTTGAAGGTGCTTAATTCCAAATTCAGAGTATACCTGTGATTGAGGGATTGCCTCCACACAGCTCTCGACATGGCGATGGCTGAGCCGGCTGCTAGAAGCTAACGGCGCTCACGGCGCAAACGTTGCAAACAACGGTAACAGTGCTGACAGAGCGGACGGTGTTAAGGCAAACGATGCCTTGGGTCGGGATGGTGTTTTCAAGAGGTAACCGCCGCATGAGCGCAGTGCAGAGCCGCGGCGATTAGCTAGCCAACTAGCTAGCTAACTCACATGCAGTAACATGCACGCACAGGCAGCCTGGTAAACAAAGCCCAGAGAAGCTCTGATTACAACACACAGAGGGAGAGTGACTACATTCTCTAGTCAGGTAGACATTACTTCCCTATGTGTTTACATAGCAAACAGTTGTTTGATACTGAATTAATGCTCTGAAAATTTGATTTGGCACCTTCAATATATATATAGTATATACAAATTTATTATTGTCTGATATTGGGACTTTTGCAGTATGATCCTTTTTCAAATAAACTTAAGAGTTGTTCTACTGTGTGAGCTTTTACAGCTTGTCAACTTGAATTACAGAACTGACCATGACTAAGCACTGACACATCTTAAAATGTTACTTTTAAATTTTAAAAGGAACAAGACACCTCATTTAAAAACATAAATCCATGACTTTGCTTGCACGCTCTCATTTATATCAATGATAAAGCACTTCATTTAGGATCGGGAACACGATGCACTGCAGGAGGAGATCAGTTACACTCTGGCATGTTGGGAACAAGAAAGGCATTTAGTATGAAAAGTAAGAAGTGCTTTTAGTTCCACAGCTTATCTATCTACAGTACTGTGTTGGACAAGAAGTTGCACACATGTCGGTGACCAAGCATGACAGGTTTGAGGGTCTAAAAGGATGGCTCTCTGAAGATGGGAGCTCGCCCTTCAGGGTCAAATCGGCTTCAGATGCTAACCTCCGGGGCAAGGTCATCCTGCAAAGGTTAAAGGTTGAAAAGTTGGAAGTCTCACTGTTGTTTCTTCTGGCAGAACCGAGGCATTGTTTTTGTCTGGGTGTGGGATGGAATACAAATATAGAGACGGGGAAAGAGTGAGAGTGAGCAAATATGTGTTCTCACCCGAAAGATATTTGGGATAGTAATAGACCAGACACAGGGAGAGCTTATAAGACGGTGTCTCTTAGCACACAGATGCCTGAAAGCCTGTTACTTAGCAGCCCCATTCCCCATTGTGGGAGGGCCCATATTGCATAATACCAGCACACAACACAGGGCCAAAATGTCATACGGAAAACCTGAAAGGACAAACTCTGGATCACGGGATCCATCTCTTGGGCCTCTGGGCCTTTGCCCGGTAGGCCTGTGTGGTAATTTATCCATTACACAACATATGGAGAAATATCGCTCTATTATATCGTTTGTTTTTTCATCACTTGGTGCACCAGCCTAACAAATCACTGAAAAAATGGGGACATATCACGAGAGACTCACTTTGTCAGCCCTTGTCCACATACATTTGGATATCTGGAGTGCCTACCAACCCACACACTTTGAAATAAGACAACCCAGTCAGTTTTTATGGGCTGTTTGGCTCACCTTCTTATGTCAAATGCCTTAGAATATATCACCCCACCATCTGAGTATCGGCTTGAGAACTACCTTTTTATGAACAAAATTCTCGCAAGCCAATCAAGGCAGACTGGGCTTTTCTGGGAGGGGGGTCTTAAAGAGACGGGTGCTAAAACGGAGCATTTCAGGTAGAGGGTGAATACAGCTATATTCAGACAGACAGTTTGAGAAAAAAAATTGTTTTCTACATTAAAGCATGTAAACCTGTTCTTGTAGAAACCCCAAATACATGTATGAACCTGAAAATTAGCATGATAGGTCCCCTTTAATATTATTTTTCATGAGTTTTTATAATAATAATTTCAGGGTAACAGTTTGATATTTTAGAAACCTGATCACAGATCAACCAGCTCCCTGACAAATCACTCAGCACTGCCTCAGAGAAACACTGCTGCCTTCAAAAAGATTCTCACAACACGGCTCATTGACTCCAAAGTGATTTATTGAACAAATTCCATTTCCTCGTGCATCAGAAATGATAAATACACGTGAGAATCGCCAGAGATCAAGGATGCCTTGCCCGTCGAATTGAAATCTCTGAATGCTCTCGTGGCCTGTGCGCGAAAACAAGCAATCAATTGGAAGGTTGAACATCTTTTCCCTTGTGTGAATGTCCAGAGGAAGAGCAGAACATCAATAGCTGGCTTCATTAAGATCAAACAGACACTGAATGTGAGTGAGCAGGTTGCACGCTTTACAAGGCCAAATTCTACCATCTTAATTAAAATCCCTACTGTGATCCTGCAAATGTCCGGAGGCTCCAAAGGCTGTGTAGCTTCTTAGAACTGTGGGATGTTTGTTTTTTTGGTGGCACAATCACTGCATGTTTTAAAACCTTCTGGACCCTAGAGCCCCCACCGGTGGGGGCTCATGCATTCATCCAAAAAATTCACCCACGCAAAATGACAAACAAATGCACTCATCAGTAACAATATAATGATGTGGCATACCAAATTAAACTGCAGAGCCTGGGCTGCAAAGTCATGCCACCTGTTTGTACACACTCCAAACACAACTCAGACAAAACTATATATATTACTAAATATCAAAATCCGTATAGCACCACCTAGGCAGACCCACTCACCACATTCCTGGCTCTTACGCGGTGCTCTTTAGCTCAATGCTAATACACGTTAACTCAAGATATTGCCAGTAACCTGTGGATTACAGGCATATGACTCATATTCCGCTGCGACAAACCATCACCAAGTTAAGGGCAAACAGACACCAGCAATACCAAGCTCAATACCGATTTTGATCATAAACGGCTCCTTACTTGTTGATGTTTTGAGAAGACGAAGCCTTTCTCTCGGTTAATCCAGATTCAAATGTGTTTACCGGATATCCTGTGTTGCACTCAAAATCATTTTAAACGTGTATGAGGCGGTACTAAGCAGACATGATTTGACTTTCAGCAAATCGGATTTTAGGTTTCAGAAAGTTCGGCACTTTATTGATTCTGATTAGCTAACAGTGCTGTCAATCTTCCGCCACTCTATTGGCTCTAAGGATTCAAAGGATGTTTCAATGACGCTAATGCACCCACGTGGGGCTGAGCTACAGCCATGCAAAGAGGGGCAGGGCTGGAATGTGAAAAAACTGAGAGACTCAGAGAGGCTCTTTGGAGGATCCTGGCCTTCAAATAAAGCCATAACTGCTCTAAATCGCATTGTTATACTCAAAGTTCAATAATTAATTGAAAAGTAGTGTATTCTTTGGGTGGGAGATTTGCTGGCATTAACGGTGTGTATTGCATATAAAAAAAAAACTGCGCTAATGCGCGATAAAATAATGAATTAATGCATTAACGCGATAATAACACGTTGAGTTGCCCAGCACTAATATACATACATCCGTCACACATAGGGCAACATTGACATGCAAATGGAGTATTGTTTCTGTTCTCATGGCGAATGTAATATTTTCACTCTCCTTTTAGCTCTGTCTTGGTCTCCACCAACTCCTGTGGAACAGCTTTTTAAGCTGCTAAATGCTCCACACGCCACCCCTTCCACATTACACGTACTTAATATTAAAATATTGAACCAGCATTTTTAAATATCTTTTTCACAAGTTAATTTGAGGCTTGTCTTGTTTTCCTTTCTGCTCTGATTTTCTTTTAGTCTGAGAAGGGCTGAGGTTTTTCGGTTTTCTATGTTTGACGGGGGCAACAGAGTGGCCAGACAGCTACTGTTAGAAAGCTAGACGAAGTCGCCTGTGCTCAGTAGTGGGTCATGTTTCCAGAGCTCCGGTTTTTGAGCAGAGTGGGGTTCTGTAAAGTCAAATAACACGACCAAGTAGTCAGACAGATGCTGTATAATGCGTCAAGTAAACCCAAAAGACACTAATAAGTCAAGAGTGTGGCCCTTTACAAGCAGGTGAAATGACTGTACTGAATGAACAAAACTCACTCGGCTACTCGTCGCCTGTGAGGGACAACAAATGAGTACATTGAAGTCAAAATTTGACGCGCAATGGGAGGGAAGTTCAGAGAATGTGGTTGTAGTTTTGTTGTCAAGGTTAAAGGGGGTTTGTGAACGAAGAGGCAGGGAGAGACAATCACAGAGCTGAGCAATTTAAAAGAAGAGAGACCGATGGAGATAAATGTGCACTTCATACATAGTTTATGAAGAACGTCAACAAATAGCGGCACATTTGCCTGACATCTGACTGATTTAGGGGCTTGACAATCATCACTGTAATGTTCTCACTTTTGAGTCCCCTAGGGCTCAATTACACCGCACGTCTTACACACCTCTCTTTTTGCAGTCTCTCTGTCTCCCCTCTGTATTTCTAGGGTCAGTCACAGACCAAACATCATGGAGTTTGGCGTTTGTCAGTGCTTTTTTGCTTCAGGGCAAAATGGCTGCAGTGACGTTTAGTCTGAACTTTGTGCCAACATCTCTTCTGGTGTTTGTGTGAGTTAGAGTGTGTGCACTCTGGTATGTTTAAAGTGTGTGTCAGTGCTCTATCAGAATTATGTGTGTGTGTGTGTGTGTGTGTGTGTGTGTGTGTGTGTTATTCCGTGTGCTAAACACACTCACCAGCTTTCAAACTGTCTTTTGGTTTCGTTTCAAAACCCATTGGTTTAGTATGATTATTTATCCCTTTTCATTTGTTTTCTTGTCAATGGCATGTGCTTAACATACTTGAATATTTTAATTGTGGTTCTTAAAGCAATAAGCGTTTTGAAAAGCCTACTTGAAAAAAATATCAGTGTAGATAAATTTAATTCATGAAGGATTTTCTCAGTTTCAGGATTGAAGATTCTCCGTCCGTCCGAATTCAACGTGTTCCTTTACTGACAGATGACCGATGCAATCTTAAACACTGAAGTCATATTTCATTGGCATTCCACCACACACAAACACATACACACACTCACCATCTTTATTGCATGCACATCACACATTCCCTCTCATCTGCAGAACTCATAAAGCCCTGTTTAACTGACACACAGGGACACACACCTGCCTGAACACACAATAATGCGTTTTTTTACCTTTCTTTTGTATTCGTCCGATGACGTCGCGCAGCGTAACCATGACAACTGCCTCCTCAATTTACCTTGGCTGAATGCCAGTGTGAACCTGACAGGAATCCCACTACAGTAATCTTGTATGTATTTTACATATTTGCAGGTGAGTTTGGCTGTTTCACTGGCATTTCATCACAGCCTCACAACACGTCCACGCTGCTAATAAAAAAATAAAATAAAAGCAGAACAGATACGAGGAGTAAACACTCAGACCTTATGTCAGTCAGGGAGCTAAAGCTCCTCAGCCCAATGCCACAGATCAGACTTGGCCACAGAGTAGCGGCACTTGAGCGGGTGGGAGTTCACCATCCGGCTCTCGAGCTCTTCGGCAGGCTTGATGTCTGCCGGTTAGAATGCAACCTCAGAGCTATTGTAGTGACATATTTGCCAGTAAAGTTAAATCAAGAAAACAAAAAAACACATGACGGGCAGATTTATTATTTATTTATTGAGCTTCATTTGCCATTAAAATGCTTTTTTTGATGAGTAAGTCACTATTTTATTCTCTTTCCCTACATTTCTCAGTCCCTTTGTGCATGTTTTCATTCATTAATATTAAGGAGTTGAGAAAGAATGAGTGAAGGCTGCACAAACATTGCCAATAGGAGCTCTGTGTGTGTGTGTGTGTGTGTGTGTGTGTGTGTGTGTGTGTGTGTGTGTAATACACACAGCATTACTAATGGAGTCATCAACACCCCTGGTTGCCGCTTTCTTTGTTTGGCTTTATTGGAATAAGTTGTTGTTCACAGATGAGCTTCGTGCTTATTGATATAGATCGATAAACAATTACTGGTCTCTTTGCCTGGCGAAGTTCCATCAAGCTTCCTTCTGTGCCCAAAGGGAGATACATGGACCAATGAGAGAGAGAGAGCGAGAGAAGGAGCTCAACCCTCTCTCTGAATAGATTATTCAAAGAAATGCTTTTGTAGAAGCAATGTCAAATTCTTTGGATAAAAATAATAAATTCAGTTTGAAAAGCCTTAAAAAGGTGTCCAGAGAGTATTCTGGCAGTATTTGTTTGCTTGAAAGGATCATCAGCTAGTTAGACAAAGATAACATCCTTTTTCAACGCTGTAAAATCTTTAAGTCATTCAGGTCACAGGTTGTGTAAAGTCAACTTAATGCACTGGTCTGTTCTAGCAGATCAGTGTGGTTGGATGTCAACAGGCATTTGATTGTCTTTGGGTCATTATATACGTCACATGGTGGTGGGGGAAGTCATGTGGGTCTTCCTGTGGCTGCATGATGTGGTCGTGATTGTAAGATTGTTAATTGAGGAAAAAGCAGCTCATGGTTGCATAATCGGGAAGGTGTTGGCGAAGGTGCTTCAGATGCATTTTCTCATAGACTTCTATACAATCCTTACTTTTGTAACCAGAGGAAACGCCGCCTTCTGGCCATTAGAAAATATGCAATTTCACATTTTAAACTTTTCTCTCATAGATAAATATTATTCAAACCATGTGCTTTTAATTATTGCGTAAACATCTTGGGCAAAATCCTAAAATGTGTAATATTTATAGTCAATAAGATGTAGCTCTGCTCAGTTCTGTGATATCAAAGCAAGACCTCTGTTGTTTGCAGATGATGCAACTCTTTTGCCCTAATGTACACTATGGCTGGTAAAGCACTCAAGGGAGCTGCCGTAATTAGGAGTTCAGGTATATTTTCTTTACATACAGACCCAAATAAGCGCTAATGCTGCAGTGACATGGGCATTGAGCTACACAGCAAAGATCTAGTTGTTTCATTAGTCTGACCATCACCCTAGCTATGACATTTGGCAGGTGATCAGCCTCTAATCTCAATAAATAATTGTCCCTTTTATCAAAAAAAATGTTTTCTGTCATGGCAAGGCCATTCAAAACAAGCACAGAGGCCAATTCGGGGAACAGAGCCAGGAAAGGGAGTTCACCTGGGGATCCCTCAGGAGCAGCAAGGGGGAGATTAGTGGAGGGTAAGACATCTGTGCTGCTCAGCTAGATCTGTCAACAACAGAGCCCTGATTTGGATAACTACTTTAGTTAGGCAGGAATGGATATAGAGATCATTTCACTTGCAGTAAAATTAAATGTCACTTAAGCTTGGACCAAAGGGTTTAGTGGATGTTTACTTTCCATTTTAGACCAAACTAGTGGTTAAAGGCTAAAGCTGAATTGTTTTAAAATTGACTGAATGAGACCATATATTAAGAGCAGATCGAGAGATGTTGTTAAAAAGTTTCAGACCACTTGAACCATCTGATGCTGGTGACTAACGAACTAACAGCAGGAGCATAAAGTGTACTTTATATTGCAGACAGTGCATTAACAGCAGCAGAGAGAAAGTGTAATAAAACATACCTACTGAGACTGGACCACGTGAAAGCTGAAAGGACGGCTGCTGTGTTGAGTTAAGTGGTCCCGAGAGAATTGAGATAATAGTGATGTTAGCGACGGGCAATTATACAGGCTGCATCAGCCGCGGTTCTATTAGCAACCTCGCTCACACTGTGCCTCTCAACGACGCTGTAGCCGTTAGCTTGGATTGAGTGTAGTTCATACAGAGTTCTAGTTTGGGAGTGTGAGCACATGTACTCTTACAAGAACATGTGTCCATATATTATATTATATATTATATATATGTACCCAACATATGCACTCTTTCACACCTGCACCCGTCGTGCAAATGTAGGACTTTAACATTTGATTGATAATTCAAAGCGTTTATGCTTGTTCAGACTGTCACATTATGTCATTAGATAGTAGTTATTGCAAATGGAAATTGCATATTGTAATTTCCTATTAGCATTCATGCTAACATGCTTATGTTTAACAGTCAAAATAATTTGTAACCATCTGCGTTTAATGTGTTAGCATGATGATCAACATGAAACGCACAATACAAATGAGGCTGATGATGAGGGTGCTTTAAAGGAAAGTTAAGGGATCACCTTAGTGCCATTTATCCTTTGGGGGGAATGATTGTATGTATAGCATGGCAATCCATCCAATAGCTGTTAAGACATTTCACTCAAAACCATAAATGCTCATGATGATGGCGGTGTTGGTGGAGGAAAAGTCAGGGAATCAGCAAATTTAGCTTGTTCGGCAACCATGAATGCCATTACCAAATTGAATGGCATTCCATCCAATAATTTGTATCCGAACCCAAGGGGTGGACCAACCTTCCGTCTGCCATTCCTAAATATTGCAACTTTGGAAGACACCCACAGAAATTGTCTAAATTGCATCAGTCAATGCCTCATTTTAGCTTCAGATAAATTGTGGAAAAACTGTATAACTGTATTTGGGCATATGAGAGTTGTTTTAAGACTGACCAAAAAATGTACTTACAACCCTACCCTACCCTTATATGAAAAGTATTATTACACACCAATGTTGAATACAGTCAACGTCTTCTGTGATGAGAGTTTTCATTAGAACTAATGGTGTCTCTGAAAATAGTTTTTAATGTCAGGGGGATATGGTAATAGGAATCACAGTGGGACATGGGGGCCTTCAGTTAATAAGGAACTATAAAGGGATGGGACTGATGAATTTGAAGCCTAGGGAGTGTAAGTCGTAGGTTTCACTGAGATAGACTGAAGAAATACTATCCCTCACAGTGAGTCATTTAATCTAAGTCATTATATTTTTTGTTTTTTCAAACTAGTAAAGAGAATTTAAGATAGTGAAATAACAAGACAGTTTGTATATAGATCACAGAGACAGAAATACTAATAAAAAGGCATTTTGAACTTTACCACTGAAAGCTAGTGACATACCTTGCCACAAACTTATTGTTTTATTTTATTTTGAAGAAAACTATTGTATTTATTCAAGCTGCACACATTTCACAACCTGCTGCATTTGTGGTAAAAGATGGGTTTATTTGTGGTTCAATGTACGCATTGTAAAGATCATTTTTATGGCATTATAGTAGACGACACAAACTATTATGGTACATTATTGATCTATCTATCTAATTACACAGTTAAGTAGGTGATATTAGCTAATATGGTACAAAGGACTGGTTCTTGAAAAATATACAGAATTGTCAACTCCTTACCCTTCCTACTTTCCATGTTCAGTCTGACATTGCCTACAATCAAACAGATTTCTGTAGAGGGGGAATTGATTTTCCCTAACCACTAGAGACCAACATATCACCTGAATCAACCAGCCGTTTAAGATTAAACTGATGTTTAGCCAACAACCTTGTTTTGCCGGTGTTTTAGGAGTGGAGTGGAGCGAAGTGAAAACCAACTATTATATCTGGTGATATTGAGAAGACATAACGTCTACGGCACACAGCTTGACAATGCTTGATGATTGGCTAATCATTAGTCCCCCTGATTGGTCAGAACCATAGTAGCCATAAGCTTCTGCCGCAAAGTGCTGCTTACTGTATTTTAACGTAATGTATTTGTTCTTTATTACGTAACATTAGTCATTTTTCATTTGCTTACCATCTAGCCGTCCTCTAATGATGATGCGACTAAGTTGGGGTTGTGTTTACATTATGTGGACTGTAGTAGACAGCAGGCAGGTTTGAAATGCTGGGCTTGCTGTAGCAAGACAAATAAAAACACAGCTAATGCTACATAACAGTTGTGTGCAACGGAGAAAACGCTACACCATATATTCAGTGTTTTCTGAGAAAACAGACCCTGCAGCCAGTCCACTCCAATTGACACAAGTTGGCGTTTCCCTTGGACGACTAGCAGGCTGCTAATTGTAGGGCCACGATCCGTCAAATACATCTTTTTAACCTCATCTACGGTTGACACTGGCTTTGAGATCCATCTCAATTATTCTTGCACTTGACCTTTCCTGTTCCCTCTACCTATGAAGTATGAGTGCAGTTTCTCTGTGCTGAGGTGGGCGTAGCAAACTGCGTTACAAAAATGGATGGGCCATTAGACTCCCATCTGCCATCCTGTCTACTTGCTTCACAGCCAGAGTCGAGAGTGTACTGAGTTATTGCATTACTGTTTGGTAAAGGGCCTGTGGCACAAATATCATTCAGGTGTCTCTGCCTTCCATTCAGGATATTTTTTCACTTTTCCAATGCTGGATTTTCAAAACATTTCCATCCTATCCACCATTTGTTCATTCCTCTGCCATCTGGTAAGAGATTTTGCAGACTTCTAGCCAGTACGGTCGGCCACACTGGACAACAGCTTCTCTTCAAAAGATATTAATGTTCTCCCTGTCCCCCTTGAACTCCCACCCTGGACTGGAATCAAGAATTCCAGCATGCTTCAGCAAAACCAGTTCGCACAAAGTGTAGTCTGAACACACTTGATGGCCAAATTGTTGATAACCACCATCGAAGGCAGGGTGAAAAGACTGCCGTCACAGTGGGGAGACTCTCAATGGACTGCTCTAATCTACAAAGCTAGGGTCAGGTAACCAATGGGAGTAACCGAGCTAGAACCACCACTAGCAAGCTAATCTGTAGCAAATTTACTTCTGATTGACCGCTATCTGTGGGTTGGAGAACATTTTTTATTAGTTTTCCAAAAATCGAATTTTGCAGTGGATACATTTCAGAATTGCCAGTTGAAAATTAAGTCTTTTTTTACTACATTGGCATTAAGCCGTGGTTTCTTCATTATCGTACATTTCTCCAGTCAGACACTGTTTAAGAAACACACAAGCACTTTCTATGAAGAGCATGCTGTTGCTGTAACTGACTCTTCCACGTCACCATCCTCTTTCCCATTGCGTCCTGTCTCTTATTCATTACCTCTGTGTATACTGGGGCTTAGATTAAACACCATATTGTCTAAATGTGCGAGTGTGTATGTTTCTTCCAGTGCACACACTATGGAGAAATTAGCTCATTAGAAACATGAACTCGTCACAGTTACGTCACGATTGTTAAAAACAAATGGGACATTTTTTTGTCCACTGTTGACTTATTGCACCAATTAATTTCTACCAGCAGATGCAGTGACCCAAAACAGTATTGGTTTATGCTTAAATGGAGCCGAATAATTAGTTTTGCTGTTAGCGCAGGCACTGAAACCGACGTGCAAATACACAAATACATCCAAATGCATATAGACGCGCACGATTGCAGCCAGCGGCCAAGGGTCTTAGGGGTTTAGGTGAAGGTAGCAAATTGCTTTGGTCAGCTCATGTATCCCACTGAATCTATTAGAAATTTACATATTTATATACACAAACGGCAGCAAGCACAAACAGGTACCCATATAAATGCATATATATATATATATATATATATATATATGTACGCACAAACTATTGCAGGCAAAAAAAAAAAAAAGCTTAAATGCAAAAGAAAATTTCACTGAAGCTTCTGATGTGTTTGGGAGGATTTAAATACCTTCCACTAGTACCTCAAGGGCCTGAAATCTGCATGTGAGCGAGAGAGTTTAAGTGTGACAGCACTTCTGCAGGTCTGTGAAGATGCCTTGAGGATATTTCACGGCTTAAGAGATGAATTATCATCTTCCCGACTGTGTTTGCACACAGTGTAGACACCCAGAGACAGCAGGGAAAGCAGAAGAGACCCGATAAAGTCTGTCAACTCTCGCTTTGCTTCCATCTCCTATACATAACTCACAATACCTGTATGTATTCTTTTTTTAAATAATTCCCTCAAAATGATCTTGCATCGGTTCCTCTATACCATCAACAGGTTAATGAAATACTTAATCTCCATAACTGCAGCTATAATGGGGTCATGGAGTTGTTTGATTTGCATGAATTTGCCTAGCATTAGATTTGTGCTGTACAATGTTTCTTATTTAACATGTAACACTCTAAGTGGCTTGTGTTGGCCCCATCACAATTACCAAAGGTAGAGTGTTATCGAGACAGATAGGTGAATCATCCTGATCAGCTGCAGCTCAGTGATCTTCTGCAATGCACTAGTCACATTACTGAAGGGTTTATTTTTACTTTTTGTTTTGCAGATTTTTTTTTGTTTTTAATCAAAGATAAATGTTAAACAGAGGAAGATTACAAACAGATGGCATTTCACATTTCAGTGCTTTTACATTAATTTCTATTCATTACAAATTGGCATAGTTTGTGCCCAGGACTGAAGGGCTCTGCAGCGGGTGATTAAAAAATGCCCAGAACATCACTGGTACCCAGCCACCGAGCATCAGTGATATCGGTGAGGCTAGGTGCCCGTGCAGAGTCCAAAAGAATAAAAAAAGATAATACTCGACCCCAGCAACATCCTGTTCACCATGCTGCCGTCTGGCATACCACCAGACAGAGCAGCTTTATTCCTCTGGCTGTAAGACTCCTCAACTCTTCCTCTGTTTTGTTTTTTTCTCGTGTGGTATAAAGGGACATTTCATTGTGCAACCCTGTGTTGTAGAATTACAATAAATTAATCTTGGAACTTCCCCACCCACCACCCCTTCAACCATCACTCCATTATACCCAATCCCAATTCCTTGCTAGCTTGAGGCAAACCCTCGACAAAGCCTTCTAGCAGCAGTGGGTGTTATGACTCTTGTTCTTTTGAGCAAAGGAGGAAGTAGTCTCACATTGGTAAGATGTTTGGGGGGGAATCTACAACACATTCTCACTCCCAACCCATCAAATATTGATTCAAACTATGAACGCTCTAGGTAGCGTCATTTTTGGACATGTTAAGGACAGCGTTTCAGTTTCAGCTCGTTTGATGAATAGTGTCAAGTTTTGTTCAAAAGAAACATACATTTTCTGTTCATTAAATTCATATAACTTCCATGGTAGGTTTACTTAGTTTTTAGATTTACTTGGTTAGGCTTAGGCAACAAAACGACTTGGTTAAGTTTAGGGAAACTAAGTATGCTTGTTAAGGAAAACAAGTAAGGTAAAAGAACAAAAAAGAACTGGACAAGAACAGTGTTCTCCTGGGTGAAAGTCCTGTGTTTGTTTGACTCCCTAAGGCTCACTGCCATTTTGTTACCTGATCAGACAGAGCCTTTCTTACAGTTTGCAAATGAGTGATGAGTGCTGACCTTAGTTTAACACAAACCCTGAACTGTACACTTCCTAATAGTTCATAGTACCTGTAAAATAATGAAAACAACTACTACTAATTGCCTCCAGGCTTGCTGTTTTCTGTTCAGAGCACAGTAGTTGATAAAGTCATATTGCTCCGGGTATCCAGGAATCAATGAACCAAATATCCGTCCAACTGGGGACCTCGGTTGCATGTCTCTCTTCTCATTTTCTGTCATATCTCTAATGTTGCTGTCCGATTTAAAAAAGAAAATGAAATAAAAGGTATGACCTCATCCGTTAAAGCCATCCACAAATGTATCAATCTCAGAAATCTACCACGGTAAGGTTGAGAAACTGTAGGGTGAAACTGTTCAGTAGGATAATGATTAAACTGTCTTCCACTAATTAAATTCTAAACTACCCCATCGACTGATATGCACCCACTTCCCCCTTTAACAGAACAATACTGAATACTGACCAGCTTTCTCTCTGGACCTCAGCAAAACTTTTCTGGCAAAAAAAAAAAAAAAAAAAACTCTCAAAATTGCGTTTTGGACGAACTCTTCCCATTCTTTTCTTGGCTTTGGTCTGCTTCTCATTTACACTGGGAATTGCTTTTTACGAGTCCTGCCAAGCCAACAACCCATGTCACATTTTGAAAATGCCATGCATGATCGAAATTGAAAAAATGCTCATTCCAGTTGTTAACTGACATCCAACAATGCTAACTAGTTTTCGGTACCTCTGGACAGCGCTGAGAAATTAGAACTTACATTCTGTTACATTTTGTGATATGTGCGTGGCACCTATCATGCATATTTTCTTGAAAGAAAATGCACGCAGCTCTTGCAGCAGTAGTGTGTGTGTGTGTGTGTGTGTGTGTGTGTGTGTGTGTGTGTGTGTGTGTGTGTGTGTGTGTGTGTGAAACACCTCCGTTTCTCTCCCAGGACACTATTTCCCTCGCTGTCTCGCTCACACTTACAGCCAAGGTGTTGTTTTTTTTTCTCTTCTGCTCAACATGTTATAACTAATCCTTACTGGGTTATCTCTCCAGCACAGACACACCATGAGTGTTTGCGTGAAATGAAGATTAGTTGCATTAGCAGTTATGGGGTTTGGCCTGTTTTTATTCCTTTTTTTTCTCGGGCATTTATGTACAAGCGTATGAGCTTAAACTGCGTTTGTGTATTCTGTATGTGTGTGTGTGTGTGTGCGCTCAGGTGTTGCCCTGGTAATGTGTTAAGGTGTAAAGAATGTGAAGGCCAAACAAAATAATCTGCGACAGCCAAAGGAAAGCTGGATTGAAGCGATTGTGAGCGGATTTCTGCGCTTTTTATCCCACAGCTATTTTCCGCTGCTCTTTCAGTGGCTCCGCAAGGAATCTGGTAACATTTCCACCAACAGCAGAGGCAGCGTTGGTAGTAGCATTCTGTTTGGCATAAGAGCATGGCATTTCTGAAAGGGGTGACAATCAATAAAGTAGGCCTCTTTCAATGCCAATGTGCTCCTTTCCAGCATCTGGCTATTTCTCTCTCGCATGCACATACAACTGTATGTAACATCTCTGGCTTCTCTCTCTCTGCTGTAGTCTCGCAGTCACAGTGAGGATAAAGTAAGTCCACACACATACAGGCAGAGGATGGAGTCTGAAAAAAACTGATGTGACAGTGGGATTTATTGCATCCTAATTATTCAAAAGTGTGTGCGCAACGGGAAAGACCGCGGAGGGAGGGAGGGAGAGGGCAAGGGAGTGCAAAAGTAAAGAGGCAGAGAAGATGAAAAATGAAGGAAAGGGAGATAGACAGCAAGCAGCTATATTTCTTAGTCGGCATGTCAAGAGTACACCGTTCTGTTATCAATCCTGGTAAAAAGGAAACATATTCATCAAACTCAAGTGTTTTATTTGAGGTTTTCTTGTTGGAGATCAGTGAAGGGGGAAAACAGAGAAAAAAACCATATAGACCCAGACTGAACATGCAATCTTTATCTGGATACACTGACCAGATCTAGATCTGATCGCTGGCTTTTGCATTTTCATCTGGTATTCAAGGGTAACTTTGGTATTTTTCAACCTGGACCCATGTTATTGTGTCTAACTGGGGACAAATGGGGCAACACAAAAAGAAAAGTGTGTCATACTACGAGATATACTGTATGTGAACATCCTCATCTCAAAAAGGTGATGGAGGTTTTTACAGTTTGATACAAAGTGTGATTCTTCTAAAGGATGCTTGTACTGTACATGGACCGAGGTATAGTCTCAGGATAGAACGGGTTTAACATGCTGTTGTAAGATGTCACAGATCTCACAGAAAATGTCATGCTGCACTCTTTAGTTCATCAGGATGAGTCATAGTTTAGCACGCTTCCTAATAAATACACAGTTATTAACAACTATGGTAAAACAACACAATGAGGGATGGATTTCTGACAATGGAATTGGATGACAGCTGTTTGTAACAAACAGATTCACACCATTTTTTTTCAAGTTTTATCACCTTGCCTTGTTTGTATTTATTCATTTACTTAATCATTCACTTTAATGAAGTTAGCAAAGGTGATAATTGCTCAGATCTTGTTGGTGCAAGACGAGAAAAGTTACTTAATAAAAAACAAAAACAATCATCATCGTCAACTATCTAAATTGCTGCTCTCAAAATCAAGCGTCAATATTTCTCTAGATAGTGTCGAGTTGCTGACGCTACTCTGCTAACATGCTCCTTTCGTGTATACATTGTTTTGAAATACTTTTCTGAGAACACTTTTGCATCCGATGGTCAGCTCTGTAATAGATGACCTATACACTATAGATATGTCCCATAGCTGGGCTGATCAGGGCTATCAGAGTCTTCCTGCGTCGTCACATTAGGAATAGTGATCTCCAAACCACGAAATAAAGTTTTAATATCAGAGAGCAGATGTCGTGAAAGAGAGAGAGAGCCGACTGAGAAGGAACAGAGACGGGAAAGTGAGTTCACAGGATATCACGCTACGGTTTCAAGTTGCTGATTTTGATGATAGCAGAAAGTGATTAGGAATCGTGTTTTTGTGCTGCTCAGAAGGTTTGTGTGCGAGAGGGAGAAATGAGTCGAAGAGGGGCGAGCACGAAACCGGCATCTGCAGGCGCCCCGTGGGTCATACAAAATAGATTATAATTGTGAGAAACGTCTCGAGACAAACACGCTCTCCTCTCTCTCGCTGATGCGCACATAAATAAATGAATGAATGAATGAATGCCGCCACCCCTCCTCGCCTGTGTCCCTGACAGCTGAAGAGGAGTGAAGTAAATCAACCGTGTGCGTGTCTGTAGGTTGGGAAGCTCTTGTTTATTCAACAGCCACACATAAAGTCCTCTAATGAATAAATATATGCCCTGTGATAGCGATCTCTGAGTTGATGCCTGCTGTGCCAGTTAAAGTCAAACCAAGGCTAAAAAGCAAGACTGTATAAAATAGACCCAAAAACAAACTCTGTGAAATTCGAGTGAAATTGGTGGGAAAAAAAAACTACTTTGTGTTGCTAAAATGAGTCCAGTTTTAGAAGCTCAGATACTGTACATGATAGAAGGACGTGTTTTCTTCAACGCCTGTACTGTATAGGCTGCCAGTGTAAGTAGATTTTTAGATACTTGTACTTTGCTTGAGTATTTCTACTATATGTTACTTTGTACCTCTACTGCCCCGCTGCAGCTTCTCTCCGATTGACGGCCAACTTTGGGATGAGGTTTCATTTCAACCTGTAGCCTCCATCCAGTCCATCACAGACGGAGGATTAAGTGATGCTTTGGAGATTGGCACACTCAGGGTTTTTGTTAACGTTGCAGGAATAGTTCCAACAATTTCCTTAAAAAGCAGTTGGTGTTGTGATTCATTTTGGCCCTACGTACCAATGCCAGATAGGACAACTGAACAGAGAAGACGGATTCCTTAGCATGTTTCAGCCGTTGCACTCAAAAAAAGACACTCAGAGCTTGAATATTTGAACATAGAAATCCAGTCCACAAATCGGTCTGAAGGTTCTTTAAGCGTTGGCCTGGGGGACTTTTTCTGTATATATGTATTCTGATACAGCACCTATGTAACGTTCCCATATACCTGCAGCATTTATGTTTTAATGCATTTCTGCTGTACGGTATGTTTGTCCTGCGTGTCCTATTTTTAGGAGACACAATCTGGCGTCCGCTGGCTAGCTAGCCGGAAACCAAACTGTCACGAAGATGGACCCAAAAAAGAATTCAACAGAGAGGACATTACAGTGAGGATATACAGTAGGAAGCCTACGACTGGAGAAGATCAACACTCTGCTAAAGGACGGCGCCAAAATCCGTACAATTCACAAACTTCACGTCAGCAGAGCACAAAGCTGCTGTACGGTGTTGTCTGGTCTTAATGGCTTGGCTTCAGCCTGCTGCTACTATTAACCAATCCTATTTATCGTGTGTGTGTGTGTGTATGTGTGTGTGTGTGTGTGTGTCCTTTTTGGGTGAAGGTTAAGCCAGCTTGTGTGTGTGTGTTCGGGTGTATTTACTATTGGACAATATTTCTGATGCTTGTATTGAAGCAACCTGATTAAATAGTGGTGTGTGTGTGTGTGTGTGTGTGTGTGTGTGTGGGGTGTGTGTGTGATCTAAATGTAATCATTTCTCTGCAGCTTCACTGACGAGCCGCACAGAGCAGTTGCACATGACTGAAACCTCTATCTCTCTCTCTCTCTCTCTCTCTCTCTCTCTCTCTCTCTCGTTCTCTCGTTTCCTTTCCTTCTTTTTATCCAATCTTTAAAAAAATATCCTGATTCCCTCTTTTCCTATTTGCATCATTCCTTTCCTTCTCCATTTTTTTTTCTGTTTCCAAATTGTACTCCCTGCCCTTCCTTTTCATTATCCCTTCCCTCCTTCATATTTTTTCTTCTTTAAATCCCTTTCCTCCCCTTTTCCTTGTCCTTCCCTCCCTACTATTCTCTTCCTTGACGTCTCTCCTTTCTTTCACTCCTTCTTTCCACGTGTCTCATTTCCCCTTACATGCTTCTCTCCTCCTTTTTCCTTCCTTCCTCCTGTCATGAGCAACATCATAACTGTTGGAGGAGAGGAATAACCTCTAGCTGTACAACCAGGTCATAGGGAGGAGAGAGAGCGGTGATAACGGCAGTCTCTTTTTTTTTTTACCAGGTTTTACTACCGTTCTACCCCCCCCCCCCCCCCCCCTCACACACACACACACACCTGTACATAAACATATTTATTTATTTAAAGCTGTATTGATTGATTGTTGGACACTTGGGGGCAGCCGAACAAGCTGTAAACACAATATTGAATTATCACCTCATAAATGTCATGTTTATGTCCATCTGACAAATGTGATAATGTTTCCCATGTTCAACATCCTAGTTTAGTGTGTTAGAGATTCAACATAGCCTTATACAATGGCTCGTATATCTTATCCCTTGTTACATTCATACTGTCTTTTTAAAATAAACTTAGGTTTAGGAAAAGGTGGTGAGATACTGAGAGTTGGGTTAAGGAAACAAAATACTTCGGTTTAGGAAAAGATCATCATCTGAATTAAAATAACTATGGAATTGGGGTTACTTAAGTGTGACAGTTACGTGACAAATATATCAATGTTGACTTCTCTTTTCACACGAGGCCTGAACAGCGGTGTCCCGGTTGAAATAAAAGTTATTGGTTTGTCGTCATCCACCAGAACACCAAGCAGAGCTGAGGCATGTTTGTTCCAAAGTATTGCACAAGCTAGCATTTCTGACCTGATGATGGTACTAGAGGAAAAGTCCGTTTTCATTTCACCAAAACCGCATCTGTGGCTCTAAAGGAAAAGTCAAAGGTCCACCAAAGTCAGTATGCTTCATCATCTGGGGACAACGAATGTCTGTACAAAAATGGTTTCGAAGAAATTCAACTGGACGAACGACAGTGCCATCACTGGCGTGACCAGTAGTCCTCCGGGAACAAACTGTTCTTGTGTCTGATTGTCTTATCGTCGGTGTTCAGTAGCGCCTCCCAGAGGGGAGAAGTTGAAACAGGTTGTGTCTTACAGGTCCTGGACAGAGGGCAGGCTGGCCCCAATGAGTCTTTCTGCTGTCCTGACTGTCCGTTGTAGTCTGTTCCTGTCCTGTTTGATCCAAATCACACAGTGATGGATGTGCAGAGAGTAGACTGTATTATTGTAGAACTGGAAAAAAACAGATTCAGTCCCGTGAGGCTGACAATTCCTGAGTGTCGGCTTTAATGAGTTACATAATAAAAATTTCCCCCAAACATTTTGCCTAATAAATACTTTCCAGTGTTCAAAAGACACCATAGTCATGTTCTGGGTTATTTAATAATGACTTCTACAATCCAAATTTCAATACACACAGAGGCAAATAATTAATAAATAATACAAACGCATTCTGCCAGTAGAAATCGGTGCTGCGCTTATAAGCAGGCCACAGAACACAGTATTACTATGCAGTTTGGTGAACAGGTAACATGCCACAGAGAGAAAACACTGCTGCTCTGGAAGTGATGATAACTCTTTGCCTGTATTAGTATTAGTACATTGCACAAGTGTGCAGACACAACCTCAATCAAAAGTCTCTACAGCTGTTAAAGTCGACCGACAGCTGATCCAGCTGATCCAGCTGTGATCAGCTGGATCGGACGCCGATCATGTGAGGCTTCAGAGGAAACGTCTCATTTCTCTAAAAACCCACTTCCTCTTTTTCGCTCTCCCCCGCATGGTTTCCTGGAAAAAGACGCAAGTGAGGGAAACGGGGATGCAAGTAAGAGATTTGGGATTCACCCACAGTGTTGTTCATGACGGTAATAAAAAACCAGGGGAACCAGCCACCAGAAAGGTTGAAATACAGCGCAGATTGATTTGACTGTCTAGAGAGCATAAATTTGAATGCATCTTACGATGAGACATGTTGACTGACTAAACTCGCCTGATTTATTTCTACTTAGTGTAGTTTATTCTGCCGGAGTCAGTGTGTGTTTTATTCATGACCCTCTTTTGTGACCCTGACTTAATGATTGTCTGCCATTTATCTTGCTGTTTTTTAAAATTTATTTAGAGTTGTTTTGTAATCCGGAGGTCTCCGTGTGACTCCCTCTTAAAAGTTTATTAATACAGTATTTACACTCCTTTTCTGTCAAACTGTCTCAATCCATCTCTCTCCCCACCCTCTCTCCGAACACAATGACCCACACATTTGTTGACACACACACACACACACACACACACACACACACACACACACACACACTTAGTTTTTATAGCAGGGAATTCTCAGTGTTGCTTGAGTGTTTACCACCTCGGATAATCAGACGATGCGGGTGGCTGACCTTGAGAGTGACACCATCTTCACACACACACACACACACACACACACACACATACACAGATGTTTACTTACATCACTTTTGAGGACATCACATTGACTTACATTCATTTCCTGAAAAAACAAAAAACAAAACTGTTAGCCTATGATATTAATGCACACACACAAACACACACACACACACACACACACACACACACACACACAAACACACATATTCCTTGTTTGCAGTTAAATGCATGTCCAAGGCGTACATGTGCACAAACGCACACGCAGGGCCACGTGCACTCACAAAAAGATTGCTTTATCAAAACATAAGCTACTCTTTCACGACTTCATAGTCATAGCCAATTACCTGCTACTGTTAAGGGATCTCTTCCTCATCAAGGCCCTCCGTGACACTGCAGAGTGGAAAGTAATCCCCAGCAGGGGAAGAAAATGTAGCTCTCATTTAAGCAGATGAGTCAATACGTGGACTCTCCCAAAGCGCACACCGTGGCTCAGATACAAATGTGCTGTTTATAATGGGTTTCTCTCACAAAGAGCGACTGTTTCTCACACTAAATGCTCTTTAAAAAGTAAACCCTGCAGAGTTTTAACTCTTGAAGTTAACGGGGTGTCTAAAATCTTTGCCTGGATAAACACTTAAAAAACACCCGGCATGTCAGCAGAAGGTAGTTTGCGGCAACTTTTGGTAAATCTCCCTTATTTTATTTAAATTTTTTCCAAAGGTGTGAAAATCAATGTCATGTCAGTGCGTTTAGTTTTGAGTTAGGAGGCAATTAGACACATACAAACTGGAAGCAGGGGGAAACTGCTAGTCTCGGCCAACTCTTTGAATGCTCACTAATTAATACGTTGTTTCGGTTTGTGTAAATCGGCCACAGATGGTCGCAGTGACTTCCTCGAGGGCAGCTGTCACTGTGACGCCGCCGGGCAGCCGACGTGTGGGTGGATCGATAAACTGTTTGTCAAGAATTAGTTACACTACGTAACTCTTGAACCACAAATTGTCCTTTACACATTTCTGTTTGTGTACAGAAAGGAAATAAATCAGATACAACTTGTTAATTAGTGTGAGCTTTACAGGTGTTATTAGGGCACCCGGCTAGCTTGTTTTCCCCTGTTCCTAATCTGTATGCTAAACTAGGCTAACTGCCTCCCGGCTCCATCTCTGTGCTTAACGCGAGGACATGAGGGTGGTTTCAATTTGTTCGTTTTACTCTTGGCAAGAAAGTGAATGTCCGGATTCTCTCAAAATGTGAAACTCCACCTTCAAGATTGGAGCTGGACTCAGGTTTAGCCTATCTTACCATAAAGACTTGAGGCAGGGGGGGAAGCTAGCCCATTTCTGTCCAAAATAACATAACAGCATGACACTAAAACGTCAATTGTATCCTTTCACTCTTGAAAAGAAAGCAGAGTCGTGAAGTGGACGGAGGTATTTCAGGGCTCTAGGATACCAGGAAGAGTCCTGTTGATTTTCTGCATACAGGCACGATAGGTGACTGGCAGCTGGAGTGCTTCAGAACAAAAGATGACCAACTGTCTTAAAAAAAACATCAGTCTCTTAAATAAAAAGGAAAAGATGTTCCAGCCTGTGTATGTAAAAATGCAATTAGTTAACTTCTCCAACGGTAGATTTCAGTGAGAGGCTTCCATACCAATCCATTGTTTCCTTAAGTGCTGGACTCCTTGAAGCTGCAGTAATGACCACAGGATTCCAGCTCTAAGACAACTCGGACTGCAATGAAGTTCTCTCTCTCATTACTTTCCCTTATGTGCACTTCTTTAAAAAGGGTAGATCATTTTCAGCTTTGCATGCAAATACCAGGGTTTGGGATTGAACACGAGCACGAGGGTCGAGCTGTGGAGTGTGAAGCGTGTGAGTAACGCAGGGAGGGGAATTAAGTGCACCAGATGGGAGATGTCTGAGGGCAAGAAAAATCCACAGTATTCTGCTTTTATTGTAGGCAAAGCGCCGCTTCAACTGCAATTTGTGCTGATGATGAAAAGCTGCTTTGTTTCAATCCATCTCACTCAGCAAACCGCACTTATGTACAACTCTCACGCCATTTAGCTCCACAAAAGAATCCACTCTTGCTCCGCCGCTTCATCCGTTTCCTTCTGGGTTCGCCATCCGACACCGTCCATGAGCTAACTGCTAGGAGCTTCCTCTTCAGGGCCTGTCCACGGGATCTCTTCAAAGGGCACTGCGGTTCTCAAAGCAGTTTGAACCCATCTGTCTTCGAGCCGCTCCCCATGCAATGTAATGCACAGGCAATTTCGGCAAAATGAGCGCAGTCCCGGAGCTTGAGGCGGTCAGCGTTCACGGCGAGAGCGAGTCTGATTTGACAGCTTCCGCAGAGCAAAAACCTGCAGGATCTGGATTCGGTTGCAGCTTGAGCTTCGCACAGCAGCTGGTTGTCTAGCATCAGTCCAAGTGTCTGGGCAGGAGTCGCTGTTGTTTTTGTCAGTGGCGATGTAGAAATCGGGAGGAAAGCCATTCCTCTCTGGTTAGAGGACCTGCTCTGGGGTTGTCGGTGTTGAGCTCTGTGCGGCTGTGGGCAAATATCCTGCCGGGGAAGCAGACTGTGAGGCTGCGGGGCGATGCCAGATAAAATGAGAACCCAGCTGAATTGCTAGCAACAAAATCAGTTCAACAGAAAAATTGGAAACATCATCAGTGAGAAATTAGAGGTGCTCCTTGTGTTGTGTGGTTTCATTTGGGTGTAACATACCTGCAGAGTCCGTTTTGGATGGATATCAACCCTTCTTGGTATTGGGGACAAGTATGGCTGTGAATTACAGTCTTTAAGAAAAGACTCACGTTACCATTCAGCACATTTTCCTTTTTTTAAGTGGTAATTTTTTGCCTTTATTAGTTAGTGTAGAGGTAGAGATAGAACATTGGGGAGAGAGAAGTTTAGGACATGCAGAAAATGTCCCAGATGTTGCAAAAAGTTGCACAAAAGTATTTTTACCCAACCAGTCAAAAAAACAACAAAATTGCTTGGAAAGCTGCACAACTGGAAACACTCACTGTGCTGTGGTTACTCACTGTGTTTTTTTTCCAATTATTGTTGGTAGCGTGGTGGTGGTAGCACAGACACCACTACACCACTGGTAAGAAAGCCAATTGGTCTCTTGTGGTATATATATATATATATATATATATATATATATATATATTTGTAGTGTACTGTACGGCTGAACAAACTAAATGCGCAGCTGACTTGCTCACACGAGCGTGAACGCCAATGTGTTGCTTATCACGCAAACAGTTGCTACGGCAGGTGTTGCAGTCATGGTTGCGACGGTTGCATATTTACCCTGTCTGTCTGTTTGTGGCGGTGCTGAGTCCTCACGTCGAGGACATGTTTGGACCAGTGTTAAATGTGTACTGTTGGCATCATCTGGGTTTAAGTATGATTGTAGAGTTCTTTATTTTTCCTCAAAAGTGTGTGTGTGTGTGTGTGTGTGTGTGTGTGTGTGTGTGTGTGCGCGTGTGTGGTGAAGCTCTCTTTCACTCTCATTTGCATATTCCTAGCAGGCAAAACAGCATGTTTTAGCCGGTAAGCAGTATTTTGGTTGGAATGGCAAAATAGTTAGGGAAATTAAGAGAAGAAGAAGATGGACAAGACGAAGCAGGGGAAGAAGAAGAGGAAAAGAAGGAGAAATAGAAGGCAGGGAGGAGAAGAAGAATGAGGAGGAGGAGAAGGAGAGGCAGGGGAGAGGAGAAAGACAATGAGAAGGAGAGGACAATGTGAGGAGAAGGAGAACATAGGGAGAAAGAGAAGGAAGGGAGGAGGAGAATGAAAGGCAGGAGAAGAAGGAGAAAGAGAAGGAGGAGAGAAAAAAAAGAACTCAGCACATAAAAAAACGTTTTTTTTTTTCTCACAATGACATATGGCTTAAGGGTGGTGCTGTTTTCACATTGCGTTTCGTCACAGTGTGAATAAACAGCTTTAGGTGACAGCGTTGGATAACTAACTGTGCCAAAACAGCTGCCAGTTAGACTGAGGGCATTTTGGCAATCTGGATCATTTAAGTCTAAAATGATGATATCAGTACAATTAACACTTTATTTTTTTTTTGAATATTTGGACAGGGGAGCGGGGTTAGAGGAGGGTGTTGCTGTGGTTGGTGAAAACACGTCTGACAGGCATTCTGTTTTTATCCCAGCAGCTTCCACCCATGCTGTGAAATCACTGAAACGAGGACCGAAGCAAGCAGCCCCTGTGGCTGTGTGGTTCTCGCGTTATGTGGGGAGCGATTTCACCACGTCACAATGACATGATATTACAGTTTCCCGCTTACTGAGTGAAACGATATGCATGTATAAGTATGGCAGACACCCGGATATTCCACCCGCCTGTGATTGTTTAACGTCAAACGAAATCATGAAGTTGTTCGCAGAAATATTTTTTACAAGTTTTTTGAAGCAGAGGTGTTGATTATGAAATCCATCAATAGCTGCGCTTATACACTGCGGGCTACATTATTAATGTAATTCATAATAATAGATCAGCTGCAAACCATCTGCCTTTTTATGGTCTTTTTTTTTAACTCCTTCGTCCTCTTTTCTTGTTACCATGTACACCTACGTGTGGCACCTATGGAATAAATCACAATGTTTTGAAATAATTACAAGAATATAGTTAAGTTGCAATATTTCAAGATAAAAAACCTGCCCTACAGTCTGCTGTACATTGCCTCATTCACACCGGCTGAGACACGGAACCCTCTTCATCAGAGGTGAGGAAACAAAAATCCACAGAAAAACACTTCTGATGATCTCACCTCTATGTGGCTCACAGTCTACGCAAATGTTAGCTTCACCTCTTCACTAGCATCCTGGAGTAAAGAGACAGAGCAAAGCTGTCTCCAATTTTTTTAAACTAACTGAAACACAC
>NW_027176395.1:3930171-3960171 GCF_023349555.1 Cebidichthys violaceus | reverse complement strand
AATAAAACAACTCTTTTCACTGTTCCAACAATCACCAACTCTGGGTTGGTCAAAAATCAACCCTTAATCACAGAGTAAGATGTGAAAAGAAAAATGTCGAGTTCTCCTCAAACCTCCCAGACTTTGGCTTTGTTGTGTAATAGTGATCCTCGTTACCCAGAGACGATGGAAGACGTGCGTTCGCAAAGCGTTGCATATCTACATAAAAGCCTGTGGAGCTAACATCGGCAGAGTAAGTTAGCACATCATTAATTAGCCTTCACACTGCTTTTGCTTTTTTAAAGATTGTAACAGTGAATAAAAACCGACCTGGCTTCACAGGAACAGTGTTTTTTCCCTTTTGACTTCTGTATCGATCACCAAGTGATGTTCACTGTTACTCTGTGATCTCTAGCTTTAGCTTCTAGCTTTGCCTTTTTAACCTGCTTTCGCTGCTGAATCAGTTTGACACCTTGGATATATTCTGTAAACTCATATTCTAGACCTTTCCGTCTGCCTCTCCAAAAACTAGACGGTATTTTGTGCAGTTAGTGACAGTGTGGGCTCCATGGTGGCTCTGATAGCTTGACGAGGTAGCAGCGGGGGGCGGGGCTTAGCAAAGGATCAGCGAGGGAGTAATTGGTCAGTATGTGATGGTTGAGCTGCTTTAATACTAACAAGAATCTCTCGTTGGATGTGTTGAGAGCAGGCAGTGGAGCAGCAATCCTCAAACAGTGATCTGGTGAAATTTTTTATTTATTTTTTTACCCTTGGGTGTCATTTATGTGAATGACACTCACCCACGAATGGAGCAGAATAAGTATCGTTACACCACAGCGATCTGAGTCCCATAATGATGTGAACGCTCACTGCAACTACTTCTGTACAGGTGCCATTGATCAAGTTCAAGGAATTCAAAACAAATGGATGCTATTATCCTTCATGTGGCACACTTGTACTCGCTGTAAGAGACTGCTCAATTTGAAAAGTTTAGGATAAGCTCATGTTAATGTTGGTACGGGAGGCTCAGTGAAGGAGCGCATAGAGTGTACTTGAACACTCTGGAACTCCATACCATAGCGGGGGGGCTCTTCAGTTAACTCTTCAGCTAGCTACGTTTTGGTTTTAGTTCTGCTCTCTCACATACTTTATTATTATTATTAACATAGGAATCCTCATTTGATATTAAATTGGTCTTCAAGACAGATATGTGTAATTGCTGTTCCTACTTTTTTTCAACCTAATAGTGTTACATACTTACTATATATATTGCTTATTTTGTTGGTTTGTAGTAATTTCACTAAACTAAACTTAACAAAATACTTTTGCAGCAGTTTCTGTTTCGTTTAGTTGGTTTAGCTGATTTAGCAGTGATGTATTGACTTGCCACCTCCTTTTCTGCTAGTCGTTAATAGCTTGATAGCTATGGCTAAATTTCATCCCAGAGTTTTTTTTTTTATGTTGCATGGAATGTTTTTGATTTGAAATCTGCACACGTTGATGTTTTTTGGTGGATTAAATCCCAAATAATTGTGATTTAACTCTCTCTCTCTCTTTCATGTTACATCTCTATGTCTTTACATTTTTGTAATGTTTTCTTTCTTCCTTTTTTCTTAATGTTTTCAGTGCATTTATTATTTCTCTTTTTTCTTTCTCTCCTATTCATTCTTTCTTTTTTCTCATTTTTTTAACGATTTCAATAATCATTTCTTTCTTTCTTTCTCCCACCGTTCCTCTGTTCATTGCTCTGCAGAGCAAGCTGTTCCCCATTCACCACAGCTCCTGTTTAACCTAAGTGAAACTGATCAGGCAGATACAGATAGCACTTCCCTTCCTCTCCATCTCTCTCCTTTTATTTCCTCCCTGCATTTTTGTTCCGCCACCAACTCGCCCTCGCTCTCCCCGATTTCTCCTCTTCCTCCCTCTCCCCTCCTCAATCTCACGCATGGTATTTAAATTCTCTACCAGTCCTTCCCTAACCCCGTGTTCCTCTAACTGAAAGCGATAGGGCAGAGCCGCATGGCGTGTGGGAACCGCCATGTTGTTTGCAGAAAATGGGCCGATGATATATTCATCACGGCACAGGCAATAGGAATCCTGAGAGAGAGAGAGAGAGAGAGGGAGTCTAATTTTGCTCAGACCGTTTGGTCTGATTGTGTGTGTGGGTGGACATATGTGTGAGCTGATTGTATGTGTGTGTGTGTGTGTGTGTGTGTGTGTGTGTGTGTGTGTGTGTGTGTGTGTGTGTGTGCGTGTCATGTCATTCAACTGCCTGCTTCGTCAGCTGTGACACCTTCCATAAAAGCCCGTTGCATGCCAGAGAGCATCAACAACACTGCTGCTAATGCGTCCTCCTCCTGTCTCTCTCTGTTCCTCTTCTCCCGTGTCCTTCATTAGACTCCCTTTGTCTCGTCCAAAAAAAAAAAAAATCATCATAACGATCATTGTGCTTTTAGAACGCATTAATGCGCAGTGTCATTCAAATGTGTAATAATAGGTCACTCTCACTTGATTGGCGTCTCTGTGGGTTCATTGTTCCATTCTTACATGAAATATTTTTGCTTTGTACAACGGCTTCATGGGTTACTCTTGTGATCGGTTGCGCCAGAGCAGAACTCAAGCTGTGTCCGCATATCTGTGTCGACACTATGACGCGACCTGCTTATTAGAGTGAGGGTCGGGTATATTTTGTGGTTTAATTAAAAGAAAGGCCGTAAAAACTGTGGATAGAACCCATTTTATTTCCTGTAAATTCTTCACAATAAAAGCCTGTCAAGAAATGTTGGGTTTCCATCAGCAGTCTCTTTTCCTCCTCTCTTCTGGTGAAAAGGAACTCCTGTATTTGTGTGTGTGTGTGTGTGTGTGTGTGTGTGTGTGTGTGTGTGTGTGTGTGTGTGTGTGTGTGTGTGTGTGTGTGTGTGTGTGTGTGTGTGTGTGTGTGTGTGTGTGTGTGTGTGTGTGTGGAGGGGGGGGGAAATGATGCGAGACCTATGTTTGATAAATTGTCCGGATTGTACCCACTGAGATCCCAACAAAATGTGAGCCATGCCACCTCAGCATGTGGTCTGGCTGATCCAATCCTAATGCAAGCAAGATCCGAACTCAGCGCCTAAAGACTTGAAAGTAAATGCGTCCTGGCATGATCGGATGAAAAAAGTTGCATTGGCAAGACGTGAAACCGCGGCCACAGAGAGTACTATTACATGTTTCAAGATATTTTGGTTCCAGTCACTACAGTAGCTATTCAATCCTGCAATTGTTATGCACGCAAGCCTGGAATTAATTGGTGAGAAAATGTCATTTCTGCTGAAGAAGGAGAGGTGAAGAGCAGCAGGGTGGTGAGTATGACATGACTGACGGCTTTGGTGACTTGGAAATGTACACAACACCAATATTTTATACACCGCGGCGAAAAATGGAGGCATTTTAAGGTTTTCATCATCTGGGAATCAGTTGGATTTAGTTGCTCGGCAATCTTTTTCTCGCTCCTCCCGGTAAACGCAAAAGTGATCCCTGTGCTGAATTGGTTCTGGGCTTCTGTTTGGGAAGCAGGTCTCTCACCACGTACAAACGATCATGTCCTTCAGAAGGCCAGGTAAATACTCCATTGCCCGGCTCAAGGCGCCACCTCTGGCGTCTGCGCTGCTTTAGCTGCAGGAACAAACGGGAGCATGGCAACCTTCAGGCTATATGAAGTCTGGGCCTCTCATGCTCACACAACCATGTAGCTGTATGCCTTATACATTCACCATCTACTTCGTCCTACACGGCTGTGTTTGAGAGCTGTGTGTGCGCTGCTACTTTTTTTTAATTGCTCCTCCGGGGATGAATTCCATAACTGAATTGAAGGGCATTCGTTCAAACAGCCCTGTTGGGTTGAACAGTGTGCATTTGAAAATGAAAGTGAAGACACTGCTTGTTTTTCTTGTTTTCATGTGTTTTTTTTTTTTTTATTGCCACAGTGAATGCTGGGTCCCATACCACACCGTTTTTATTCTCTCCATCAACCTCTTTCCCCCCCCCCCTCTCTCTCAGTGGCTGTCCCGCTGGTAGCTCGTTTCAAATTCCCTGTCTTTGATGAGATCATAATTAAGTATCCTAATTACGGCAATTAATCCAATTACCTATGCGTGTTAATCAGGCGCCTGTCATGTTTGTGGGCACGGCGTGAGTTTTGTGTATGTGTGGCGCAATTACTGTTCACGAGGGATTGCATCAGAGTGTGTAGGAGGTTATGATGGACATCTGAGAGCTGGTCAACTTGCAGTTGAGGAAGATTCAGGATCATTGGAGGCATTTATTGAAGCACGATCTAGGAGAATCGAGGTATACAGTGCATTGCCACCCAATTCTTAAGGTTACTTCCTATCATAGTTAAGTAGTTAAACCTTTACTAGACTCTCAAGGCTCACTAAATCCTCAAATGATTCCATATTTATTGATATATATATGTGAAGATTCTATTGGTTATTGGACCCTTAATAAAAAGCTGTGGCTGCCTAGGTCACGTTGTACCTCAGGTCGCTGTGCATTCTAAGGACAGACTGTCTGGGACAAGCTGTCTCTCACCTTGGTCTCCCGGGAGACGAAGGGAGCCCAGCTATATCAGCTGCATCGACTATCATCAGCAGCAGACAGAGAATTGAGCTATTGCTCTGAAAGAGAGAGGCCGTGTCCTTCTGCTTCTTGAATTTTCAAATGACCTGGACGTGACCCGGAGAATTACTGCGTCTTACCACCTCTAACCTGAAGAGGGGAAGTTCCTTCAAAAATACTGACATATTCACCTTCTCATGGCTTATATTCTAAGTTAATTAAGACACTTGAAAGCACAGCTTTGGGGATATATAGCAATTTTTCACACCGCTCAAAGCGTGCTATATAAGGACATTGAGCAGCACAAAAAAAATAAAAACACCTTGTCATAATTAAAGTATGTGATACAGTAAAGCCTGGCAAGTTGTCTTGACGTGAGAGGCGTTCTTGAACGACTCTCGCGGGAGAACGAGTTAACTCGATTGGCGAGCGGGAGCGAATCCAAAATCCTGCTTCTGCGGTGCATAAGAGCCAGGTTCATTTCTGAGAGCTGCTGATCCAATCTGTTATTCAGCGAGACCCTCGCTCGCCGCGCTCGCATCATCAAACTGATTTATTTTTTAACAGTGGTTTGAAAGTCAAACGGTGTCTTCCTGCCGATCAGAAAAACACTTCCATGCGTCATTCTGAAGGACAGTTGCCATGTATTTTGTCCTACATGTGAACACTGCGTCCCTAACCAGTTGGATTTCTAACACTAACACATGTTCATGTTAAAAAAAAAAGTGAATAGCCTGTAGTCATATAGCACATTTATCCAAAGTGCTTTTAAAGTTTGCTCCCATTCACTCAGTCACACACCATTGGCAGCCTCCTCCACTGTCACGCCTTCTATATCAGGAAACTACAAAGTGCATTAGCGCTCTTGTACCACCTCCACAAATGCAGCCGTTCATACTACACCGCAACTTAAACTGACCATACTATATATTCCATACTATAACATTTGGAGGCAGAAAACACACAACCTAAATTCATCCAAATCCATGCATGGAACTCCAAAGTAATAACGGTAGAATTAGAGCATTTCTTCTTCTTTTTTTCGCACTCAAAAAGGTTGAGTTTGAGAGTACTGTAAGGTGAGCTGCTCTGCCGTTACTCATCACTTACATCATGGTATACCTCTCTGCACAGTCTGATGAAAAGGCGAAGGTTATAGATTCCCGATATGAACCTGTCTTCCCATTTTTACACCACGAAGCCACAGTAGACACCTCCAGTAATAGTGTGTGTGTGTGTGTGTGTGTGTGTGTGTGTGTGTGTGTGTGTGTGAGTGTGACACTGCTTCAGAGACATCCTGTTCCCAAAGTACAGCGGCAGGTCATAATGATGTTTCCAGGCTCTCTCTCTCTCTCTGCTGTGTAACTCACTCCGCCTCTCTCTTTTTGTTTCTTTCTGCTAAACTAGGACAAGGACATGCATGGACAAAGTAGTGCTTATTAGTGTCCTGCCCTGGACACACACACACACACACACACACACACACACACACACACACACACACACACACACACCTACACACACGAGCAGTAACACAGCCTCCTGCCTGAAGGTGACTGTGGGAGATGAGAGGAACCAGCCATTTTGCTACAGTTACCTCCTGTTTTGATCAGATAAGTACAGGCCATCCAGATGGCGGAGTAGGCAAGGACACATGAGGCCGTACTTCCAAGTATACATAGTCACTGTTCATTTTTTTATTTTTTTTTTATAGTGAACTGGTGTTGCAAAAGCTGTGGGACAAACAAGAGTGCATACTAGTTGTCTAATGAGCTGCAGGAAGACAGACAGTTTGGTGTGCCAGTTGAAGATTCCACCGAAATATGACGAGCTTTGAGGGGAACATCCAGGTACTTAAAATGCTGCATCGTTTCAAATCCCGGCTCAGACTGTGATTTACAGCCCGGAGTCTGGGGCAGCTAGTTTCATGAAGTAGAGGTGGGAAGCTGCTTTAAAACTTACGCTGGAAGGTTTTAGTTTTCAAAGTAAAAAAAACTCCAAAAGAACTCCAAATAAACCAAACCCCCCCAAAAAAGAGCAAAATTGTTTGATTGCAAAACATTATAATTAACTAATTCTAACTGATAAACTGAAATGCTAAAATGTAGCCCAACATATAACTATTACTATTTCAAACTAATCAAAAGACTTACTAAAAGACACTTATAAATGGAGCTAACCCCTGTATGTTTACTGTCAGTTCTAGTGTCTGTATGAGACGCACCGGCTTTTAACTGACTCCAATGTAAACCCATGCCTATTGTTAAGACGCTTAAAGCAACGGACGTAGTATGGAGTGTCCGCCAAGGATGGGAGGGAGGTGGAACTTTGACTCAGGGTTCTGGAGCTCGTGTCCCGTGTGAAACCAAAAGGTTGCTTTTACTGACGGTGCGAGACATTATTTCACTGAGTTACACGACCTGAAGTCCGTAGCTTAAGATACACAACAGAAGTAGTTTATGTTAACCCAAGTTAAACCCACGTTTAACCCAAATCTAACCCAAGTTTTGCTGCCTTAACCTAACTGCAGCCATTCCACAACATTGACTATTTGTGTCCCAACCCAACCCACGCACAAACCTACTGCGCAAAAAGGCGTGGGCTTCTGCTCAGGAGGCAAGACATGAGGAGTAGGGTCGCGATCACGTTGGGGAAAACTGTAGTGACCACTGTGGAGGAGGTCCTCCTGCGCAACTTGTGTCCCAATAAAGCATCTTGGATGAGATCTGTATCGTATACAGCCAGCGTGCTTTACTGCCACAGGCATTTCTCTCCCTGGTGTTGGAAAATATAGACAAATAGGCATCGCAAAGAGAGGCGCTCATCTATTAATTAGGACAGCACTATTTTAAACTTTAATCACTGCATGAACTGTATTGTTTCTGAGATTCCCTCTCTTGGGTGGAACTGAATGGATTATGTTAAGAGGTCCAGCTCATCGGTCATGCCTAATGTTAGACGAAAACTCTGTTGACCCCAATCTATAAACCCATTTGTACCATTTGCAAATAGTGATATTTGGACAAAAATCACTCATTGTACACTCGGCAATAAGATTTACTTTGTTATTTTGTTTAGCGGAGAGTGAGAGTTTTGCATGGGTTTCATAGGTTGTTTCTCCGCCACACGGGCTGCAACTGACCGGTTCAATCTGTTGACCGATTAAATAGAAACTGTTCTGTGCAGCAGTTGCAGGTTAAAGCAGTTAAAAAGCCCATTTAATAAACAGAGGCAGGAGGTTTCTGTCCCCTACAGTACACAACCCAAGTGCTCTGTCTTATTTGGTTCTGCTGAATCATGCAACAAGCAGAGGTCTGCATCAAATCTAGTAGTTAATTGCTTAAGAATTGTGTTTAACAAGCTCACGCTGTAATAAAGTCACACTGACTGATTTGATTGAGTTTAACCGATCAAAGGGGGGTGGGGGGGGGTGGACTCTCATTCCGCCCCACAGGTGCCTCAGTTAACCAGCTGTCATTAGGAAAGATCGCCTGCCACTCAAAGCACACATTCACCGCCTATTAAACTGCTCCCACTGTGTTTGTGTGTGTGTGTGTGTGTGTGTGTGTGTGAGAGAGAGAGAGAGAGAGAGAGAGAGAGAGAGAGAGAGAGAGAGAGAGAGAGAGAGAGAGAGAGAGAGAGAGAGAGAGAGAGAGAGAGAGAGAGAGAGAGAGAGAGAGAGAGAGAGAGAGAGAGAGAGGTACTGTCATATCGATTAGCATGGCTGTGCAGCTCTCCGTCCCAACGTCTCTGTCTTTTTCTTCCCGTCTTTCCATCTCTTCCACTGATTCCTCTCCTCCCTCTTCTCTCTCTCTCTCTCTCCACACATCTTTTTTTTTTCTTTTTTTTTTATTCCGCGTCACCTTTTACTCCTCCCTTCCTACCTTGCACGCTCTCCCTCTGCATCAATGTCGCACATAATTAACGCCTACAGCTTTAGCTCGACAGGCCAATTAAAGTCAACCGTGGGATCAACTGGTTGATGGCCACCTACCTGGAAGGGAACATGTGGGACTCTGTCTCATTTGTCAGTGTCCACCCTGGCTTGATAGGGGAGACAACCCAGATGAATAGGGTTACAAAAAAGAACTGATAGGTTTCCTGTTTGTTACAAGTTTTCTAAAAATGTATACACTATATTATCAAATATGTGTTGATTTCCAGAACAGAAAGCTGAGGATTGGATAAAGCGAGGAGTTTTTTTTTTACAGAGGGGATTTTTTATTTCTCTTTGTATCACTCCATAAATCACAAAATACTGACTACAGTCATACAACTTTGTTTGGGAGTCAAATGTTCGATAATGTGACCATGAATGATATCTAAACAGACCCATCTCTAAAAGGGTTCCTGATGAGGAGATTTCTGGCTTACAGAAATGAGAAAAAACTCATCTTGAGAAAACAGCTTATGTATTGTAAAATCCATACACTTTGCCAGACACTACAGGGGAATGGGGTAAAAAAATTTTTTTTTTAAAAAAATGATATTACTATAATTAAATAGGATTACGTCTAATTATTTTTTTTTGTATTACAACAAATCTTGTTATAAACTTGAAAAATAATCGTAAATTGTTTAAATTTGCAAATGGGGCAGTAGCTTATAATAACTTTTCAATTAATCCATTTTTATTTGAATATCCCCATTCCATAAACAGGTAAACTAAATGTGCTTTACTGTAAAAAAAAAAAAAAAAAAAAAATGGAAAACATTTAAACAGATTAAATAGGAAACACATAAAACACTATTTTAAATATAACCTTTCTGTCAATCATACAACGCGCAGACATTAAAACCCCTGTCCTAAACACACACGCTTTAGATTTCAGAGCTTTATATAAAATAGTGAATTTTAATATGGCTGGGAAAAAATCATCCTTAATTCCTAACTGACAGGGGTCAATGATGAAAATGACTGGGTGTCTGACCTGGACATTGCTGTTGCAGCTAGTGTCAGTAAAACGTGAATGAAAGGGCACTTGAGCGGCTTCACGTCCCGTCATAATCACCGTAATATATTAAACATAATCAGCAAAGCTAATAATGTCGTTGGCTAAGGTAATTAGCTGAGGTAGTTTGTGCATTCATTAGCACATCTTTTTTTTTTTTTTTCTTATGTCAACGTTGTCGTCGTCACACACGTACAGGAGTGGATTTATCAGCCGTGGTGGTGGAACATAAAAGTGTCCGTTTAGAAAGAGGTCCGTATTTGGGAGAAGAAATGCAAAAAAAAAAACGCACAAACAAACGTTCCAAAATGCAATAATCGAGGTCCAGAGGTCACTGAATGCTCACTCAGCCGTCGAACTCTCAAAGTTTTCGTCTCCCCAAAGAAAATCCATCAGTGTGTTTCAGCGCGTCACCCTCCACAAACACACTGTTTCTCTTTGCCTCTGAAGCTGGAAATGCATATTCGTTATTTCACCTGTAGGAACTTGAAAGCTTTTGACTAAATTAAAGCTGCATTTCCCATCGTTTGGGGATAACCTCCACAGCAACCTGATGGCCCGAAGCTGCCACTTGGCTACAAGATTGACGTTTGCGTGCGCGTGGAGTGAACCGTATGAAAAAAAAAAAACCCATAAATGACCAAACAAAAGATCGACGCACGGGTCGAAGCAATCGGCGTCGTGGGAAACTGTTCGTATTCTCTTTGCTCCGCCTTAACTTTGAGTCAACACGCTGCTCTAACCTCTGGGTCTCCGCCTTTCTGTAACACTGCCAACACAAGCGCACTGTCGATTACCCTGCCGGGATAATGATGTATAATTTACGGTAATTACTGCCCCCCTCCCCTCCCCTCCCCTCCATTGCGGAGGCATGATAAATATCTTCATCATGATATTACCATCTATCCACAAACATTCACAACGACGCTCAACAGAAAATAGTCGTATTGTGGGTGCTTGTGCAGATTTGTTTACTCCAAAATTGGTACAAAAAAAAAAAGCGAACGGAAAACAGCTGGGCTGAGCTCGGCTGCGTGGTTTAATTACATATTACAGCTTCCTGAACAGGTCTACGATATTGTGCCCTCTCCATTTTTATTATCCTCTCTGCGTGTGTGGTTCTGTCCCGATGGGGAAAGACGCCCCAGCCAGTCTCTGTTGTCTTAAATGAATGTCTTTATTAAAACAGGGAACAGTCTACGCACACAGAGGCAGTGTACTAATCCAAGCCCCCAGCAGCCTATAGCAAAGAGATACGGCTGGTAAACAGGGGTGAAAGTAGATTGAAGTTCTTGCCGGTACCACTAGCGCAAACTACCTAGCTTCATGTTGTTCTCCTCCTGACCCCGGCTGAAGTTTTAATGTATAAAACTGAACAGATAACACGGATACAATGTTTGCCATGGGTCCTGAATTGCAGTCACTTTGAAGGCGACAGACACAGATTCCCTCATGTGCTCCGTCTTTCAAAATCAAACTAATTTGTTTTGTTTTACAATCAGAAGAAAACAGTTTCTAAGCAATGGCCTGTCTCGCAGTGCTAATGAAAGGAATACATGCTTTACAGGCAGCTTGTGAAAGGTTACGATGCCTGTTTTGAGTTACTCAAAGGATGATTCAACGCTGATTGAACAATTTATATATACATGGCAGTAATTTTCTATCATATGCCCTCGCCCCCTTATCAGAGCACATTACTCTCTCTGGGCTCATTTCTACATAGGATTTAGATTATAATTACTGACACACAGGTACACATGCTAACACACACAAACACACACACACACACACACAAAAGCTGTATTTAGCCTAGTTATTGTGGTGGTTATGTATGTATCCGCTTTTAACCCAGATACCATGATGATTAGCCGGTCTCCGACACATTAAAGGGAACATAGCACACACACACACACACACACACACACACACACACACATATCCTGCTCTATCCTGCTATAAATGGTTGATTCATGGCAGAGCATGATTCTTTTATCTTACAGGAATGGTTATTCGCTTTTTTTTTTGCAAGTGAGAATACGTCATATCTGTCCATTCAGTATTATACTACAGCCTGCAACCGATTAGCTTAGCTTAGCATAAAGACTAGAAAGAGGGAAAAACAGCAAGCCAGGCTTTGTAAGAAGTCAAGAAACTCCCTCTCACTAATCAGACTGGGTCTCATCCTGCGTTCTGCTTTCCCATTTACCGGTTTTGTGCCACCTCGATTCCTCGCTCCTCCAGGATCCTCGCTTCTCCGTTACCCGGAAGTCGATCTCAGCGCTCCATCTTGAAGGACGTTCCAATTCCTAAAAGGCATCTCAGGGATTGAGTAGGCTTGCCGGAGGAGCTATGAGCGAGGAAACATCGGTGTATCCTTTGCGGAAGTCTTTTCGGCGTGACACACAGCTGTAATGATCTCAAAACACTGGCTGGACTCTACAAATGTAGCGGTTCCTTTTTTATTCATACATTTTATTTATTTAAGACGATCAGATGCACGATCAAACGTTCTGCCATTTCATGTAGCTCCCTGTAAGGCTCTGTTCTAACCGCATTCCTTAATGACATTCACCTGATACTTACTGTATGTTTTTATGCTGAACATCGGCTTCATGCATCTCAACTGCTACAATCCTGACATGATGTTCACAAGTGCAAACGGCTGCCGATGCCTAATTATGTCAATATTGTCACACTATGTCTATTGTCACACTATGCCACGTTGTGAATTGAATTAATAGTAAATACATCAGTTGTCATGTACACCAAGATCATAAAATACAGCGGCATAACAAAACCATGAACAGCTGATCAGCTGTGCCATACCTCATATTTACGCCGCTTTGAAATGAAGGTCCGAGGCGAATATGTCTCATTTGTTAAATCCCTGTTGCCTTGACACCTCTCTCCTCTCCTCTCGTCCTCGCCTCCTCTGCTCGCATCTCCCGTGGGCGGGACTAAGGCCAGGAAAGGAATCAAGGAAGCACAAAAATGGGAAATGAGAAAAACCCCTGACCTACGAAAAATGACGCATCGTGATTGCGTCGATATCCCACGAAAATGTTTTTGTTCATTATGTACCTCGTCATGAACGAGGAAGTATAAAGCCCCCAAAATCCCTTACAGGTTGGGCGGGAGGAGCAGTGGATGGGTCCAACAAACAGCCTTTTAGACAGGAGACCGTTTGTTCCCCTGTGTGAAACTAGAAGTCAACGTCGATGTACGTCTTGTAACTTGCGTACTTTAGTGACGACACTTCCGTAGTTATTTCAACCCAACGACTCTCTTTGTTACTGATCTTCTCGTCTCTTTTCAACTCTTTGAAAGAAAGCGAAAATAAGCGTATCTCCTGAAACATTTATAGGCTCCGAATTCCTAATTTAGAACTTATCTACGATGGAGAGATTGCCTCCATATGGCTCTCATCCTGTGATGTTTCCTATGGGGCAGCAAGCCTACATGGCAAGCAACGGACAGAGTCACGTAATCTATCACAATATACCCAATCGCTATCGTTATTGATGACCTCTTGTCCACACTGTGTGTGTGTGTGTGTGTGTGTGTGTGTGTGTGTGTGTGTGTGTGTGTGTGTGTGTGTGTGTGTGTGTGTGTGTGTGCGCGCACACACGTGTGGGATTGACAGAGAGAGTGAAGCTCCGCTGTGAAGGAAGTTGCCCCCGTAGCTTATCGCACATAACGCACAGTGTACATATGACTGACAGGGAACACGCTGCAGCAGACATCACACAGAGCTAATGGTAGGGTTACACATACGTACTGTACACAGTGTGCTGTACCTTCAGGAAGCTATTTTAAGAGTGTGTGTGTGTGTGTGTGTGTGTGTGTGTGTAAAAGAAGGCACATGCTTCATTGTGATAGATGCTCCCCATTAAGTGCAAAGAGAAGGATGGAGGGAATAGAAGAGAAAGCAGTGAACGGAGGAATAGAACTCACGTGGGAAAAAAAGAAAAAAAAAAGTCCTCGGCTCCGTCTTAACGCACACCGATATTCATTTTGATGTTGAGGATAACCGTACAAGTAGTCTATTCATTAGGTGGCAAATATGAGTGCCACATCCTATTTACAGCAATCTGGGTGAAGTGATATTCTAAACCTGCAGTATATGCTGGCAGTCGCAGAGATAGTGAAGCATGCACACACTCAGCGTGTCTGTTAATCACAGGCATATGATGACGGAGGAGCACTGTTTAGTATGCCGGCCTCCTCTATTCCCACCTCGCTGCATTATGCAACAACATGCACTTACGGGCTTCTGCGGAATAATTAATTATATTTACTGTATTAACTCGGATCAATTATTTACTTGACTTACTCCGAAAGTACTGTGCAACGCCACGCTGCATACTGACTGCATCATTAAAGGGGCCAGCGGTGAACGGCCGCTTCTAAATATAAATGATCATCGGTTTGAAGTAACATCAAATGGAAATACCGGTAGTTTAGTTAGCATTTGCCGTCCGACTGTGGTGTTACTTGTTTGTAATTGACTGATTTCTTCAAGCAGATACATACATACATGCATACAGACATACACAGATACATACATGAATACACACAAACATACATACATTCACACGTACATACGCACACACAGACACACAGTATGTACGCACACATAGGTGCGTACATACATACGCACATACATGCACATGGTAAAAATAAAAATGTAATTTGCAAGTGCCTTCAGCATTTCAAGTGTTGATTGTAAAAAAAAAAAAAAAAAAAAAATGTATTTCTCCACAAACACATAGGGCGACTGTGGCTCAGAGGCAGAGTGGGGAGAGGATATTTATGCATTGTGAGGTTGTTTTGATTTCTGTTTTTTTTCTATATTATTTTTAAACTATTATAGTGAGGACATTTCTGCATTGTGAGGACATTTCAATGTTCGGTCCAACCACTACTTTAAAGGACTGTTTGGAGGTTTAAACTTTTTTATTTTAGTTATGATTAGGTTAGGTTTAGGGTTTGGTTTATGCATTTAGTGGTTATGATTATGGTTAGGTCCATAGAGGGCTGGGATGGTAGGGAATGCATGATGCCAATGAGGGTCCTTGCAAGTATGTACAAATGTAGACAAGAGAGTGCAGCACTCTTTGCGTGTACTTTGTGTGTTCTCTCGGGAAGACATGACACGTGCATAACAACCCAATTACATCATCAAAGCAAAGTAGCTTTTTTTTGCCTCCTCAGCTTCTTTACCTATCCTATAATCCTTTCATTTCAATGCCCCCATCTTTTCAGCTCTCCCTACTCTCCTTCCAATTTTTTGAACCTCCCTCATACATGAACTTCTCACTTTTACCGAGAATGACTCTCCCCTCTTCCCTCCCCCCTTCCACCCCTCTATCAGTCTATCCAGGGTGTGATTACACCTTTCTATATCCCATTTCGCCACTTTTTTTCCATCTCCCCCTCTCTCTCTCTCTCTCTCTCTCTCTCTCTATCTCTCTTGTGCTGTGACAGTAATTACTGCCTCTGACAATTTCAGGCCATTAGAGCGGACGGACAGAAATGCATTAAACCTTGGGGACACACAACATGTCCAAACAGGAAACAATACAGACCAGACACACCTGAAGCCGCTGTGCGCCGACATGTCTGGTGACACGGACAGCTGTTCGAGTTCTGAGGATTCCAGAAAGCCTTCTCACAAATCCTATAAAGCCGAGGTCGGGCGAGACAATTTAGCCAGAGTTTAGCTCAAGGAGGAGATGAAGCTTTTAACGAGAGGAGGAAGAGGAACCTGACATGCATGCGCTGCTCTATTAGGGCTGAAGAATTGGTTTACCAAAGTAACAAAACAGAAAAGAAGGCTGTCAGTTAGGGGTGTAACAATACACGTATTCGTACAGTTCGGTACGCATTACAAACCCAACAATTACGTTAATAATCATAATACTGGTGCATTTGGACAATGCAGAAGCTTAAATTGTGGGAAATATAACGTTCTCTCGGTGGCGCCACTGCGTTCAACCTGGCAACCCACCCGATGTAACAGACAACGGAAGAACAGCGTTGTACTCTAGTGAGCCACGTTTGTTCTGGGAGAGGCGCGCTATGCTAAACTAGCTTACGAGGAAACCCAACAGCAGCGCACACGCTACAAACTCTCCACGCTGTGTTTAGGTGTTTCCTACTGATTCAAACAGGGACAAAGCAATCGCCGTGGCGATTGTTATATTTATAACCGTGGATATGAGACCCTACTCTGGAGTGGAAAACCAGGCTGTACTAGCATGCTAGTCTCCAATCACAGCAGCGTAGCTGAGTTGTTGTGAACTGGCTTAGGGATCAGATGTCATACCATGATATTATGCTGCACAATATAAGTCTTAGATTTGGCAATAAAGCCTGAAACATGTCGGGGGCCAATCCTATGAGCGCTCGTCTTACAATCGGTTGCCATGACGGCAGCATGCTGAGTTCAGTGTGCTTTATTGAAAGGTATAGCCCACTGACCTTTAGTATATTTGATTCCCCTCGGAGACATAGGAAGGATGGGATGAGACACTCAAATCTGCAAACATGCCCCAAAAAAAACACATCCGTCTCTCTTTTAAGCCACCTTAACGGGACACATATTCTCATAGTTGCCGCCAAGAAGAAGCACAATTAATTGATACCATGACCGTGAGAACAAGACGAATGAAACTGTTAACATGGGCCGCTGTCTGTCACACCTTTAGCCGGTGATAAAACCTATAAGATATAAAAAAAAAACCACCTGTGAGTTATCGTCTCAGAGGTAGCATACCTTTTCGGACGCACTCTGCCAGTCTGGCATTAGATCAGTCTGCATGGATGTGACGGTGCAGGCACAGTTGGAGGAAATGAACCAGGAAAGCGAGTCTGATGGCGGAGCTGGCAAGGTGCCTTCTGTAATCCATACAGCTTCGACGCGCCACTGCGTTCCAGGCAGCCCCGGCTGTGCAAGCACTCCAAACCGTCCAAGCAGGCCAAATGACCCAAACACAACAAGACACACACATCCACGTACTGAGGAGAGGCTGCCTTTAGACAAACAGATGGTTGGAGGGGAATGTTAGGCGCGATAAAAGCACGGAGTATATCAAATATGTGGGGGTGGGGGTCATGGTTTTTCCTTATCAGGCCCATGACCACAACTAACCTTCATGCCACCAGCTGGGCACGGCTCTTTGCCACCTTTGTCTCTGTTTGTGGTGAGCACTTCTCGGAACAGATGATGTTTAGTTTGAGGGGAAATGGAAGCACATTCGCCAAAGCGTCCATGCGGGAGGAGTGCATCGTGTTGCGGTCGAACAAAGTGGCGATGAACTTGTGATTTGGAGTTGTTAACGCCAGTGTGTGACAGAGGTCAACAGGAGTCAGGGGTAAAATAGTGCTGATGTGGACAATTTATTCAATCATACCCTGGAATTAATCACGAGTGCGAAGACATTAATGACACATGAACACAAATCGGCGGAGGAGGTTGATAGATAGAGGTTTTGTTAGCCTGCTTGCTTTCCGTGGTTGTAAGTAGAACTTCAGGCCCTAATTTCACCCCCCCCCCCCCCACACCCCATTGTAGCAATTTACAGTGATTATTATGAATGCTCTGATTAATAAATGTAAATAGATACTGCTTTGTTTGTGATGACGAAGGCAGATTGTATCACTGATACAGGCGATGTAACGTGAAAACCATTCCCAAAGTCTGAAATAGTTTATTTCATTTATGTTATTTTAGCTTTTTCTCCACAACCATCTGGCAACCCCCAGAAGTTATCTGGCCACCCCCAGGTTGAGGATCGCTGCGTTACAGCACTCAGCAGCAATGTTCTGGTATAGAAATAGCAGAGTTCAGACTTTCATGTGTCATTTCAGCACTTCAACTTCACTCCAACTGTAGTTGTACCTTTTACATTTACATTTGCTTCCATCAGCCCTTCCATTTTTACTGCCATATTGACTTCTTTCAGTACTTTCACAGTTTTTTTCAACCGTAACGTTTTCAGTAATCCACCTCTTATGTTTCAACTGCAAAATTTCAGCCTTAACAGGAAGAACAGGTCCGTTTTGTTCTGTTCAATCTTGCCTTTTAAAATTTTGATTTCCGCGAGTGAAAGGTATTCATTGCTCGGTGACTCCAGGGAAGAGTTTGGTTGTAACGTTAGTATACGAAAGGTTCATATATCAACCCTGTCTCCTAAAATGCATTCTCAATTATGTTTGACTAGAAACGTATTTTCTCCCTTTTCTCCCTGATTACGTTTGTGTTTAACGTATTACAAATACGTTTCTAATCAACATTTTAACACTTTAACTTCGCACTGATTTAAAGACGAACATTGAGGGCGATTACGCGGTCAGAATACTACCGCAACACGGTGGCTACAGTACCTCCACAAAAGCCCGCGGGTAACCGTGACTCTCTTAAGGGTTGGGTTTTGGTGGGGACGTGGCTTCCTGGTAAAAGTTAGGGTTAAGGTTAGATGGATACAAATAAATAAAATATACCTCCACAACACCCCGCCACTCTCGGCTCATTCCTCCCTAGCAACGAGGCACATCAACCCGCCACAATACCTCCAGAACGTCCCCCGGGTGAAATCCGGGACTTGGTTTTATGGTTTCGAGTGGCGGGCGCTCACCCGTTGGCGCCGGGACGCGCCGCACTCCAGCAACCCCCGCCGCGAGGCACCCCGTAATCAGGTCCGTCAGCCCTCGGAACAGGCAGCGGGGCAACAACTCGTGGGTGGCGGGAGTAGAGGCGAGGCAAATCACAGAGAAATAATAATGACTAGAGTACGGCAAAGATACGTTGACTAGAATCGTTTTTGTATTATGTCAAACATAAACGTAATCAGGCAGAAAATACGTTTCTAGTCAAACATAATTGAGAATGCATTTTAGTTTTGGGGGAACGTATTTTTTCGGAGACAGGGCTGCATAGATACATAGATATAAATGATTTTCCTAAATCATGGGTTTTTTTTGTGCATTCCAGGGACTATCGATCAAAGCGGTGTTGGCTTCTTTTGATCCTGAAGCCCCGCCCCCACTACTCCAAGGAGCTCTATCACTAACTCAAAGTTTATTAATATTGAGCGTTTGGCATGTCTTAATTGCACAACATTCTAAAAATGCACGCCCTTGCGTCGCCCAACAACGCACATGCCTAGTGTGAAGTAGATCAGAGGAATGATTCTGGAGATATGTGAAGGGCAAACAGACAAAGAGTCCTTGCTTTTGATGCTGGCAGCTACATCATGCAGTCCAAAATACATAGTGAACACTAGCTTTCACTGGTTTACGACAATATCATTTAGATTCTGAGCGTCCAAACAACTAATTACTACAGAGCTGTTATTAAAAATGTTGGATAGGATTTACATATTCATACACTAAAACCACCTCAGTTTGGTTTTGTGTGAACCTGTGTTGCAGGGGCCATCAACTTGCTGATGGAATGCACAGCTAGCCAACTGCTGAGTAGCAAACAGCTAAAAGACATTGTTGATAATTTCTGTCAACTCTCTCTCACCACACACCTTGTTCTAAATCAGGAACAAACCAGAAAGGAAAGAACAGATTGGCCTACTTTATGAACAGAACTCCTTAGAATAAACATGTGTGCTGTACATGAGCTGAGTCCAAAAACAGATTCAAGTTATTTTGAAAACACCAGTTCGATTGATTGCGCACACATGAAAAAACTTTAATTCTGTTTATGCAAATGACCCCTTCATATTGAGAATGCCTTTGACAAAGGAATTAGGACAGCCTCAAACTGTTCCTAATTCCAGCTGTCTAATTCCCTCAGAAAAATATAGCACCTTGGAAAGCTTCTTTCCTTTATTCTGTCTGGTGGCTGATTACATTTTTGGGTATAGTTTTGCTTTTTTTGTGGTGAAAAGAAATGAACTTCTGCATCTTTTCCTGGCGATGTTATGTGCGTTAGTTCTTATTAATGCAGCTTCTGGATGTTCTCTGATTACTAAATTGGGCCAACAGATTAGCTTCATCTTTTCCCACCACTTTTATAAAACAGGGGTGGCCTTCAGCAGAGCATTCAGTATTTCTGTGGAGTGGATGTGGGGTCAGAGGTCACCGAGGAAGTGTTTTAACTTCAACGAGCAGAGGAGTTCCACAGCAAGCAAAAACAAAACCCTTTCTTATCTATGGATATTTTTTAGACTCAATATACTGATGTTTTTTCTCTTAGACTTGAGAAAATGAGAGTATCCACAGCCTCTGTACAGTTACAGTCCACCTTACCTGTGGTCTATTGTGGAACACTGAACTTTTACAACCATTTTTATACAGGCAACCGTTTCCACGAGCAACCGTTTCCACGAACATTACATTATCACTGACCTCCAGTTACCATAAATATATAAAAAAACAACAACGAAGTAGAGGATCTGGTGAAAAGACCGCTGCAGCAGGAAGCTGAACAAGTCGGTCACCTTTGTTCTGTGAATCCAGAGAGTCTGAATGAGGAGCTTTTCACTCGCCGCTTCCTTTAAGACATGACGGTGTACCGTACTCGTGTGGGGATTGTTCTATTAGCTGTAGGTTTATAGGACGAAGAGAGAAAAATAGGTGCTGATAGCGAGGTCAGATCACAACAGCTCCTCCATACTCCAGCTTGCTATTCAGTCGCACTGATTATGCGGCTGTGAATGAGCGGCGTTATCCATTCTCTGTAGAGAGTCTCCGCTTTGTGTCTCTTTTTGTCCAAAAGGCGGTCCAAATGTCAAGTTTTAATTAAATATAAGAATTGATATATTTTTCCACACGGGGTGGAAGGAGGCGTCGTTTCGCTCTCTTTTTTTTTTTCTTCCAACAAGACCAAAAGGAGAAACGAGACGGAAAATGTTTTCGACTTGAATTTCTTGACATTTTCTTTTCAAATTGCAAATATGTCATATTTTTAATCATAGGAAGCTGTTTTATCGTAAAATACACTCATGTCTTTTGCAAAATTACACCAAAAACAATATGGAGGGAATTAAAGACAGAAGAAGGAGTTTATTTTACACAGTCTTTACTTTGGTCATTAAAGCCACTGACTCTTTTTACATCTTTACGATTGCGGTTAATGTAGTCAGAGTCATTTTAAATTTCTCTGTCTTGCTCCACTCGCAGTATCTGCTCTTCCTCACCCCATTTCAGTTTTCCAACCACTGTCTGTGACCTGACTGTTAGCCTCCTGTCTTCACAGCTGTCCCTAATTAAGTGACAAGCTCCCTACTAAATAAAGAAGATCGTTCACCTTCCTAGGTTGCATCTGCTAATCGTAAATATAGTCATTTGTTCTTTCTTTCTTTCGCTCTTAGAAGCTTCCAGCTGGTTTCAAGTAGATCAATTTAGTATATAAACAAGAAAGGTGCAGATCACCACCGGGTGTGTCTGCAATAAACAGTGCTGTAATGTTTGATTGAATGCACACAACCCACAATTGGCTATTTACCTATTTTTCAGTGGCACCTCTCACACAACAGATGCACTCTCATTCTAAACTGTGCCGATGTGTGCACCGTTTCTACTCCATCTCGTGGGCGTAACCGTAACTTTCAGCGTATATTTAGGCTGTGAGTCGACTGAGAAAACTGTTTAGGCTCTTAATGTGTCGCTTTAATACGCTTTAACATGTCGTGCAAAAAGGGAACCATTTAAATTCACAGTATGCGGTCAGTTTATCCGAATCGCCCTTTTTGGAAATTTGCTTAAATGTTGTCCGAGATGTGACGGAGCGGCTGGCGGGGGTGCCTTGAAGCTGGCCCGGCCGTCGCTTGTGCATACTTCAGTGTGATCAGTGCACTCGGCTGTGTGATCACTCGCGACCCACTTGCAGTTAAGAGTAGTGAGTGAGAGGCCAGCAGTCAGTCAGTTGTATCAAACAGGCACCGCAACCTCAAGAGGTCCTTGAACATACAGCCATTAATGAACACCCAAAATATAACTCTACTAATAGCAATATGCAAGACTAGCCGTGGACAGAAACAGAGATGCATGCACTCACTCACTCACTCACATGGCCGATCTCATCATCTCCTGGCGATAACAATAGAGCTAGCAAAGCATCACAAGTTGTAATATAACTTCTTCAAATAACAGAAAACTATATATTATTTTAACAGCTAATTCTTTGTAAATGTAGACTCTGTATGTGAAAATATCCCTCCATATATATATATATATATATATATATATATATATATGTGGAGAAATATTTGTTACAGAATTAACATGAATGGTATTCAGGTAGTTCAAAATGAAAAGGAATGTGAATTAAATCAGCTGTTTTATTTAAACAAAAAAGTTAAACCTAACAGTCACATACACAAAATGCACACACACACACACACAGTATAGTACATACTAATTGACAGACACATACAAAGGGCGCCCATTCATGCATATAGAAGTCATTATGACAGAGCACAGTCACACCTGTGCAGGTCAGTATCTAAAGAACATCCTGCAGCATGAGATAGATCACACACACATAATCCCACACAGAGAATACCATTCACTAACAAACACACACACACACACACACACACGTAGCCAACACAGTGCAATCTGCAGTACTTCAAGATGTGACACGCGGGATGGGCTCAATAACTCTAGCGCGCTCACCGGAAAAGACGGCAGCTTGGCATGCTAATGCTAATGGTGCCTCATAACCGTTGCCAGTGGAGGGGTTTTATGGGAGGGGCATTACTTCATCCCGTGGCAGATAATGTAGTCCGTGCTAATGGTGTGAGCTTAGCATAAATGGCAATAGCGTGCATGCATGTGTCTGAGAGAAACAAGCACCTCGTGTGAACACAGTTCCAGTTCAGTGGAGGGCTCATAAAACGCACACACACACACACACACACACACACACACACACACACACACACACTCAAAACGGAGCAGTCGGGTCGTGAGTCCGCCAAAGTCAAGTCACTGTACAACACTTTTTTCACGGTTGGGGCTCGACTCTGTTGCAACACAGTGTAACACGGTGAAATGCAGGCCTTCAAGCTATTGTCCTGCAGTCAAGGTGACGCGCTGCAGCGGCAACATAATCATAGCTCCACAGACGGAGGGATTTCAGAGCAGTCACCTGATGGACCTCTGTCTGTCACTAGCTTCTACTCAGTCTAGAAATACCATCTTTCTGAGCTCTCTGCGGGATTACTTGCTTTAGGTCTCCTTTTGAATCCAAATGAAATTCATATCATACTAAAATATGATATAATTACTATATATATCTTTTTTTTTTAATTGCTAACACACCAAAACACATAGGGCACAATTACTGAGATTGACACTCAGAGAGCAGAACCTCTGCTCAAGTCTTCCAAAACTCTAAACACATTTTCTGCTTTGCACCCAATTTGCAACTCAACATGGCACTTTTTGCAACACACTGCACCCGGTTCTCTGAATAAGACACAGCAATCTAATATAGTTTCCATTTAATTCCCATTCTGTTAGGGTTAGGGTTAGTGAAGTTATGTTATGTTGTGTGCGAAATCCAAACTTTGGAATTGAATTGATCGTTTGATTGACGTAATGTCAAAAAAAAAAAAGTTTTTTTCATCAGAAGTGCAGTACTGGTACTTATTATTTGAACATTGGATACAACCATGTTCTACAGAGGGAATTGTGGATATTTCTTTGTTACACACAATAGTGTGTGTGTGATGATAAAGTCCTCAGAGTCTTTGGCGCTTGGACTCTACAGGGAGATTTGTAATGGAGGGGCGTCTGCCCTGAGCAGCAGCAAGATAAATCCCTCCAGTGGAGTCCAGACACTGGTGGTGGTGGTGGCTGATGAGGCTGATAGAATGATGAGTTGATGAAGATGATGGATCTGATGAAGATTGGGCGTGAATGGGGAAGTTGAGTGGTGCGTAACAGCAGCATGAACGTACGAGACAGCAGCAACACGATAGGCTAACGATGTCGTTTCGTTGTGCTGGGGTGACCGTGGCTAAGTGGCGAGCAGGGCCGCCTTTCAATCAGAGAGTCGGCGGTTCGAGATCCCCGGCTCCCGCTCTAATAGTCTCATGTCAATGTGTCCTTGAGCAAGACACTTAACCCCAAAATTGCTCCCGTAGCTGCGTCTACGGTGTGTAGATAGGTACTGAATTGTAAGTCGCTTTGGATAAAAGCTAAATGACTGTAACGTAACGTAACGTAATGCTATTGGATAGAAGAGACCGGCTGATCAGAACAGCTGATGTCATGATCGACAGCCTCGAACAATGACAGCAAGGAAATAATGAGTGAGCATACGGGAGGAGTGAGCCTAAGCATACACAAGTATAGTCTTCCTGACTGAACTTATGCAAGAGCTTCATTACATATATCTTGTTTATCTATCAGCAAAAGAAGAGAGTTTTTGTGAGGATACACAGAATAATGGATGGATACATGTTGTACCTACATATATATAAAGATGTCCCTACGGCTGCCGTCTCTGATGCGCCGCTAAATTGTTTCCCTCCTCCCTTCCGCTGCTGAACACTTCAGAAGACAGGACATCCAAAAGGTATTTGTCATTGAAAATGGCTGAATGGAGGCTATTGATGTTTCACACTTTCCCTGTCAGAGAGGACAGAGGTCGGGGTCAGTATCCGACCGGCCTTCTGGATCGCTCCACTGAAAAAACATGACAGCTACGGACGCCGTACGTCAAGTCCAGATCGATCCAGCTGTCCAGTTAAAAGAGGTCCGCCTTCAACAGAACGGAGGAAGGAGCAATTAAAGGAGAGGAAACACAAAAAAAAACATGAGACGGACGTGTGGACGCTTGTTAACGTTTAGATGTTCATAGTCACGTGGAAGGCAGCGATTGAGACAGGAATAGAGTCAAGCTTCAGTGAATGGATAGATGGCTGTCTAAACAGTATTCACTTGGACATCTTTCCCAATGTAAGTCAATGGGGACAAATCTTTTTGGGTCTAAGATAAGCGTGAACTTTGCAATGGCATGATAGACCCAGAAGTTGGGTTGGGCTGGGAGGCTAGCGCCTTATGCTCTATGGGCCAATGGATGCAAACGATTTTGAATTATCCAGGTAATCTGAATTTAATTTATTCAGACTTGGAGGTCAAACCATTTTTTGCTACATGCGCTACTGAGGAACTTTCACAGGAGTGAACGAGGCTCCGCCTCCAACGCTGCATCCAGTTCCCTTTTCATACATCCATGATTGTCCGTCTTTTGCGTACTACTGTCGGGATGCAGTGACAGTTTGAGGAAATACGAAGGACAAATATTCAGTCTTTTAACCAACAAAATGACTTATTGTTTTATGCCATTCCATTTTTGACTTGTCTGTTAAACTTCGTACCACATTTTGTCAGTTTTGGGGCTTCATGCGTGACTGCTGAGATATGAGAACACTTCTACAGCGTAGTCCAAGTTGCTGTGAAACTGCAGATTGAACCCTGTGATTTCATGGAGGGATGCTTTCTGGCGCTGACGAGACAAGGACGACAGAAGGATGACATAAAATGTCCTACGATGTGAGCAGATGACAGTTTACTAAGGGGTGGACTGTGCTTTTTTTTTTTCTGCTTCAGAGCTGAAATACAAAAAAAAAAAGAAAAAAAAAGTCACTTGGGTGTAAAAAGCTGAAACAAACAATCTGAAACCCACAAAGTCACTCTCACACATGAAGTGACGGGAACGTCTCCAGACGGCGTCTCTTGGCGAGATTACGAGAGCGGAGCATTGGCTCAGCTCTCTCTTGCTCCGGGCGACTTGTGGATTCTGTGTCTGAGCTAGAGGCTACATGAAATCCACTCTGTCTGTGACACAGCTGCATGTGTTGTTATAAGACATGCTGCCCACGTGAAACATGCTGCCCACACAGACAAACTGTGCTGCAATATGAGAAGCTTGACACTCGCAATAGGATTTTTTTTTATTCAGGGGAATTAAAGCCAGATATGCTCATATGGCATAAGGTGGTCAAGTTATTATTTTTTACTTAAATACTTGAATTGATTCTATTAATCGCAAAACTTTTACATTCATCTTAAAGCTGAGGAAACAAGCCTGATCCCTTGTGGGGCTTTAGGGTTTTATTTCTATATAATGTGAATTGTATTTTTTTCTTCATTACATGTTGTCTACATACAATTCATCTACTCCTCCATGTCGCTGAAGCTTGCTACATAAATAAAGATATATGGTTAATATTATCATTAGAAATAACAATTATAATAATAATGGTAATAATAATGATTATTATGATAATGCTAACAATACAAATATTATTAAAATAATGATATGTATTAATTTGATTATTCTTGTTATTGATATTATTATGATCATTATCCTTATGATAACCTATGTTGTTAGTCAATTTCTGTTGCTTTGGCCAAGTCCATATCATGTCAGTCAGTTTGTGTGTATCAAACTTTCACAGTGAGGATTCATAATGGAGGTCCTTCGATTAAAGTTGGCCTTTATGAGTTTATAAGACAGTTTCCGTCATGGACAGAACTCTGGCAAAAAAAAACGATGGAGTGAATTATGAAGCATGTCGCACTCCGTCCTCATCACAAACTACGTCTCAAGATGACAATATCATTTGATTTTGGCGGTTTGGTGTTGCTAACGGTGTCGGCTCCTGTGTTTTGTCATCGTTAGCTAACACCAATGGAGAGGTGACGCCAGGGGGGTTCCGTCCACGCTACGAACGCCTCAGCGCCGGGTGCAGTGGGGACATTCCCTGACGTGGTGACGATACGCGGACCACGTTCATGAGGGGTAAAGAGGAACGGACTTCCACGTCAGATACGGTGAGTCAGACACGTCCTCTGTCTGTCTCTCTGTCTGTCTGTCTGTCTCTTTGCTTGCTGGTTTCCTACAGCTGTTCAAATGTGGAGCTGTTGACGTCATTGCGTTTGTCGTGTTGCTCCTGTTTGCAAATACAGATTCATTTAATTTATGATGTAGGCTATAAGTCACCTGTTGACTGGATGTGAGGTATGAGGATTGCTTCTTTCCTGTTTTCTTGTTAAACAGTGCTGTATAATGAGTCATTAGCTTCAACAATTCACTACAATACTGGAGGTCAACGGGAGATATTTTATGTATGCCAAGCATTTTGGGAAAAGAGAGTGTCAGTGTCATTTTTATAAATAAATAAAGTATAATTCATTATTAGATTCATTATCTTCCAATAGGCTTTAACCAATTCCATGTATGTGTGCATATAAAATAACAGTTGTTATGGATTATGCACATTAAAATAGGTTTTTTGTCATGGAGATGTGGTTTATGACTACGTTTTTAATGGATATATAGTAGATTGGAAAGCTTTATCAACATATTGCTGATTCATGAAAAAAATAAAAAAACAAAAATCTGGGGCACTAGTTCACTCTTATTACAAGCCTCTCTAATACCTCAGCCAGAACATACCTGGTAATACAGTTAATACCGTTCAATGTTTATTTACACCTCATGACTTATCTTAGCTGCACTTATCGTATCATGTAATATACGTGTCGTAGCAGATGTTATTCCTCACATGGTATCTATATGGTATTATTATTATAGGGAGTGTCCGTCTGTGCTTCCTGTCCTTTCCAGGAAAACAGGCAAGTATGTATTGTCAGAGGTGCTTCTCCCCTGTGTTGGGGCATTATGACCAGTTTACCAATGTGAAAAACCAGAGGCCAAGGCACTCTGTAATCTGCCAAACAGCAACATCAACACATCAATTCAGTACCAAGGAGAGCTCATTCACACACAAACACACACACACACACACACACACACACACACACACACACACACACACACACCCACCATTGTTCCTATTGATCAATAAACAGATTAACTCTGTAAAACATCTGAAAATACCATCATCTCTGTCGAAGTTGTAATCACACAGTTACATCAGCAATACTGCAGACATATATATATATATATATATATATATATATCAGCGACGGTCATCCCTGCAAACCCAACACCAGGACAACACCCGTACCTTTAGAAAGTACTTCACCCATAATCCTTTGGGGGTCTAAAATGTCCCCAGATCTTAATTTAGACCCTGGTCTACCTGGGGTTGAGCTCCTCAGAAGGTTCCTTGTACGGAAGGAAAGTTCCTGTTCCCTCCCTACTTATCCAAGTTGACACAACTTAATTTCAACTTTGTGACAGTGAGTCCTCATCAGGTAGTCACTTTGATTTCCCAGAATGCCACCACAGCTTCAGTGAATGCAAAAAAAAAACACACCAGACATTGATTCCCTCATCAAAGAAGAGGAAACCCTGATCCTCTATCGAGGCGTTAAACAAGACATTTTAAGACTTTTTAATCCAATTTGGCATCACAGTCTAGTACTTTCCCATCAAAGACTAACCTGTCCAAAAACACTAGGATTACTAGAAAAATATGTATTTTTTTTCATTGCTGACTGACACCTTTTTGAAACCAACCCTTTTCATTCAAACTGACATTTCAACCATTTTACAAGTTCTATAACGGATAAGCACTCGAGGAATCAAAGTCTCCAAACCAAGTCACTCTGTGCCTCATAGACACACACACACACACACACACACACACACACACACACACACACACACACACACAGTATATACTATATACTGCTTTTCAAGCTGTTTAACTAATGAGGTAAATCTCACCCTGCTTTAATAGACGCCTGGGCTTGGAGCACTTTTCAGAAACTCATCAACGAACAAGAGCGATAAAAGTCCCACGAACGTGCGGGCGAGCAAAATGGCTTACATAAAGTGGAGCGTGAAGAACTGATCAAAGTGGGAAACGGCTAATTAAATCAAAATACTTGTAATCCTGTCCGATTGGCGCGCGACTCGATAAATGGCACAACGGAAGCTATTGCGATAGCCTCAAAGCCTGTCTGCAGCATTTAAAAGAAAAAAACCTCAGCGTGTTCAACAAACGGCCCACAGGGAGGAGTACAGTTAAGGTTTCTGTCCAGCTGGGGAATGGATTGTTGATGCACTGGTAGTGAATATAGTGGGGAATAAACTACGGCATGGTAACTACAGTATATACGTTGAAAACACAAGGGCAAAGTTTTAGCTTATAGAACCGTTCTCTTTATTCAGCTTTGAAATGGTTGAATGCCACTGTAGATATACATAAGATATATATATATATATATATATATATATATATATATATATTTTTTTTTTTTTTTTTTTTTTTTTTTATATATATATATATATCTATATAAAATAAAAAAATAATATATTAAAATAATAATAATACAATAATAAAATAAATGTACAATACTGTAATACAATACAGTATATATACTGTATATATATGGTGAAATGGCACAGATACAAATCATACTTCAAAACAATAATTTACATGTTTCCCCATGATTCTAGCCCAGAAAACATAGTTTTCATGATTTGCAATTGAAAAGGCCTTCAAGGACCAACAGTTTAAAGACTAAAGGGAGTTTGAGAGTTCTATTCACATATACAACTGGTTTCAACTGCATTCATTTTGCTTTATTTCAATGCTTAATTGAAGCCTTAGCTTATATCTTATTGAGCAGGGGGTTGCAAAACCTCCTGGGAACCTTGAATCCCTTTTGAGCATTCCTGTTCGCATTTCCACATTTAAAGAACTGTGACGGTTTGATGACGGGTTACAAAATGCAACCCGTTGTTCTGTTGTCGTCTGTATTTACTGTTGGGCGACGACTTCATTCTCTCTCTTTTTACAGCTCTTTGTATTTTCTCGACTTGTCGGGAAGCCGACAGCATGACTTTGGTTTTAATGTCGATCAACAGTAGTATATCTCCACCCCTCTTCTTGATACAGATATTAGTGGCACCAAATACTAAACGTCGCTGTACACAAGTCGAAGCGGCAGTCTGAAATATGGGAGAGTTCTAACCCTTCTGCAGGGACTTTTCTTTATCACCTGGAATTACATTATGGTCTGTATTTTAATAATGTAAGTGCAACAGCAAGCGGTACTGACTGTGAAACAACAGGTATGTAAGAATCACTCATATTCATTTATAGATATGCAGACAGGTTTAAGGACGTTCCTGCTTTTACGAGTTATTTTTGATGCCCGATTTAAACGGATCTTCCGGCAGTAGAGTCGTTAATTACATTGATTCAGCTGGCGCTGCACCGGAAATACACATTCTGAGAGGACTATTTTCCTCCCACCGCAAACAAATACCACACAGGCAAGAAAAGTGAGTTTCAAGGTCAGAAAAACATCATTGCCACCACGAATGGAAGGCTCTCGGTTCCCACAGGTCTCACCAGTCGAAATGCAGATGATGTTTTTGAGTTTCTCAATAAAAAGTCTTGGTTGGGGAAGTTCCTCAAGAGTTTTCCCTCTGCTTTCTCGACTAGACCTTCTAGTCCTAGTAGTTGTTCCTTTCTTATCTGTACAGCGACGTGAGTCTGGCACAATGTGATTGTTA